>NC_089593.1:60992800-61322221 GCF_019320115.1 Miscanthus floridulus
GAGCAGATCCGTAGCCAGAGGTTTGGAACAGGGGTAGGGGCGCATCTAGAGGCGGGCAGGGGTGCGGCGGCGGGCTCAATTTAGAGATTTGGAGCAGATTCGTAGGTTTGGAGATCCACCTGTTCATCTCCCTCACTGTCCCCCTCCCCTTTTGTAGATCTAGTGGAGCAGAGGTAGATCCAGTGGAGCAGAGGTAGATCCGATGGCGGGACTCTGGAGCAGGGTTAGATCTGGACACCGCCGTGATGGAAGCAGGGAGGGCGGCCAGCATTGGCGTGGGCGTGGATCTAGCTCTGGGGCTGGGATTGAGCTCGCCGGTGGGCTCAGAAACAGGCTCGCCGGTGGGCTCTTGTTTTTTTAGTCCATTAACCGAGGCGGGTTTGCCCCCTATGTGGGTTTTGGTGTATTGATGACATCCAAATTAGGGACTAAATATTAGTCCCATGAAAGACTCAAAGAGTTGATAAAGATGAAATGGTATCCCTCAATTCTTGAAGTTGTAAAGGCGGACGAACTCAAAGCGCTCTCCAGGGATTTTATATTTTGTTTTGAGTTTAGGATCCTCCACACTATAAAGAGGGATGCAAACTTAGTTGGTCTGAGGAAGATAGAGTGCTCAACCATAAAAATAAAATCAAAAGAGAGACACTCTAGCACTTCACGAGCACGTAGAATATCTTTTCAAGACTTTTGGTGTCGGAAGTCCCGACAAAAGTCGGAACTCCCGACGGTCAGTCGAAACTCCTAACTCAGGTCGGAAGTCCCGACGCCCAGTCACTTAGCCTGCGCGGTGACTGTGGCTGTTAGAAGTCCCAAGGTGAGTTGGAACTCTCAATGGTCGAAAGTGCTGACTCAGGTCAGGAGTCCCGATATCTGGACCTTGGCTAGCTCGTTGATCGCTCTCGTCGGTAGTCCCGACGTACATCGGGAGTCCCGACCGTCAGAAGTCCCGACATATGTCGGGAGTTTCAACGTTGACCTGCTCATTATGACTTTGACCTAGCTATGAACAGTGTTTTCTTTATAGGTCGTAAGTCCCGAGATCTGCGTCGGAACTTCCAACATAGATCTAAATGGTTCGATTTCTACCTTTGAGAGAGGCAAGAAGGTGAAAGGGACTCCGACCTTTGTGGTCACCTCAACAACATGGACGTAGGAGCTCCTTTGTGGGGTTGTTGAACCTCGATATAAATCATTGTGTCCCATGTGCTTGTTGTTGTTGAGACTTGTGCTATCACTTTTGTTTTTGTTTCTCTTTCTCTTCCAAACTTCATTTTAGGGTTTGGACTTGATCTACGATTTGGAGGCATTTTGACATCACAGGAGTGACCCAACATCTTCACCAAACCACTAGAAAGTGGGGTTGTAAGACTACTTATCCGCTAAGTTAAATTTGGCACTGCTTTTGTAGTTCACGCAGGCGTCGGGACTTCTGACAGTTTGTGCCGGAACTTCTGACGACGTCGGGAGTTTTGACCCAAACTATCGGGACTTCCGACATTGACTGACAAATTTGAACTTAGCATTTGCAGTTAATTTTTAGATACGCCTATTCACCCCTCTCTAGGCATTTTTAGATCCTTTCAATTGGTATCAACGCAAGGTCTTCTTTTAGCGCTTTACCACGTGAGAAGAAACAATGTCGGAGTCCGACAAGACACAAGCCGATGTCACTGAGATGGCCAAGAAGATAGCTGAAGAGTTGATGGCTTGTCAAGTCAAGTTTTTCCAAGATGAAATGAAGAAGATGCAAGATGAGATGAGCAAGATGAAGGAAGAATTAAGCAAGAAGGTAGATGATGCAATAAGTGGCAAGAATGATGCAACAAGTGGCAAGAATGAAGCAAACAAAGATGCCACTAGTGATGTTGAAGCCGGTGAGCTTGCTCATGGAAAGGGAATATATTCAAACATAAACTTCGATTATGGACAACTCATTAAAGGTTCATCTCTACATACTCCTTCCGTCAACATTGGCAAGCCATCTCACTTTGATGGAACAAGATACACCGATTGGTCTTACAAGATGAAGATGCATCTCATTACCGCAAAACTTTGGGAAGTTGTGGATGTTGGTGTGATGATTCCTACCGATGAAGATAGAGAGATAAATCCAAAAGAAGTGCATAATCTCCATCAAAATGCACAAGCCGTAGCATTGCTTGTGTCAAGCCTAGGTCCGGATGAGTTTAGAAAGGTGAATGGAATGGAAAGTGCAAATCAAATTTGGGATACTTTGAAAGTGTCATTTGAAGGAGATAAGAGTGTGAGAAAAGGCAACATTGAGTTACTTCATGGTGAATTGGAAATATTTGTGTTCTTGCAAAATAAAACAATACAATCCATGTTTAATAGGCTTATGGCATTGGTCAACCGCATAAGAGCACTTGGAAGCACCGAATGGGATGACAACAAGGTTGCTAGAAAGATGTTGAGAACCTATAGAGCCAAGAACAACATGCTAGTATCCGTGATCATGGAAAGGCCCAGTTATGATGAGATGACACTCCAAGTTCTTTCAAAGCTCAAGCATCATGAGTGTCTAGATAAAGAAGCAATCAATGCTCACAATCAAAATCCTAATGCAATGGGAAACAATAGGAATGCAGCCCTAAAGACAACTCAAGCTCATGAAGGCAAATCTTCTAGTCAAGAGAAGAAGAAGAAAGTGAAGAATGATTCCTCAAGTGAAGAAGAGTTCGATGAAGATGTTGCACTCATCATTAGAAACTTTAGAAAGTTCATAAAGAAGAGGAGCAACCGGAAGACTTATGGTGATGGGAAGAGAAGGAACAAGAAAAGGTTTTGCTATGGTTGTGGTCAAACTGATCACTTCATAGACGATTGTCCTAATGAGAAGAAGAAGCGCAAGCACGATAAGGATGAAGACAAGAAGAACAAAGGCAAGAAGAGAGGTGAAGCTCATCTTGGTGAAGAGTGGTAGTCAAATGATAGTGACTCAAGTGACGATGAGAAGAAGAAGGGAACCACAAACATCACCATCCACCACTCTTCATCACTGACCATGATCTTCCCTGACTTGACTTCACCACCAAAACTCTTTCCCAACTTATCTTCATCACCAAGGCTCTTCTCCAACCTCATCGACAATGACTACTACACTCCAACTTGCCTCATGGCTAAGGGGGAGAAGGTACATGTCTCATTCGATCCCTCTAGTGATGAGTATGATAGTTGTGATGAGAACATAGAAGAACTTGAAGCAACCATGATAAAGAAATTTGGTAAAAAGGCCTACACTAAAATAAAAATGCTAATGAAGAAATTAGAGAAGAGGGATAGATGCTTGGAGATGCAAGGAGACATAATCACTCAAGAGAGAGACAAGAACCTTGCACTTGAAGCATCTATCACCGAGGAAAAGATGATGGTTGAAAAGTTAACCATTGAATTGTCTTTAGCCAATGATTCAATTGGGAAATTGACTAAAGAACATTCCTTGGTTAATGATCTAGTAGCTAGCCTCAAGAATGAGAAGAGTATAGCTCAAGAAAGCCTCACAAGCTTAGAAGAAAAATACCAAAATCTTGAGCTAAGCTATAGTACTATTTGGGCTAGCACTTCAACTTCTCCTAAGGCAGCCGAAGACTCTAATGTCTGCATTAGTAATGGTTGTAAAAGATGCTATAAAATTGATATAAATGCATATGCAACTAACCTTATTGAGCTAGAGAAGAAAGACAAGGAGATTCATAGGTTGAAGATGATCTTGAAGAATGGGTGCAAGTGTCAAGAGTAATCTAACAAGACTATATACAAAGTCATCAAGGCACCCATCAATCAAGGAAGGCACTGGCTACAATAGGTATGATGGAAAGGCCAATGGAAGGAATGTGATCAATGGTGTGCCTTGTGTGAAGTTCAACAAGGGCGTTGCCCTTCATGAGCTTATATGCAAGGCCAACAACAAGGTCTACATTCCCAAGATTCAACCTACAAGTAACAAGACAATCATGACGAAGCAATCCGAGGCCCCCAAGCCACAAGCACCACTTCCATGGTGCTATGATAGTGATTACATGTGTTGTTGGGGCAAGGTTGGCAAGATCGTGGTGAAGTATGTTGGTGCCCAAAAGAGGAAGGAGATTATAAGTAAATCCTTTTGGGTACCTAAAACAAAAGCTTGAATTGTTTTTGTAGGAATATTCCTACAGTGGAACAAGTTGGGTGGTGGATAGTGGATGCACCAATCATATGATTGGAGAGAAGGACATGTTCACATCATTTCAACCTAGTCATGACCAAAGTGGAAACATTGTGTTTGGTGACAATGGAAAAGGAGAAGTTCTCAGCTTGGGTAAAATTGCTATCTCAAATGAAAATTCCATTTCTAATGTTTTACTTGTGAATTCATTGAGATACAATTTGTTATCCATTTCGCAACTTTGTGAGATAGGCTACAATTATCACTTTATGGATAAGGGTGTGGAAGTCTATAGAAGGGATGATTCCTCTATTGCATTTATGGGTCATTTAAATGGGAAACTCTATCTAGTTGATTTCACATCAAATAGAGTAAATCCCGAGACATGTTTAATGGTAAAATCTAGCATGGGTTGGTTATGGCATCGCCGACTTGTCCATGTTGGGATGAGGAACTTGGGCAAACTTCAAGAAGGCAAACACATCCTTGGACTAACAAATGTTTCTTTTAAGAAAGATAGGATTTGTAGCGCATGCCAAGCGGTAAAACAAGTTGGTGCTAAACATCCCATCAAGAATGTTGTAACTACCGAAAGGCCATTGGAGTTGCTTCACATGGATATATTTGGACCCGTCACTTATATAAGCTTTGGTGGTAACAAATATGGTTTTGTAATTGTTGATGATTATTCTCGTTTCACTTGGGTATTCTTTTTGCGTGACAAGAGTGAAGTACATGGCATCTTCAAGAAGTTTGCAAAAAGTGCCCAAAATGAGTTTGATGTCAAGATCAAGAGAGTTAGAAGTGATAATGGGACAGAATTGAAGAACACCAACATTGAAGAGTTCCTTGATAAAGAAGGAATCAAGCATGAGTTTTCGGTTCTATACACTCCACAACAAAATGGTGTTGTGGAGAGGAAGAACTGAACGCTCATTGAAGCCGCAAGAGCAATATTGGATGAATACAAGACTCCAACCAACTATTGGGCAGAAGCAGTTAGTATGGCATGTCATGCTATCAACCGCTTATATCTTCACAAGAAAAGGGATAAGACCGCCTATGAACTTCTAACCGGTAAAAAGCCTAAGGTGCACTACTTTAGAGTTTTTTTATCCAAGTGTTTCATACTTAACAAGAAGTCCAAAAGCTAAAAGTTTGCACCAAAGGTTGATGAAGGCTTTATGCTTGGTTATGGTACTAATGAACATGAATATCATGTTTTTAATAAAACCACCGGTTTGATTAAAATCGCGATAGACGTGGCTTTTGATGAAACCAATGGCTCTCAAAAGGAGCAAGTCAATGTTGAGATTGTAGGTAATGAAGAAGCTCCACATGAAGCCATCAAGAAGTTTGCAATTGGTAAAGTAAAGCCCATCGAAGATGAAGATGATGACAATATTATGCATGTTGATCTTGATCCAACCACTCATCATGTTTCATCCAATGAACATGGCAAAGCTTCCGCAACATGAAATAATTAAGATGGGAGATCAAATGAAGCACAAGGTTATTCTCATGAAGATGGTGTCAACAATGAGCAAACTCAACCTCACCTCAACAATGAAGAAAGAAGTGAAGTCAACCTGTCACAAGCTCATGGTTGTGATCCTCCAATCAATCATGACCATGATGATGACGATGATGGCCACATCCAAAGATCAACTCAAGTGCCACATCCTAGAGTGCATCAATCCATTCAACAGGATCATCCCATTGATAATATATTGGGGAGCATTCGATGAGGGGTAACTATACATTTCCATTTAGCAAGTTTTTGTGAGCATTACTCGTTTGTTTCTCCTTTGGAACCTCATAGGGTGGAAGAGGCTCTTGTTGATCTGGATTTGATGATAGTCATGCAAGAGGAGTCAAACAACTTCACTCAGAATGAAGTTTGGTCCTTAGTGGAAAGGCCTAAGCAAAATATGATTGGAACCAAGTGGGTCTTCTGCAACAAGCAAGATGAGCATGGCGTGGTGACAAGGAACAAGGCAAGGTTGGTGGCTCAAGGATTCACTCAAATTGAAGGCTTGGATTTTGGGGAGACCTATGCACCAGTGGCTAGGCTAGAATCAATTCATATTCTACTTGCATATGCCGCTCATCATGATTTCAAGCTATATCAAATGGATATGAAGAGTGCATTTTTCAATGGCCCCCTATCCGAGTTGGTGTATGTAGAGCAACCACTAGGCTTTGAAGACCTAAAGTTTCCTAACCACGTCTACAAGCTCGACCAGGCACTCTATGGGCTCAAACAAGCCCCTAGAGCTTGGTATGATTGCTTGAAGGATTTCCTACTCAAATAAGGATTTGAAATAGGAAAGGCCGATGCTATTTTATTTACTCATAAAGTCAATAATGATATCTTTGTTTGCCAAATATATGTTGATGACATAATATTTGGTAGTACTAATGTGGCTTTCTATGAGGAATTTAGTAGGATTATGACAAATAGGTTCGAGATGTCCATGATGGGAGGGTTAAAGTTCTTTCTTGGATTTCAAATCAAGCAACTCAAGGATGGCACGTTCATAAGTCAAACCAAGCACACCAACGACATGTTGAAGAGGTTTGACATGGATAAGGCCAAGCCCATCAAGACACCTATGCCAACCAATGGACATCTTGACCTTGATCAAGGAGCAAAGGACGTTGATCAAAAGGTATATCACTCCATGATTGGATCCCTCCTTTACCTTTGTGCATCTAGGCCTGATATTATGCTTAGCGTGTATATGTGTGCAAGATTTCAAGCTAATCCAAAAGAATGTCATTTGATGGCCGTTAAGAGAATTTTTCAGTATTTAGTACACACTCCTAATCTTGGCTAGTGGTATCCTAAGGGCTCCACTTTCAAGTTACTTGGCATTCCGATTTGGACTACGCCGGTTGCAAAGTAAATCGAAAGAGCACTACCAGGACTTGCCAATTTATTGGCCGGTCCTTGGTGTCTTGGAGCTCTAAGAAGCAAAACTCCATTGCTTTGTCCATAGCTGAAGCTGAGTATGTGGCGGCCAGTGCATGTTGTGCCCAACTACTTTGGATGAAGCAAACTCTCAAAGACTTTGGTTGTGAGCTAACCAAGATTCCCCTTGTTGAGTATCAATATTAGGGATATCCAAAGCAAGGAAGTTAGCACCCACACCGACTTCCTTGGATGGAGCAAGACGTATTAAAAGGTTTTGTCTAACCCCTTGAGTTCGTGCTCTATCTCGCTCGACCCCAAGGACGTGGTTTCTGTCTCGCCTGACCTCAAGGCCACGAGGGTCTCTCCCAAGGGCGTGGCCTCCGTCTTGCCTGACCCCAAGGCCATGGGCTCCATTTATCCTGACCCCTTGGGTTCGTGCTCTGTCTCGCCCAACCCCTTGAGTGAGAGCTTCGTCTCGCCCGACCCCAAGGCCATAGGCTCTGTCTCGCCTGACCCCAAGGTCAGAGCTCCGTCTCGCCCGATGGGGACCCATACCACCGCCAACCACTCTAGATCTAAGCGTATAGGCCTGGGTCAAAACTCTGACACTAGGGAAGTGACTGGCATGCCTCGATGTAACATGTGGCCATGATGGGCCATACCTAAGGGTTCACATCAAGAATAGCGTTGGGTGTGCCGATGATGTTCTACCTAATCCTCGTACAAACGTTGACAGGAGTGTTAGTCACCACGACACCCACTAGGATAGAATGGAACGCCATGACTGGCAGATGACGCCTATGCATGGCGCCAGTGACGAACATGGCCACAACATGGAGCCATCCCTATTGATATCTACAGGATCGATGGGACCTGCATGAAGGAGAAAGAGGACCCAACGATCCTGGAAGCCTTCTTCTCTCTCTCTCTCTCTCTCTCTCTCTCTCTTTCGTTCTTCTCCTTTTCCTCCACTGTAACCCATGCTTTCCCTTCACCTATAAAAGGGGAAGTAGGGCACCCCATGAAGGGGGATCCAAATCCGCATGAGACCAAACCATGAGATAAAAACACAAGAGCACGACACGAGCACATGACTGAGCAGCGATCGAGCTCTCAACATGGGGTTTCACCAGAGACTTGGGATCCTTTCCCTCTCTCGCATGTTTGTAACCCTACTGCAAACCAAGTGCCGGTAACATGAGCAGCAGCAAATAGGACGTAGGGACATTCCTCCCAAACCAGTATAAACCTTTGTGTCCTTCGAGCACACCATTTGAGCCAGACATGCAAATACATATTTACTCGTCGATGGTCCAAAAACATTGATAGGTGGAGCGCTAGGTAGGGGCTTTTTGCGCATCTCGACGTCCACATTAGGCCTCAGATGGCTAGTCACAGCATCAGCTAAGTCCTAAGCATGCACGGGCCCTTCGAGAACCTAGACTTCATCATTTCAACAGAGGGAGAGTTGGCGTGAGTCCCCGCCACCATCCAACCTCTTCACTCCACCAACCTCGACGCGATCATTGAGGTGCTCGAGGAGCTATAGCTACATGCACCGGAGGCCTATGCCCCCGATGGCGACCAGCTCCTTGGTTTCGATTATGGGAGGCTAGAGCGCCAGCTCGGCGCCTTCCTAGGACCTCGACCGTCCTAGGAGGACCTGCGCCATCTCACCTTCTCATACGTGAATGTCATGACATAGCTTATCGGAGGAGAGCCCCTCTCCCTAGAATACCTCATCCGAAGTGCCCTGATAGCTCTCCCATTCAGTCTGTGCAACGCCATAGAGACCGTTGGCCACCTTGTGGCGTAGTGCATGCCCCCATCCCCTATGAACAATGAGTTCATGGAGATGACCGAATATGTCACGAAATCTTTCCATGACCTCCTCATGGGAGAATCGAAGTCACCCTCTGACTCTGACTCTAGTAGGGGGAGCCATCACCCCTCAAGTGAATGTTTCATGGTAGGTACCCCCAAGGGATATGTCAAAAGCATCCATGAGGGAGAGGCTACCCCAACAAATGACCTTGATGATGAGGTCGAGGGGGATGTAGGGGCCCCACCTCACCTACGAGTAGAGCAGCCATAGGCTCAGCACCAAAAGATCGAGGAAGCACAACTCTAGCTCGAGCAGGAATACGTGGAGCTCGAGCGAGAGATCGAGCGCCATGGAGACGGTGGGCGTGCATGTGCTGTGGATCATGATGTGAACTAGAGGGTCATCGAGGACGACGAAGCCCTCCCACACTTTACCCAAGTAGGCCAAAACATCGTTGCTGCTACGGCCTTGCTCTAGAGGCTTCTAGGGCTCGCAACACCCAAGGATCATCGGGTCCATCATGAGATTCGCATGCTACTCGAGCGGCGGTGGCGTAGCAGGCCAAGAGCTCGCTGTCTCGATGACACGAGCTCGACGCTAGCCAGCACGTGCCCTCGGAGCAGCCCGATAGGGATGTGTCAGTCCACCAGGCACAACAAGGCGGCAGGCCACGCACCATGGTCCCGGTGCATGAACATCTTGGCCTCCACCATGACGTGCGTGACACCCTCGATGCTCGAAGGTGTACCCACGGTTATACAAGGGAGGAGGCTAGCCATGGCTACCACCCTTGTCGTGGTAGATGCTATGACTATGGCGAAGACCAAAGCCCGAGCCCCAACTTACCAGGACCTCAGGCCTTTGGCCGACACATCCTCAACGCCGCCTTCCCACTGTGGTACCGACCGCCGACCAACATCCCAAAATACTCTAGGAAAATGAACCCCGGACTATGGCTCAAGGATTATTGGCTTGCTTGCAAAGCCAGTGGAGCGGATAATGATGATTTCATTATCTGCAACCTTCCATTGTTCCTAGCCGATTCTGCACGAATGTGGTTGGAACACCTTCCGCCCAAATGAATCCAAAGTTGGGCGGACCTAAAAGAGATCTTTGTGGGAAACTTCTAGGGCACATATGCGCACCCTAGGAACCCATGGGATCTCAAGAACTACCGATAGAAGTCTAGGAAAACTCTTTGTGGGTACATCTAGGGCTTCTCCCGACAGTGCAACAAGCTACCCAACGTCGTCGACGCTAACGTCATAGGAGCTTTCCTATTTGGGATCACCTGTGAGTCCCTGGTTCACAAGCTAGGACATAAGGGCCCGCAAACCACCAAGGAACTCCTTGACATCGCCACCAGCCATGCCTCAGTTGAGGAGGCGGTTAGGGCAATTTTTGACCACCTTAAAGGCAAGGCAAAGCGGGATGAGGACATCGGTGAAGACACCTCCAACCACCCTAATAAGAAGAAGAACAAGTAGCGGCATGAGGGCCCGCTCGTGGCCACTTTTGACCACATGGGGGGGTCAGAAGCCCACCGAGACCCCAGACCAGTTCGAGAAGCTACTCGAAGGGCTATGCCCAAACCATGCTTTCCCCATCAAACACCTATACAAGGACTCTTCGCCATGGGAGGGACCGTATGTTGTCATGGAGGTGCTCTGACTAGGCACCTACAAGTTCAAGACCATCAATGGCGAAGTCTTCATCAATGCCTAGAACATCAAACAACTATGTTGCTTTTACCCTTCAACCTACGTATGCTTTCTCTTAACAGTTTCGCTATCAACTCCTCAATCTTTAGTGACACCCGACCCAGCAACAGCAGGGGGTTAGGCCTCACTCAGGGGCTGATAAGAGCATATCTATCTGGTAGATATTCTCTATGCCCGACCCTTCTCACGTTAAGACCTAGAAGCAAGGGTCATAGAAACAAACGCTGAGTAAAACTAGTCAGACTGCAAGAAACCTACGCCCTAGCGGCTATGGCATTTTTGCTCACCAGCATGATCAAAGTTTTTCCCACACCCCAAGCTTTTTAAGCCTTAACTATGGAAAGAGTCAGAATGCATTTAAGAATATATCCACCTAGCAAACATTCTCTATGCCCGACCCTCTCTCACGTTAAGATCTAGAAGCAAGGGTTGTTGAAATGAACGCTGAGTAAAACTGGTCGGACTACAAGAAACCTATGCCCCAGCGGCTACAATATTTTTGCTCGTTAGCATGATTAGAGTTTGTTCACCCACACCCTGAGCTTTATAGCTTTGACAACATAAAGGTTTAGAATGCATTAACCTTTTTTATACAAAAGGGAAGAAGGGCTAAAAATCTGTTTGGCCATAACGAAATTTAAGAGCTTGTCCACTTATTATGAGTTCGCCGCCTAGCTTATCTGCCTAACTAATTTCTTGGGGGGGAGGGTAATCTCATCCCCTATCTCCGCAGGTAAGTCCTGTGCTAGCGGTTCAGCCAAGTCAATCAGATGGCTCAGGCCGCTGTCAAGAGACGGGTAAGGAGCAGTAGGATGACCATACAGGTTATGCTGACTCCATCACGAACGAGAGACCTAGATTTCACTTGGACATATCTAATAAGAGCTCCCCAAACCCATCACTCGAGCCATCAAGGTAAATCCTGTGCCAGCAGGTCACCCTTAATTTACGCACGTTTTCTCTTATTAGTTTCACTATCGACTCCTCGTTCTTTAGTGAAACCCGACCCCGACAATGGCAAGGGGTCGGGTCTCACTCGGGTGCTGGTAAGAGTATATCTATTTGGTACACATTCTCTATGCCTAACCCATTATCACGTTAAAAAACATAAAGGCATGGTTTGTGGAAACAGACGCTGAATAAAATGGTTGGACCACAAGAAACCTATGCCCCAACGGCTACGGTGTTTTTGCTCACCAGCATGATCAGAGTTTTTTTGCCCACACCCCGAGCTTTAGCCTCCGCCTTCCTAGGAAGGGTTTGGTGGGGCCCACTAGTGGAATCTCCATTGAGGAGAGGCTAGCGGGTCACCCAAGTCGATCGGATGGCTTGGGCCACTGCCGAGAGATGGGTAAGGAGCAGTAGGATGCCCCATGTGGGTTATGCCGACTCTGTCACGAACGACGGACCTGGATTCCACTCAGACATATCTGGTATGGGCTCCCTAAACCCGTCACTTGAGCCATTGAGGTAACTTTACCAACCCACACTTTATTTTTCCAGTGCATGACCATTCATTCATCCATTCTCATACATCCAAGCATCGCACATGCAATTATTGCATCACAACGCTTTGCATCACATCACGAAGCAGTAGTCGTCTCATTCAACATGAGTGATGACCGACCAGGGTTCGAAGGCTAGCCTACGAAGGGCTTGAGGCCGCCTCACGTTGAAAAGAGCAAGGGGAGAAAATGTAGATGAGCCCCAATGGCCTTTGCCCGACCCGCTCAGAAGCGGATAGGGTCATCTTGACCTTTGAAAGCTCTAGTTTTGTTTTGGTGAATTGATGAAATCCTAAGTGCTAACCTAGTTTATCAAAGTGGTTATGAGATAGGTAGCACTACTCCAAGTGATTGAGCATGTGAAGATCATGACATGATGATGGTGATGGCATGGTGATGATCAAATGCTTGGACTTGAAAAAGGAGAAAGAAAAATAAAAGGCTCAAGGCAAAGGTGAAATTGATAGGAGCTTTTTGGTTTAGTGATCGAGACACTTAGAGAGTATGATCATATTTAGGATTGATAGCCATACTATTAAGAGGGGTGAAACTCGTATCGAAATGCAGTTATTAAAGTGCCACTAGATGCTCTAACTCATTGCATATGCATTTAGAATCTAGTGGAGTGCTAACACCCTTGAAAATGTTTGTGAAAATATGCTAACACACATGCACAAAGGTGATACACATTGTGTTAAGCACTTGGGAGCAAGGGTTTGAAACTTCACTAGCGGAGTGTCCGCCCGTAGAGTATGGAGAGTCCGACGGTGCCACCGACGCCCTGTATAGAAAAGACAGGGTTTCACTATGTGCACCGGATGCTGGCCCTGCGTCTAGTTAGTGGCACGCAGTGAAGGCCACCCTTGGTCTCTTGATCGGACATAGGCGATCGGACTCTGGCTAAACACTGTTCAGTGTCTGGTCATGCTGATGTGGCGACGCACAGAGAAAACCATGAGTGATCAGACGTTGGGAGTGTCTGGTCGGCCATGACCGGATGCGTCCGATCATGAGTGGTACCTTACTAGAAGTGACTAGACGCTGGGGTCCTGCGTCCGGTCGTACACTATAGTGCGTCCAATCATAACTTAAATGTACTGATGACCATTGAGATCAGGTGATCAGCATTTGACGCAGGGGCTATGTGGTGTGCATCGCGTGACCGGACGCTGGGGACCTACACCCGATCAATCTGACCGGTGCGTCTTATCACCCTAACTTTTTAGAGAATAGAGAGCCAACTGCTCTATTCGTGGGGTCTCTATTTAAGCCCCATGGCCGGCTCAAGCTAACTCTTTTGGCCATTTACATTGACATAGCAACCTTGTGAGCCTAGCCAAAGCACTCCCACTTATCTCCATCATTGATTCATCATCTTTGTGAGATTGGGAGAGAATCCAAGTGCATTGCTTGAGTGATTGCATCTAGAGGCACTTGGTGTTTATGTTTCGCTGCCAAATTTGCTTGTTGCTCTTGGTGGTTGCCACCACCTAGATGGCTTGGTGCAGTGGAGGTGGATTGGCATGAGTTGGTGATTGTTCATGGCCATCTCTCGATGATTGTGAGGGGACTTGTACCTTCCTCGGCAAAATGCTGAAAGGTAACCCTAGTGGATTGCTTGTGTTATTGAGTTACCTCACTTGTGGGTAGGTTCTTGTGGTGTCCAATTGTGTGGACGAGGTTCGTGCAACACCTCTTAGCCGTTGAACCACCAAGTGTTGGTCGACACAACGAGGACATAGCATGTTGGCAAGCACGTGAACCTCAGGAGAAAATTGGTTGTCTCTTGCCCTTTGGTATTCTCCTAGTGATTGAGTTAGTATTTATCTTATGATTGGTTCACTCCTTTACGCGGTGGTATAATCACTTTACTTACTTATTTACATACCCACAAACTAGTTGTAGTGAGCTCTTAAGTGTAGCTAGAATTGAGAGCTTGCTTTGTAGCTTAAGTTCATCTAGTGGAGCTCTTTAGTGTAGCAAGTGTGAGAGCTCTTAGTGAGTAGTGACTTAGTAAATTGTGTGTCTAGTGATCATAGTAACTAGAATTATTGGATAGGTGGCTTGCAACCCTTGTAGAGCTAGAGCAAGTTTGCTTTTCGCTATTTGTCATACTAATTAAATTGCTCTAGTTGGTTTGTAGAATTTTAAATAGGCTATTCACCCCCCTCTAGCCATGTTTGGACCTTTCAACCTTCTTGTTCGATCCTAACCTTGAGCCATGCCCATAGAATCTCCATCGAGGGGAGGCCAACAGGCCACCTAAGTCAGTCTTCGAAACGACTTAGGCATCTACCGAAAGGCGGGTTAAGGAGCAGTGGAATGCCATATAAGAGCTATGCCAACCCCGTTATGAACGACGGACCTAGATTCCACTCGGACATGCCTGTTAGCGAGCTCACCAAGCATGACACTCAAGCCATCAAGGCAAGTGATGTTAGCTCAAACCCTCTGGTTGCGAAAACCACGGATGGGGTGACAATCACAAAGACGAGCCGACCCTCGACCAGACCCCTGCTATGCGTGGGGGCTCGTGGAAAGTTGGAATCACAAGGAGACTGAATGCGTGATCGTAGAATGATGGCTTAGATCCTAGGGAGGGGGTATGTACAAAAACTAAGAATAATGTTTCTAAAACAAGAGACAATTTCTCCTACTAGTTTTGCTATCGTCTCCTCGATCTTTAGTGAAACCCGACCCCGGCAACGGCAAGGGGTCGGGTCTCATGAGGGGGCTGATTGATAAGGGCATATATATATACCCTTTCTAAAATAGTAGCCGTGCCCAACCCTTTCTCATGTTAAAACCCTAGAGGCAAGGGTTGTGGAAACAAACGTCGTGTAAAACTGGTCGAACTGCAAGAAACCTACGCCCAGCAGCTATGGCACCCTTGCTTACTTACTAGCATGACCAGAGTTTTCTTGCCCACACCTCGAGCTCTATGGTCTTAACAAAAGGAAGGGTCAGAGTGCTTTAACCCCTTTTTACACATAAAAGGGAGAAAGAACAGACTTGTTCAACCAAAACAAAAGAACAGACTTGTTCAAACGAAACAAATGGGATGGAACTTGTCCGCTAATTATAGATATGCCACCTGACCTATCTGACTAAACTAACCCCTAGGGGGGATGATTTCATCTTCTATCTTGGCAAAAAGGTCATGCACCAAGGGGCCCCCTCCTCCTCGATGATGTCTAACTCGACATCGATATAGATGGATGCAAAGCCTAGGCTCATCATCACCATATCGATGTTCTCGTAATGAGAACGGGCGATCATGAATGATCGATGAATGCTGAAGTGAAGCACGCCCCTCGCCATATCACATGCCTGATCTATAATCCGGGTGGTGCGAACCATGAGGGAGGTCGTCTCCTGCTCCAGGGCTAGCTCGAGCTCGTCGCAGACCAGCTACACCACGATGCACAGGCTGTCGTGTTCATCGCTCTCCTTCTAGAGGGTGTCCTTCAACTCACTGAGCTCCTTCTCCATGCCATGGCTCTTCACTACCTCTGTCTCAAGCTTGTCATCGAGATCTGCCTAAGTCACGTACCGACCATGTTAGAAGGCTCACCATGGATTCTAGGGAGAAAGGACAACAAGAGAAACCAAAGACTTACCATTCACATCCGCCCGAAGCCTATGCACCTCATCGCGCTGTCGGGTCACCTCAGCCTCTAGGCACTGGACCTCCTCTTGGCGCTGCTCGACCTCCATGATGAGCCTAGCGGACAAGCCCTCGGCTACAACCTTTGAGTCCCTCTCCCTTCGAAGCTCCTTCTCAAGGTGGCCGACCCGCTACAGAGCATCGGCGCGCTTCTGGTGAGCCAGGTCAATCCCCACGTGGAGCTCCTCTATGGCCCAGAGCAAATCATTCTACTCCTTCCATAGCTATTCAGCCTCTATGATTTCCATGTGCACCCTCTCGATTAGGGCCACGAGCTTCTCCTCGGCCTCATGGGCATCATCACGAGTGTCCTCCCTGACTCAGAGGTTGGCCACCTCTCTAGATGTAGGGGCTAGCTCATCCACCTCCTGATGGGTGATAGCGAGCTGTGCGGCCAGCCCCTCACTCTTCCATGTCTCCTCAGCAAGGAGCTAGGACTTCTCCTAGCTACAAGCCATAATGACCTATGAAGAAGACAAAACTTAGAGGCACGAAAAGAGAACATAGGGGTCGGAAGCATGGTCGTATCATACCTGGCCAACTAGAGCGACAATGTCACGCATCGAGCCTAGTATGATGGTCAGGGCATGAACTGTGTCCCCAACCTCCATGTGGAGGCTCCCCCATTCCCTCTCCTTTGCCTCTTCATCAAGGGCAGCCACCTAGACTAGAGACTGGGACATCCCCATGCCAACCTCAAGCGGTGATGATCTCTCTGACGGTGGTAGCTCCTCTAGCGATAGAGGGGGCGGGTAACATGGACATGGAGGCCTACCCTATCGCCACATCTATGAAGGATGCCTTAGGTGCACCCCCTTCTGTCCGCCCCTTTGTGGACATGGCCACCTGCACAGATGGTGGCTCCGGCCATGCCTCCTCACCCTGCGACATCGAGGACATGACTGGCCGCACCGTGCCTTCCTCCACCTACTCTCCCTAGTCAACACCATGGCTGCCTCGATGCCACTCACGCTCACCACTGGCATGGCACCAGCTGGCTCCTAGCACATTTGCTAGAGGAGAATCTTCTTTAGAGCAAGCCGTAGGAGAGTCCCATGCCCTTTAACGCTGCAAGGAACATGACGGACTAATTGTGGCAAAAATTTGTTAAGACAAAAGGATGAAGGAACTCTTGACTCACCTTGATGCCATCATACAAGCATGTTTTGGGGTCAGCTTGCTCGACCCTGACTGCTCCTCGTCAGCACATTGCCACTTTGAGCCCTCCCTCGGCTCAGAGGGCTAGGACAAATTAAGATGGTCACCCCCACCAACTCTATAGGCACCGCTAAGGGCTCGGACAGAGCAGGGTGACCTATTTCCACCGGCTTCGAGGCCACTGTCGAAGGCCTGGATGAGGCGATGCGGTGGGGCAATTTATTTCTGCCGACTCTAGGGGCACGCCCTTCCCCTTCTTCCTTGCGATATGCCACAGGAAGGGCCCTACCTATGGCAAAGGCGGGTCCTCATCCCCGATGACCAGATCATGCCATGGGATGGGCAACATGGAGCCATCATCTTCCTCTTCTTCTGATGAGCCTTGACGCCACTTCCCTCGCTATAGCTTCACTCGCTGCTTCGACCACCGTTTCTTCTCCTCGTCATCCTTCTTCTTCTGCTGTTCATCCATGGCACGATTCGCCACCCTCATAGCCACATGCTCTGGTAGCAGCATGATGGAGTCCCAAAAGACTAACCCTGCTGGTAGCTTGACAAAGCCCGCGTTTGACCGCATCATAGGATGACATAGGGTTGGGAACATGGCGTCGGCCTCCCCGTGGCCTTGTTGCACTATGCGACCTCGCTATAGCATAGCGGCCCCTGGGTGAGCGTCGTCCCGATGAGCTACATGCTGGGTGTCATCCCATATAGTAGGAGGATGCGCACCATCAGGGACATCGGCCCCACAGAGGCTGTGGGTCTTCAGGAATGCGATGTCCTCGAGGAGATCGTGCATCCCCTTCTTCTCCTTGATGGGTGACCCCTACGGCCATGATGATAGAACCTCCTCGATCAAATGCCTAGAGAGGACAGGCAAGGGTGCGGTAGGGTCGTCCTTTAGGTAGAACTAGTGCGAGTGCCACCCCTTGTTGGATCTAGAGAGCTGGCTGGGCATGTACTCGGCCGCTCGCTGCCCCCAGAGGTGGATGCCCATGCATCCCATTGACACCGGGGTCTCTCGGCCTCTCTCCTTCTTCATCAAGGAGATGAAGAAAAAATATATCTAGAGCTTGAGGTGGGGCTCGATCCCTAGGTACCCCTCACACATCATGATGAAGGTCACGATGTGCTAGATCCCATTGGGGTTCAAGTGCTACAGCTCAATCTAATAATGGTGCAGCAGACCCCACAAGAATGGGTGAGGAGGAATCATGAGTCCACGCTCATGGAAGAGCATGAAGGAGATGACATAGCCATCGGGCAGCTCTGGCGCCTCCTCGTGGCCAGGCATAAGCCACTCCACCACATTGGTCCTCCTGTGGAGAAGACCACGCTTGATGAGGCCCTCCATGCGTGCATAGGTAACATTGGAGTGATGCCATGAATACATGGAGGATGGAGGTGGCTACGGAGAAGCAAAATCGACAGTGGAGGAGCGAAGGCTATAGATCTAGGGCTCCGGTGGTGGAATAGCAAGCACGGTAGATCTGAACGGCAGTGGCAGAGAAATAGGGAAGATAAGGCTATGGTTTTGGTGTGCAAAAACATGAAGGGGGAGGCCGCTATTTATAAGGCGGAGGGGGTGAGAAGGTGAACTGTCCACCTAGATTCACGCGCCCACTACGCCGCATCACATCACCTCCCTTCGAAGATCGTGTGCATGCAATCTCTATCCATGCCCTCGAAGGATACGATGGATGATGGTTTGCCCATTCAATGGGTCAAGAACCATCGCAAGTAAGGTGGGATATGGAGCTGGAAATGCTCCTATGACCCATTTAAGACCTAGGAGTTCAAAGGCTGGCCCTCCGACGGGTTCATAGCCACTCTGAGGCGCCCTTAGAGTGAGGGGTGGAAAGGGATGGACCCATTAATGGCCAGTTCCTGAGCGCGCGAGCGCCACAGACTCCCTGGCCCACGTTCGAGTCTTGGTCAGTTCCCAGTCCATAGTTTTTCCTTGAAGAAAGGCAACGAGCCCTCGGGACCAATCGAATGGACCCAAGAACTATATGGATTGGCAACTAAGAATCTAGAGTTGGTCACTAGCTGACCCATGCTGGACCCCCATGAATGGGAAGCCAGGGCCCCACTCGGACTAGCCCATTAACAACTCACCAAGCAACATGTTTCATCCATCGAGGAAAAACGTGGCACTGCTCAGCCCCTCCATTTTATCGAAAAAATGCTTGAGGGATGATGATCACAAAGATGAGTTGAGCCTTGACTAGACACCTACTATGCGTGGGGGCTCGAGGAAAGTTGGACTCGCAAGAAGACCAAATGTGCGGTCGTAGTATGACGACGGACCGATCGGATCCTAGGGGACCAAAATCAAGAAAAATCTTTCTAACCTCCTAAATCTTATGGTTGCATGCCCCCGAGAAGACCGAGTGTGACAAGAGGGAACCGCTGTCCTACCATAACACACCGTGGGCTACAAAAAGAAGGCCAAGGCCCTCGGAGTCCTCTAGTCTAGAAAAGCCTCCAAAGGAGTATCCTACTCCTCCGTAGGCTCGGGGGCTACTGTCGGGTATCAATATTAGGGATACCCAAAGCAAGGAAGTTAGCACCCACGCTAACTTCCTTGGATGGAGCAAGCCATATTAAAAGGTTTCGCCCGACCCCTTGGGTTCATGCTCCATCTTGCCCGACCCCTTGGGTACGGGCTCCGTCTCGCCTGACCCCTAGGACGTGGTTTCCATCTCGCTTGACCTTGAGGCCATGGGGGTCTCGCCCAAGGCCGTGGGCTCCATCTCGCCTGACCCCAAGGCTACAGGCTCCATCTCGCTCGACCCTTTGGGTTCATGCTCTGTCTCATTTGACCCCTTAGGTTCATGCTCCGTCTCACCCGACCCTAAGGCCACGGGCTCCATCTCATCCGATGGGGACCCATACCGCCTCCAACCACTCTAGGTCCAAGCATATAGAACTGGGTCAAAATTCTAACATCAGGGAAGAGACTGGCATGCCTTGATATAACCCATGGCCATGACAGGCCATACCTAAGGGTTCACATCAAGAACAACATCGGGCGTGCCGGTGCTATTCTGTCTAACCCTCGTATGAACGCTGACAGACGTGTTAGTTCAGCATGACATCCGTTGGGATGGAATGGAATGCCATGATTGGCAGATGACGCCTGCACATGGCACTAGTGATGAATAGGGCCATGATGTGGACTTGTCACTGTTGACATCTACAAGATCGGTGGGACCCACATGAAGGAGAAAAAGGACCCGACGATCCTAGAAGCCTTCTTCTTCTCTCTCTCTTGTTCTTCTCCCTTTCCTCCACTGTAACCCGTGCTTTCTCTTCGTCTATAAAAGGGAAATAGGGCACCCCATGAAGGGAAGATCTAGATCCACATGAGACCGAACCATGAGATAAAAGCATAAGAGCACGACACGAGCACACGGCTGAGCAGCGATCGAGCTCTCAGCACCTGTTCACTCCTTTCACCAGAGACTTAGGATCCTTTCCATTTCTCACCTATCTGTAATCCCTACTATAAACTAAGTGCTGGTAATACAAGTAGCAGCAAACTAGACGTAGGGACATTCTGTCCGAACCAGTATAAACCCTTGTGTCCTTCGAGCACACCATCCGACCCTGACACGCAAATACAAATTTACTCGTCGATGGTCCAAAAACACCGACACCCCTATTGTGTGACAATGAGAGTTCCATTAAGTTGGTAAACAACCCCATAAACCACTCTCGAACAAAGCACATAGACATCCGGCATCACTTTTTGAGAGACCACGAAGCCAAAGGAGATATCGCAATTCATCATGTGAGCACTAAAAAGCAACTAGCCAATATTTTTACAAAGTCCCCAGATGAGTCAAGATTTTGTGCTTTGAGGAGTGAGCTAAATATCATTGATTCTCATAACATGGCTTGATGTCTTGCACATACTTTGATTGATCTAGATAGGAGAAAACATTTGCGAAAATATTGAGTGATACTTTCAAAATCTACTTTACAGCCTTCATGTGTGACTATTGCTTTGTGGTGGTTGAATGAAAACTAGTCACACCTAAAAATGTTTGTGTCCATCATATTTTTGCCCCACATAGCTTGGTAAGTTCAAGTTAGGGAGTTTTTTTTAGTTTTCCTGCGTTGAAAGTCCCAGCTTGCGTCGGAACTCCCGACAGCCGGAAGTCCCGACTCAGCACCGGAACTCCCGATGTGGATTTGGCCCACGCTATTTTAACCATGTTTTGATCATCTGCATGACTTGACTTAGGGTTAAAACCTCTCCCTTTGACTATGGCTCGGCCCAGTTTTACTCCCACCCACCCCTCCCTCGCCCGTAGTCGCCCTCACGCCGCCCTTGTGCTGCCCCACCACTGTAGCTCCTACCCGCTCTAGTCGGCACCTCCGGTGGCTGGAGCCACCGACCCACCTCTAGCTGCACTCTTGGCTGTCCTGGCACCATCGAAAGTCCCAGTTTCTCCACCTCCATTCATCCTCTTGGATGCCCCGTCGCTCCTTCATCTGTCCTCTTTGCCTTCGGTGCCTTCGTTGGCGGCTAGACATCTTCCTATGGTGTCATGGTCGGGGCTCTGCTTGTGATTTGTGGATTTGATGTTTCTCCATCCCTTCTTGCCTTTCTCAAGGTATACCCATTTTGCTCAAACCCTAACTGTCAATGTATCTTCCCTCCTGCTTCTATTCTTCTCCCCTCTCTACTCCACCATCTTCCTTGTATGTTTGGTTGCCTAGATCTAGAGTCCCATGCCTGAGAAGGCACCCACGGTCGTCGAAACTCCCACCATCTGCCAGAAGTCCCGACCGCCGGAAGTCCTAGCCTCTGCTGTAACTCCCAATGGCCGGGAGTCCCGGCTCATGTCAGCACTTCTAACACCATAGATGCCCTCCCATGCATGTTTCTCCATCTCTATGTGTCCATTCTCCTTTCTCGGGTCTTAGTTTCATTTTGTCTCTAGCAGCCATGGATGGTGGCAGTCCCTCGCGCCGCAAGGAGAAGCGGTCCAAGCACAACCAAGACCACGCCGCTATCCCTAAGCCAGCTAGCCACACCAAGGTTGCTTATCTCCATGATGGAGCTAGTGGTTCCCATGCCCAAGCCAAGCGTGCACATGGTCATGGTGGTCAAGGCTCGGTTGCCGTTCCTCCACCTCCTCTGGCATGTGCTTTTGTTGGCGATGATCTAATAGTGGATGCTAAAGAAGAAGCTCTCGAGCGAGTAGGCCACACTATCATCGCTGAGGTTACAAGTAAACCGTGTCGTGGCCCTAGTTTTTTCAGTGAGCTTGTTATCTTTTATGGTCCTCTGCCGATCATGCAGGAGCCCTAGCTCACTCCTGATCCTACTGATGGCTTCACACCTCCTCTGCCAGTTGACTACCATCACAGGGTCCAAGACATCAGGTCCATGTGAGGCTAGAATCTTTATGCTAAGGATGAGATGGATCTCCGGCTTGAGTATTATTTCTGGCACCCTTTTCACTTTGATTTCTATGATTCCATTCTCTATCATAAGTTTCTAAAGAAGAGGGAGCCACTGGTAGTTCAGATGAAGGTTATTAATGCTTATTCACTTAGTCTGTTCAAGGAGCCTGAGCTAGTGTAGTTGGTTCATGATGTGCGTCAAATGGGGCTTTCCTACATGATGGGATTTAGGAAGCATTGGAACAATGAGATTATCTATTAGTTTTATACTTCCTATCACCATGAGAAGGACCCTACTGGTGCCATTGACATCATCCATTGGACCATAGAAGGCAAGCACTACAAAGTCAATTTCATCACCTTCTCTCGCCTTCTTGGTTTGAATGAATATGACCGCACTTCACCTGAGCTTACTGAGTATGTGGCTTTAGAGGAGTACCAGCGCATGTATCTTGATGGTTATGATGTAGATGGACATACAGTGTACCTAAAGCCCTACTTCTATGTTCTAAACAACATCCTGCGTCAGATCTTGTATCCAAAGCGAGGTGACTCCACTTTTCTTTGTGATGATTCTCAGAAGGTGCTTTAGTGCTTTGGTGATGATGGTGACCATTATGATGAGGACTATGAGGACGAGTAGTCATTTCTTTCATGTGGCTTACCCCTTTTGGCACTTGTTGACAACGGCGGAGTGTTAGGCTTTGATCTATCATGTAATAAGTTAGTTGGTCACTTGGTTTTGAGACTTTAAAACTTTTACCTTGTATGAACTTTGTCATGTGGTGGCTAGTATGTGATGGACAACTATATGTGTTTGTGATGGATGATTGTAGGGCAAGTAATGGTTATCTATCTATCTTATTAGCTTGTGCTTGTCTCTACTTGTGATGGTGGATGCTATTTTGGATGGCCATGTGTTGCTTCAAGTTTCTACTTTGAATTCTTGGCCATCACATTCTCTTTTACCTGCTATGTGAATATAACATGTCATATTGCATCTCTTTTCATGGATATGTGTTTGTTCACATACACTTGTTGCACCCCACGGATTGCAAAAATTAGGGGGAGCTTTTGTCTTGATGTATGCAAATCATGTATAGATGATTCTAAATGAAGTTCAAATTCATGCATACATCAAGGGAAGCTCTTCATAAATTTTGGAGTTCAAAAGCTTTAAATTCTTTCATTCTTATAAAAGCCTAAGTTGGTTGTCATCAATTACCAAAAAGGGGGAGATTAAAAGTGCATTTGCCCCTTATGTGGGTTTTGGTGTATTGATGACATCCAAATTAGGGACTGATGTGACCTTAATAAGATATGACATAGCTATTAGTCCTATGAAAGACTCAAAGAGTTGATAAAGATGAAATGGTATCACTCAATTCTTGAAGTTGTAAAGGTGGATGAACTCAAAGCGCTCTCTAAGGGATGCAAACTTAGTTGGTCTGAGGAAGTTAGAGTGCTCAAGCATAAAATAAAATCAAAAGAGAGACACTCTAGCACTTCACGAGCACGTAGAATATCTTTTCGAGACTTTTGGTGTCAGAAGTACTGATGAAAGTCGGAACTCCCAACGGTTGGAAGTCCCGACTCAGGTCGGAAGTCCCAACGCCTAGTCACTTAGCCTACGTGGTGACTGTGGCTGTTAGAAGTCTCGACATGAGTCGGAACTCCTAATGGTTGGAAGTCATGACTTAGGTTAGAAGTCTCGACATCTGGACCTTGGATGGCTCGCTAACCGCTCTCGTCGGAAGTCCTAACGTACGTCGGGAGTCCTGACTATCTGAAGTCCCGATGTACATTGGGAGTTCCAACATTGACCTGCTCATTGTGACTTTGACCTAGCTATGAATAGTGTTTTCTTTATAGGTTAGAAGTCCCAAGATCTGCATCGGAACTTCCGACGTAGATCTGAACGGTTGTATTTCTACCTTGAGTATAAATAGCTCTCTCATCTCTTCTAACCATTACTCACTCATTCATTGCAACTTACTCACAGCCAAAACAACTCTCAAGCATTCAAGGCTCTCCTCTCCTCTCCTCTTTGCTCCTAACTTCGATTCCCCCAAGGATTTGAGTGATAGGAGAGTGGGTTGAGTGAGAAAATCACTTTGGCAAGCATGAGCACTTGATTTCTTTGTCAAGCCGGTTGGATTTGTGTCTATTACTCTTGGGTTCTTGGAACCATAGCCGGCTAGGCGTCACCCAAGAGCTTTCATCTTGTGGAAGAGCCTTGAAAAGTTTGTATTAACCTCGATTTCTTAATGGAAACCTCGAGTGACCTTTGTGGTTGCTTTGAGAGAGGCAAGGAGGTGAAAGAGACTCTGACCTTTGTGGTCACCTCAACAACGAGGACATAGGAGCTCCTTTGTGGGGTTGCCGAACCTCAAGATAAATCCTTGTGTCCTATGTGCTTGTTGTTGTTGAGACTTGTGGTATCACTTTTGTTTTTGTATGTCCCTTTCTCTTCCAAACTTCATTTTAGGGTTTGGACTTGATCTATGATTTTGAGGCATTTCGGCATCAAGGGAGTGACCCAACATTTTTACCAAACCACTAGAAAGTGGGGTTATAAGACTATTTATCCGCTAAGTTAAATTTGGCACAGCTTTTATAGTTCACGTAGGCATCGAGACTTTTGACAGTTTGTGCTAGAACTTCTGACGACGTCGGGAGTTCTGACCCAAACTATCAAGACTTCCGACATTGACTAACAAATTAGAACTTAGCATTTACAGTTAATTTTTAGATATGCCTTTTCACCCCCCCCCCTCTAGGCATTGTTAGATCCTTTCAATGTGCTTGCGGGCGGGCGCATCAGGCGAGAGGTGGGTGGGCAGGCGTGGAATGTGAGACAGGGGGCAGCGGCGTAGGCGTCTGGATGGGGGGCTAGCGTCCAAACGTCCGGGTGCTAGCCACACCCTTTTCTCAAAATGAACCGCCTAAAGACACGTAGAAAAAGATCAAATTACCTTAGCTAGATAGACGACGATGATAATCTTAAGGAAAGCTGCTTGCCTGCTTAAATTGTTGTCACGTTAGTCAAGCGATTTTTCTTTCACCTTGTATGTTGTATATAAACTCCACATGCAATCCATTTATATGGTACACATACTAATGAGGACATCACTCCTTCGGATGCACCCGCTGATCCTCCAACCGTTATGCAAGATCCAATGGCCCGAGCTCGAATACGACAACAAAATTTAGAGGTGAGCTCATTCTAAGTGATCATTTTCATACTTTTAGGAATAGACTACTACCTAATGATGTTATAATTGCTTAGGAACATTGGAGAGGGTCATGAGGAATTTAGAGGAAGAGGTGGAGGCAAAGATGACCAGCAAGGATGTCCAACACGACTTCGAGTCTGCCTCGGCCTCTAGGACCAGTCTACCATAAAACGGACGCCCAGGGCACATCTGGACTCTGTTTTCGATGATCCACATATGTATGGAAAGATAATTTCATAAGCTAACCAATAGATTTGTTTTGAGGTCCAAATTCCACCAGAGTCAATGGGAATCGTTGAAACAATTTAGTGTCCAGAATATGTCAGGTGGTGCATCACTACTTTTTGGTCAGTTGGGCCATGTATCGTCTTTGAGCCCGTTAGGGGGGCGCGTCCAGAGGGAGCGAAGACTAGACCTTATAATCAGTCACCGCTGCCATCGTTATGTTTTGGGTTTTGCTTTATACTAATCTATCTTTGAACAGTTGCTATTATCGGTTTGTGAAACCCCACATTGAGATCTTAATTATACATCTGCAAATTGTAACTTTACTTGAGTTACATTTTATCTTGTTTTTGCTTGTATTCTTCGATTTGCGACATGGATTAGCCTTCTCGGTGAGGTCAACCGGATTGTGACATGGTTGATAACCAGAGCAGACATGGTGCTAAGGTTGTAGGTTCATGTCTTTTGATCTGAAGCCGGATCGATGTGTCACTCTCCAACAAATCAATAGTATATTGAACCTGACGGAAGATTGAGAGCCTTGTCCCCATCACATACATTCGCATCCTAATATGTGCCACATGTGTATCTTAGTTACCCTCTACCACATCCCTGTGGCTCGCTGGTGTAGGCACCATTTGAAATGGAGCTCCATGAACTTTGAAGGATTCAATTTCTATAGAAAAAAATCCTATGATACTTTCTGGAACAAAGGAACATTTCTCGATAATTTCTTTGAAATTCCTATGGATTAGATCATTCTAAATATTTTCTTTGGAGAAAATTAAACATGAGCTACAACCTTAATGTTTTGTTTCGTATGTTTTCCTACATTAGGACCAATTAGCCGTTGATATCATATCATTTTATAGAAATAGGGTCGACTCTATACATTGCGGATGCCCTTAGTACTTGTACACAAAGCATCTAAATAATGCATGTAGATGACTCAAGCTTTTGATTCACATGGTAAGCACACATACCAAATATATTAGCAACATATAGATACTATAGGCAATAGTTTCAATCTTACAACACTACACCACAACGCCGAGATTGGCGATGGACGATCCGACACTAAAAGCGGATAAGGGACAAGCGATCTGTCGCTAAAAAGTTATAGCGTCAGACTTATACAGACGGTGTAAGTGTTGTCGCTAAAAATCTTTAGCGACAGACAACACTTTTAGCCTCAAATCATCTGTTGCCCTGAATATTTATAGCGACAGATAGCCCGCCACTACTTTTTAGCGACAGATATTCCATAACAATCCTTGCCGATAGACCATTTGATGTTATAAATTGTTTTAGCGACCGATGGTTTAACAAGATCATTTAAATGGCTTTTAAAAAAAGGCCATTTGACTGCAATTTAATAGAAAAATCGAATATAACATCATTGTGCACATTTGCCATACAATAGATTAATTCATGACCAAGTCTAAACATTCACAAGAACATACATATGTGATCAGATTAGCCATTACAAACATCAATGATAAGTCCATACTATACCATTACACAACACTGTATCCAAAAAAGATTGACTAGCACCAGCTTTGAGTGGCAAGTCATCCACAAACTTGCTACCTAGCACCCTAGCAGACCATGCAGTAACCTGCTAAAACAGATCTATGATCAGGTTAAGTTACTATGCTTCAGTATGATGTATTATTGTGAAAGTATGAATCACTCCATTTTAGAACATAAACACTGCTTTCAAAAAAAGCAAATTTATATGGCTGTAAAAATTGTAAACCTGCACAATCAACAAGTCAAAATAGTATTATTGATTTCATCTAACTCGTTGACTAGATGAAACTAGATTGACACATTAACAAGAGATGTACACTTATGATGCCATTCTAAGGAAATCTTATTGTCCTATTAAAACATGTAGTATAATTACAGAATAGATGCAACACGTAAATATTATATACTGCTAGTGGTAGCCATTTAGTTTTATGAAGAAAATAAATGCTCTATTAAAATAACCTGCAAGGAAGCTAGGTCATGCCAGCAATACTATAATTCCAACACATCACGTAAGAGCAACTAATTCTAGCACAGCACTGTCTGCTAGCTTAGAATTGTAACTGACATTCCAAAGTCATAACTGATGGGCATAAAAAGAATCTAGAATCTGAGAAAATTCTCACGTTATGTATACAATCACTGAAGACTACATTTCCAGCTTGGTTCATGGAAGCACAAGTATGCACATAAGCAGATACACAACTTGTTCGCAGGTGTCAAACTATTGAATTGAAGTATTCATAGGTGTCAAACTTTATAATTTCAGAAGTTGTTGAAAATTACATATCAATATATTGCAGATGTCGAGTTAACTGTTTGTGCAATTGGCAGAAAGTGTTTGTCAGACTAATCACCTATTACTACTGGATGGTACCATCGACCAGGTTGTCCAAATTAAGACTACATTCCAAACTTTTAGTTAAGTGTATTTGGTCTGACACTTGTAAGAAATGTATCATACAAATCAGATCGCAACTAAGCAAGATGATCATTTCAAAGTACAAATGTGGATTTAACTTAACTGCAATTTACCAAACATAATGTCAAAATGAAACTCTAAATACAAGGAACATGGAAAAAGGAGCAGCATGAACCAGTAAGCTTACCTAAAAAAAAAACAGTAAGCAACTATGAATTCAGTCTTGTAGGTTGACAGTTACGACTGAATTGACACCATTTAACCTGGTGAATTAGCTAAGTTACCGTAAACTAGCCCACACCATGTTTGAATTCAGTCTTGTAGGCTGACAGTGCAGCAGCATTCAAGATCTAGAAAAAGAGCTTAAGTTTCAGATATACTATATGAATTAAGAATTCAGCACAAGTTTCAACAGCATTCAAGATCTAGAAAAAGAGCTTAAGTTTCAGATATACTATATGAATTAAGAATTCAGCACAAGTTTCAAATATAATATAGGACAAATAGCCAGTGTGCAGTAAATCCATATGATGCATGATCTCAGTCATAAGCATGGAAAAAGAAAAGCATGTCTCGATATATTTTTCGAGAAGAGTTAAATGTACCGTAGGTCCATTAACTTTTAGTGGTGTGTCATTCAGGTCCATCAACTTTCAAACTGTATTTTTGGGTCCATTAACTTTTGGTGGTGTGTTATCCAGGTCCATAAACTTTCAAACTGCATTTTTTGGTCTATTAATTTTTTGTGGTGTGTCATACAGGTACATCAACTTTTAAATTGCATTTTTGGGTCCCTAAACTTTTTAACTGGTTCACCGTAGGTCCATATCCCTTCGTTTAGCGAATAGATCTGACATGGCACGCCAAATAAGCAGCCACTGTAGAGTAGGTGATGAGTCCATAGCTCCTCAAGATGATCCTGGAGGCTTGTCTAGCAATAATTCAAATGTAGCAGCTGGTAATTCGTTAATACCCTCTGGTCTTAAATTTGGGACTATTATTTTTAGGGATAAATATATTGTGGACATGAAGAAAATTACAACCGTTGGACTGTCATCAAAGATATTTTATAGAGGTGCCTTATTATTGCATGGAAATGAGGAGAAAATGAAGCCAACAAAATATATCAGTACTAAATCTAAAGAGGTAGAGATCATCAATGGAATTTTTCCAACGTGATTAGCATCCTTGCCGTAGTATTTTATTATTTTCATGCATTAGTTTTCCATCCGGTTGTGATACACGATCTTTTATCTAGCATCTAGCTTTTAGTGCCTACGTACACCTATGTATATGAATCAAATTGGTGGCTGCGTTTGGACGTGTCGTGCATGTTAGCCGAATCAGGGACTCAGGGTCAATCGGTCCTAGTTGAGCGGGTGGAGTCCAAGTTTTGTTTGGGTCAGGTGGCCTGCGTGTCTATACCTGTGCCCTTCGGCTTTGTGCCGGGTAGATTAGACTGGATTTTATTGTGGAGTTTATTCACCGTCGAGCCGCCGCTCAAGAAACCTGAGATGGTGATCCCATCAGGTTCTTCGTATTGAAGATTATCTCCGGATGGTGATCTCGCCCTGTACTCCATGATGGCTGTTTTTTTTTTTGCGTGCCATATCAGATCTATTCGCTAAACGAAGGGATTTGGACCTACGGTGAACTAGTTAAAAAGTTTAGGAACCTAAAAATACAATTTAAAAGTTGATGGACATGGATGACACACCACCAAAAGTTAATGAATCAAAAAATACAGTTTAAAAGTTGATGGACCTGGATGACACACCACAAAAAGTTAATGGATCCAAAAATACAGTTTGAAAGTTGATAGACCTAGATGACATACCACCAAAAGTTAATGGACCTATGGTGGGGCTTATCATGAAGCAATTGGTCTAGCGAACAAACATAGTAGGGGTAAATCAGAATACCAAATATTACTAGCTATTGTAATTTTTTTGGCTGCAACTGTAGCTACTTTTGGCAAAATTGGAATAGTAATGTTATTAGTTAGGGAAAATTTGAAGACGGCCAAAAGTTTGAGCAAAAGTTTGCCGACCGTGGAATAGTAATGTTATTAGTTAGGGAAAATTTGAAGACGGCCAAATAGTAATGTTATTAGTTAGGGAAAAGTTTGAGCAAAAATTTGAAGTAGCTATAGTTGATGGACCTGGTTGTTGGTTGCCGGCAATGCAAATCCAGATTGAGCAGGCTGCAGGCCACGAGGAGTATTTCCTTATATAAACAGAAATGCTATACAACACATGTGTATTTTAGCACAAAAAAAATATATGGATTTTACTTCACCAGATCGTTGTCTCGGTTTATCCGCATCTGTCGGATCTGCAGGGGCCACCGGCCGAGGACCTGCCTGCCTGAGGCCACCGGCCGCGCGCGGCGCCAGACGGCCGGCCGGGCAGGTGAGGCGATTACAGCATGCCAAAGCAGGATCTGCAGGGGCTGCGCGAGAATTGATTGCCCCAACGCTGCTACTACTAATACAGAAATCTAATCCGCCCCGTCGTCCTTGCCATTGCCTGGCCGCCTGGGCTCTGGGCTGCAAGCTGCATCTGCATGCATGTACGCCTACGAGAGCTCGTAGCCCTGCGTCGATGCCACGGCGTGCCCTGTGGCCCATCAGCTAGCACACACCACCCGGCAATGGAACCAACCCTCTGTATTTTGTTTTTTTATAGAAAAAAATTGTTTTATGTGATATATGATTTGTGATATGTAGATCTGTAATCCTGTGATTGTCTGAAGGTAGAAGAAGGCTAGAGGTAGAAGAAGGATGTAGGCTGTTGGATCTTAATCTTATGGTGCAAAAAAAAATTCATGTGTTGGAATTGTATAAAACACATGGTTGGTGTAAAAAAAATTCATGCGTTGAAATTATATAAAACACATGGTTGTGCAGTAGACAGACTTGATAGAGCATATAAGAGATTAAGGGATCGGAATCGATCAGTTTCCACACGATCGACGCAAATCTTGCGTATCCGGTTCGGGCACCGATCAACAGAACAGACGGCCGGCCGGGATCCTCTCTATCTCAATCGTGTACGTTTACACATCGATCCAACCCCGGGGCCCGGACCGTACCACCGGGTCAACCAGCACTATTGCACGTGTTTATGGAGACCAAGCCCATGACCTGTTAACAGAGATTTCATATAACAGAATTTTGTGTACTCAGCTCTATTACCGAACACTCCCTCCGCCTCACAATAATTAATAACTTTTATCAGATATAGATCGACTTAGGGCTTCCTCAACACATCACGTACCACAACCTCCAAATCTGCAGATCTGCTTCCCGAGTCCATGCCATGATGAATGCATGGTAATCTCGCAGCATGGCAGAGCCTCATGCTAAAAAGTTGATGGCTCCTCTGAGAAAAAGTGGAAGCACCATTTGGAGAGCACGTTATAACCAGGAGAAATTATTATTGCCCCTATTCGGAATAACCGACTGTGGTTGCAACTACAGTTGTATCAACACAAAGAGCATCGTTGCACAAGTGTCCCTTTGCATCCGTAGCTACAGTTGCAATGGTTTTAAGTAGAAGTGAACCAACCCATTAGCCTCGAGGAAATAAAGCTAAGTACTTGCGCTAGTCAAGAGAATAAGACCCCGTTCTGCAGCGCTCTAGCTCTGGCTTCTCGTGGCTTCTTGCCAGGAGTACTACCAAACACCCTAAAAAACAGCCCCTCGCGAGGAGCTAGGAGGAGCCGGAGCCGATTTTGTATAGAGGAAGCCGAAGGTGCAAAAAGCGGTTTCTCCTAGCTCTTTCTTACCAATCTCATACAAATTATTACAAAATTACAACTAGAGTTGTTTTTATCAAATGTTTTCTATAATGGCTTTAGCTTCACTAGAAAAACTGCTCTACATTATCCATTTCATTGATCTTATCAGCCAGAATCAGCTCTACTTTTCAGCCATGAAACAGTGTTTTTCTCTCACAACAAATTAGCCCTACAAATCAGCTGCAGTCACAATAAGTCCTGCTGAACAGAGTGTAGAAGTTAGAGCTGTCCTTCTAGAGGGAGCTGAAGTCCTACTAAACGGGGACCTAAAGTGCTTGGTCGTGTCATAAATACAAGACAGCTGCATGGGTAGAAGTTTTGGGGGCTTTATCATTTTTTATCTATGAGTAGTGCGGTTAATTGTTTATACAAGTTCTTTTAAGTCATTTACTAATTTACTAATAAAACTTTAAAATGCACACTTTATTTTAGGTTTAGGAATGAAACCACGTTAACGCAACAACTTTTAAATTCCGACCATTGTTGAGGGTTGAGAAAGCAAACGGTTTTAATGTTGAGGGTTCAATCAGATTTAAGGCTTTGCAAAAATAGTTCTTTTCTTCTTCCTTCTGTTTTGAAAATACGGTATGTGAATTGGTCTTTTATCTACCTCGAATTCATAACTCGCTATGGATTGTGTCACTGTAGCGTCCTTTGGTTCACATAAATCGCCTGTAGGAAAACGTAGGAAACTTTCCATTATGTTTGATTTCATACGAAAACTATAGGAAAAAACATCCACTCTCAAACATTATATTTTGGTTTCCTATGTTTCTCATAAAGTTTATCCAAACATCCATTTCTATGTGTATATACATTATCCTATTTGTGTGTTTTTTCAATGCTGCCTTCTAGAGGGGTCCTTAACCGAGTGGTTTAAAGTTAGGCATCATTCTCACCCATTTATAATACTAGCAAATATGCTTGTGCGTTGTAACGGAAGAAAAAAAATAAAATATAACTCCTTGCCGAAATTTTTTTGCTCTTTAATATTTAATAGTTAGGTATAGATATGGGATTAATCTAGATTATCCGTGTGATCATAAAAATCTATAATGTACGTACATCTCACTCTTTATTAGTTGTATGATTTATATGGAATCCTGATGAGTCATGGCAGTTTGCCGCCGCTATTTTCCTCCTGTATACATCTTGGCTCTAGTCAACGAATCCTCAAGAGGGACTGTTCATTAGTTTTGGCTGTCGTCAATTTTTCCTGTTGGAATCGAGTTCTCCCACCGATGATGCACACCTTCCTGACGAAGCATTATTGCTTTGCTCGTGTGCCTGCACGTTTGTGATTATGATAAGATTTCCTTTAGTTTTATTGATGATAAATTTGTTGTCATGGACTTATGCCTAATGTATACTTGTATTTTTTTCTATTTGAGTTAGTATTTCTAATCAGCTTACTCAGAATCAGATAGAGCTATTTCGATTAGGATTCTTATAACTATCTAGGTTACTTTAAGAACTTTGTCCAATATGTGTCATATAAAACATGAGAGTTGTAGAGATACGAACAATTTTCATATTCACATAGTTAGTTAGGGAAAGACGGACAAAAAAAAATGGACGGATCAGAAAAATGGGCTCAAATTATTTTAATACTATATAATTTTTACTGATGTAAATTATTTTACACAACTTTAAAAGCCGTAGTTTGGTTTTGGATAATTGATCAAACCTATTTGGACTAACCCTATGCTCTAAGTGTGGATGTGAGATAGGTTGGTCTAACCCAAGTGATGGACCTAAGTGGCATTCATGGATGAAGATGGCCACATGAAATGAAGATCATGGTGATGGTGTGGACACATGTGATGATCAAGCTCCAGACTTTTGAAAAAGAAGAAAGAGAAAAATAAAATGGGCTCAAGACAAAGGTGATATCTATAGGGCCATTTTGTTTTGGTGATCAAGGCACTTACAGAGTATGATCACATTTAGGATAGATGGTCGTATTATTAAGAGGGAAACTCTTATCGGACAACTCGATCATCTAGTGCCACTAGCTGTTGGAAACCTTGCATATATATGTTAGGCCTAGTGCACAATTAGTGAGAAGTGATTAACCTTTAAAAAATAATTGTGAAAATGCTAACACACTTGCACGTGATGGTAAAACACTTGGAGTGTTAGCACATTTGCAAAGGTGGTGTAAAAGGCGAAGAAAAGGAGATGAAACCGAGCGTGAAGTGGTACCCTAGGGGCACCGCCACCCCTAGGGCGGTGCCCACCTGGCAGTGTCCCGAGAAGTAGCCTGGGCACGGTCACCGCCGCGTCCGGTGTACACTGCCTCGGCGAGGGCAGTGCACCGTCTGGTCACCGCCTCTGGTAGGGCGGTGCACCGCTATTTTTATCCAGAGAGCGATGGAACCGGGGGTGGTCATCGGATAGGGCACCGCCACCCTGTGTCCGGTGCCACCGCCCTATTTTTTTAGAGAGGGGGTCTCGGGTGGCTTGGTCACCACCCTCCCTAGGGCTATGTCACCACCGCCTGTCCGATGCCCGCTCGACTAGTCAAACTAGCCGTTGAGTCGACCGTTGGGGGGGGACCGCCACCCCATGTCCGGTGCCACCACCGCCGTGTCTGGTGGCCTCGTAGAAACCAGCTCCAAGGGGTAACAACTCTATTTTGTGGTGGAGCTTATAAATAGCCCCCTTGGCCGGCCATGGCCACTCTCTTGGAATCCCAAAGTGCTGAGATTTCATATTGTGAGGAAGCTAACACACTCCACTCACTTCTACACTTGGTTTCATCATCATCAGTGAGATTGGAGAGCCGCTAGTGTATTGCTTAGTGATCTATCATCTTGTGGCACTAGGTGGACGATTTGGGCTGGTGGAGTTCTTGTTACTCTTTGTGTTTGCCGACACCTAGACGGCCCGAGGATTGGTGGATCGTTCAACGATTATTGGTGATTGTTGCCGGATCTGATCATTGAGCTTGTGAGGGGTTCTTGTGCCTTCCCCGGTAGAGCGCCAAAGACAACTCTAGTGGATTACGCGTGGCTTGTGGATCCTCATCTTGTGTTGGTTGTGCGGCACCCAGTTGTGGGTTAGGCGTGTGATGCCTATTAGCGCATGAACCTCCAAGTGAGTGAATCGCCATAACGGGGACTAGCTTGCCGGCAAGCAAGTGTGGGGAGTACAACCCTACGTACCCATGGCAATGGACATGGGCCGCACCACTAAGTGAGGTCCAGCCCATAAGATCAAGGCCTACGGTGTTTGGCTCTGGTCGGTGTACACCGCAAGGTAATCAAAAGACATCTTGGCGATGAAGGAAGATCTTTTCGGATATGACAAATATCGTATTCCATGTAAATATTTACCATATAGCCGAATAGATCTAGGCCTAAACCGACTTGTAACCCTACCCCCAGACTATATAAGGCGGGTAGGGACACCATCGAATTCATCTTATATTCAATACAATCCACCAAAGATACAGGACGTAGGGTATTACATCGATCAAACGGCCTGAACCTGTCTAAATCACTTGTCTCTACGTTTGTGTCACCGTCCGGCTCCTATTACGCGCACCCCTACCTATTCATCTACTACTATGGGCATACCCCTCGATAGACTGCCGACCATATTTCATCGATAGTGGCGCGCCAGGTAGGGGGTGTGCGTGCTAATTCCATGGTTTTTACACCAAAATTTGGAAGGAGTCTCGTAGAGACTTAAAAGCTCCTAAGATCATGCCATCAAGAAAGCAATTGCATGCAGATCGGAATTAGCTGATTCGAATGCAACACCGGAATCGGCTTTCTTCAGGCAGCGCTGGCAGATAATGACAAAGGCTACGATCGGTGCCAGGACGAAACATGATGGACTCTACAAAAGGGAAAATATTAGGGTCCAAGTTATCTTAAATTAGGAATGTTTTATTTTATGCCAAAAAATTGTAACGAATTATGCTTGAGTAGGATTAATGTTTAGACTCCGGGTATAAATAACAAACCCCGGCTATTGTAAAGGACAACAATCAATCCAATATACAAGTCATTTACTTTTTTGGCTCCGGTCACCCCTTAGGAGTAGGAGTAGAGTAGATCTTAGTGAGTTCTTCAGTAAGTACAGCTGCATTCATCCGATCGACCTCCACTGCTTGTTGCAAGTACCATCATGGCTTATACCTCTGTTCGTACGGCTACATCGATCTGGTCGACCTCCACTGTGACTCTGGTATAAGTTAGTTATCGATTCTTGCCTAGTTCAAGTATGGCTGCATCGATCCGGTCGACCCCCACTGCATGAACTAGATCAAGGTCAAGTTATCTGCTCTAGCTTAAAATGACAGTCTTTGGTAGATTCATTAAATTACCGATATTGCTTATTGCTTTCATTATTTATCTAAATTATTGCAATATCACTCTGCCCAATTGGGATTGATCTAGATCGGCCTTATATATTGTTTAGCCCATCGTTTGTTAATCTAAAACTGATCTAATCTGTGTATTAAACGATGAGTTACGTTTTATCGGCTATTTTACATCAATCTTGATCGTGCATAGCATGCGGTTGGAGCATGTTGCGTCTTGAGTAGATTTATTGGCTAGCAAAAACCATTCCATGGACCGTTATCACATCCTGTGTGATTCTGCCTCACACCCCACTGTTAGCACCGTGGAGTGGGGATCGTTATTCGGTAGATCTATTCCTGATAAGGCATAATTTTAACTGTGCGCTATGCCTGAATCGGTTGTTTTAGCTGATATCGAGTGCTTTCACGAACAGTTCGCATCACGAGATCGTTGAAGTAAAGATAGGTTGAAAGATGTGTTAGCCCCATGATCTTATTATTATATTACGAACTGCATGATTCTTCCTCATGCCCCACTGATATTAGTAATGAGTTAGGGTCATCGAGTCTATTGTTATTTCTACGACCTGCATGATTCTACCTCATGCCCCTCTAGTCATAGTGATAGATGAGATCTAACATGTTCATTAGATTTATCTTTATTAAACGGTTAAATGCTGTTGAATTATTTCTTTATATAAAAAGGGGTTCGGTTGCTTGTAATCATTGGCTCAGCATAAACCAATTATTGTTGTCATCTTATTGCCATTGATTAATATCTACTCAAATAACGACATTTATCTTGAATGATAATCGATTCTTCTTATACAACCCAATGAGCTTTAACTAATTTATTCTTATGAATATACTGGAATCGATTGTTTAGTCGATCTCCTTTCATATCGGCTCTCAGAGCCGCACATTTGGGACTGTCTGGCAACACTGGCAAGTTTCGCCCTTAATTATTGATAAGCTTTCTCTCCTTGTCAATTATAGGGTCAAATTGACTGGCACGTCTTAGGAGGAGTGCGTAGGATCGAGCATCCCTACGCTGAAGCTAGGCGGATCTACAGCTCCATCAAGCAGATCCTTCTGGCTTGCTGCGTGTGTCCTCGGCACGAGACGAAAATTCTGTGTCGACACATGTTTCTGGCACGCCCGGTGGGACCCCACAATCGTCATGGTGGTTCACAACAATAACGACATCCTTATGCTGCATTATGAAGATCTACCTGATGGGGATAAGGGTATCATCAGCAAAGCTACAGAAGAGTTTCAGAACAAATGTTTGTTGTCCTACACCAAAACACGTGACAACACAATTGTTCAAAAATTTCCACTACCAAGAGTTTTGTTACATGGGCAGACATATACAACTGAAGATGAAGACATGCGTTTCTTTAAGGAAGTTGTAGACAAATCTGTTCGTGATGCCATATCAAGCCATAACGAAGCTTTCGTGGACATATTCCACAACACCATGAGAGAGGCGATTCATAGATTTCCAGTTGGTCAAGGTGGACCGGCTTATTACAACATTCTAGATCCGTCGACCCAATAGACTAATCAAGTCAGTACCAACCATCAAGAAGCAGCACCAGCTGGTAATGGTGATGTCCAGACAGTTCAGGGTTCATCAGAACAGGCTCAAGGAACTACTACGGATCAGATACAGTACAATCCTAGACCATCAGTATAGCATGTGCAAAGCCGGCGGGGCAAAGTCAGAACCAGGTGATCAATTTTGGCACATCAAGCCACATACCATCATCGGCTCAAAAAATAGCACCATCATTTTAAAGGATCCTTAGAGATATAGATCCTTATGTCTACAATCAGAGACTTCAAGCAGCAAGCCAGCAAAGGGCCCAACAGATTGAGATTCCACAAGGGTATCACTATGGCACGAATTATAACACCCTTCACATGATGCCAAATCCAGGATACCAAGGCACACGGGATTTCAATCCACAGATGGGTCAGCAGATGCAAAGAAATCCAAATCTGCAAGCTGATGAATTACTGCTAAGGGTGACTGAGATGATAAAGAATCAGTTCGGTCTGAAGCCAAAAGGGCTGACTTTTTTGTACAAACACTCATATCTAGAATGGTATAATTTGGTCACTCTTCCCACAAATTACAGGCTCCCAGAGTTTGCTAAGTTTACTAGCCAAGACAGTACAGGCACGATAGAACATGTCAGTTGGTATCTTACACAATTGGGCGAAGCATCAGTTGAGGATGTCCATCGAGTTCGTTTCTTCTCCTTGTCCTTATCAGGGCTAGCCTTCACTTGGTTTTCATCATTGCCAGTCAATTTCATTGCCAATTGGGCTGACCTGGAGAAGAAATTTCATACATATTTTTACACTAGGACTGGAGAAAAGAAGATTACCGATCTGATGACTATAAGACAGAAGACTAATGAATCGGGCACTAAATTTCTTCAGAGGTTCCGAGAAACCAGGAACTTGTGCTTCTCCTTAAACTTGGCCGATGATCAATTAGCTGTTCAAGGAATGCTGCCGATGTGGAAAAAAGCTGCTGGGACAAGAATTTAACAACTTGGGTCAATTGGCTCAATGAGTAGCAGCACTCAATTGCCAATTCTATAGTATGCGCAGAGATACCCGGTTCTAGAAGAGTACCACAGTAGTCGAAGCTTATGATCCATACTTAGTCGATGACGGCTATGAAGATGAAGAAGAAGAGGTTGCTATAGCTGAATGAAATTGGGGCAAGAAGACAGTAATGGTGCCAAATCCTTGGGGAAAATGAGTTGACGAGAGCTATGACTTTGATGTCATCAAATTTGACAAGCTCTTCGATTTCTTACTTGAGAAAGGGCAGATTAAGTTGCTCGATGGTCATGTCATGTTGCCCCCTGATCAATTAAAGAATAAGAAATTCTACAAGTTCCATAATGCTACTTCTCATTCCACCAACGAATGCAGAATTTTCCTACAGCATATACAGAGGGCTATTCAGCAGGGGAGGCTCAAATTTGATACGCCTCAGAAAATGAAAGTTGACGATAATCCGTTCGTAGGAGATCTAAACATGGTTGATACTGGGCTATTCAAAGGAAAAACTAAGGTCCTAACATCAACCAAATCAAAAGAAGCTGGAACAGTCGATCCCAAGATGCAAATATCAGCTGACGAGTACAGAGAGATTAGAAGACGTCGTGCCAAGCAAAAGAGCCGATACGAGCAGGGGGAGACATCAAAAGCAGAGACGACAAAGCCGTGGGTTACATCTCAGATTCTGTTGAATAAGTGGCAGCGGTAGAAAGAAAAGGATTATCAGCATTGGTTAAAGGATCAAGCGTACCAGCATCAACTGAAAGAAGAGAGGTATGAAAGGAAACAAGCCAAATTATATTGGAATTGTCCTTTCTTCAGACATTGCTGGAATGAAGGTTTGAAGTTGCCTACCAAAGTATAGGCAGTCTCAAACCAGCCGCCGATCTATCCATGCTCAAGATGCATATCATCATAATAACATGGATCGGTGCTTAAAAAATACAAGTGTTCATGATCGGCTTGGAAAAAGAGTTGTTGACCAGGACTGGGCTGATCATGAAGAGAAAGGCAACGAAAGAAAATATGTTTGGTAGGAGGGCCAATGGTGTCCAGGAGGTTTAACAAGAAGTCAGAAGAGAAGAGTACAACACCTAAAGACTAAAGAGATGGAACAGCCTTAGGCATCTGGTAAACCTCAAGTTTGGCGTACCAAGCAGACAGCCGATAGAAAGCAACCATTGGCTAATATCCAAATGGCTTTTCTGTTGCCATCAGAATTCAGAGCTCTGGCAGATCAAGAAGTTTATTCGGATTTCGATGAATTGGAGTATGAGGAGATAGTTGCCAAGTTAACGGTTGTACAACAAGCAATATTTGACAAACCAGTCAAACATTGGCACTTAAAAGTGTTATATATGAAAGGTCTTGTTGATGGGAAGCCGATGAACAAAATATTGGTAGACGAAGGTGCTTCTGTCAATCTTATGTCTTACACTACTTTTCGTAAACTTGGTAAAGGCCCAGAAGATCTGATGGAGACTGACATGATGCTTAAATACTTTGGAGGTAATACGTCTAAGACTCGGGGAGCAATAAACATCGAACTAACAATCAGAAGCAAGACTCTGCTCACAACATTCTTCATCATCGATGGAAAAGGGTCAATAAGTTTGCTCCTTAGTCGCGATTGGAATCATGTGAACTGTTGTATACCATCGACCATGCATCAGTGTTTGATTCAATGGCATAGAGATGATGTCAAGCTGGTTCGTGCTGATGAGTCCGTGAGCTTCACAACAGCCAATCTAGTCTTTTGGGAACTAGGAGACTTTGAATGTTTTTCTAGCAAGTCATGGGAAGGAGGCTTCATTAAGATCAGTAATGAAAGCCAACAGCCGATGCAAGCGATCGGCTCTGAGAGTTTGTTTTAGTAGAAAAGTCACGGCTTCACGTCGGCCGTTGGATTAAAGGAAAAATAAGCATTGAGCCTTGGAGGTGGATTTAGGCCGACGTATGTGAATGCTGAGTCAAAGTGTAAGCACGATTCAGAGTTAATGAATTTCTTAAAGAAGTTCTATTTCGCTTAATAGGACCCTTGACCTAGGTTGATTAATCGTTTGACCTTTGATATGAAAAGTTCTGCGGGGTGTTATCCTAACATTTGATCAACACTTGATAGCTAATTTGTTCTCGGCTATAATAGCCAGTACCAGGAGGGTATCACCTCTAGTTCAAAAAATGAAAATCTTCAAAGACAATGAAAGCCGATACGATATGTATCACCTATAGAGCAAAAACAAAAAGAAAAAAACAGTCATACACAAGGGCATTGCAATGAGGCACATACATGAAAGAACAGGAGTCTTTGTTCATCAGATTACCCGACAAGGCGCTAGAATGAGCGACACAATCACCCTATGCACAAGGATTCTTCTAACCACTCAAGATCTTCATAGTAAAAGAATGGACCATGGAGGGTCCGGCGGAGCTAGAAGCACTCGAGGGAGCAGATGGAAAAAAAACATGGCTGGATTGTTGAGTTGCTCTCACTAGGGTCGGATAAACATTTTATAGCCAGCCTAGAAATATGAATCCAAGCGCCCGTGAAGCAGTGACGCTCTTGTAAAAGTTTTGAGGCATAGGCTCATGAGCTGCGGACGGCGACAAACAGTAGACCCCATATCAAGATTCTCTGCCTGTGACTGCGGACGAATCAGGGATACAGACATGATAATTTTGGAATAAAATTACTTTTTCCCCAAAATTGGGGGCATGTGTTTACACCAAAATTTGGAAGGAGTCTCGCAGAGACTAAAAAGCTCCTAAGATCATATCATCAAGGAAGCAATTGCATGCAGATCGGAATTAGCTGATTCGAATGCAGCACTAAAATCGGCTTTCTTCAGGCAGTGCTGGAAGATAATGACAAAGGCTACGATCGGCGCTCGGACGAAACATGATGGACTCTACAAAAGGGAAAAGATTAGGGTCCAAGTTATCTTAAATTATGAATGTTTTCTTTTATGCCAGAAAATTATAACGAATCGTGCTCGAGTAGGATTCTTGTTTAGACTCCAGGTATAAATACCAAACCCTGGCTATTGTATAGGACAACAATCAATCCAATATACAAGTCAATTACTTTTTTGGCTCCGACCACCCCTCAGGAGTAGGAGTAGAGTAGATCTCGGTGAGTTCTTCAGCAAGTATAGCTGCATCGATCCGGTTGACCTCCACTGCTTGTTGTAAGTACCGTCATGACTTATACCTCTGTTCGTACAGTGCATCGATCCGGTTGACCTCCACTACGACTCTGGTATAAATTAGTTATCGATTCTTGCCTAGTTTAAGTATGGCTGCATCGATCCGGTCGACCTCCACTGCATGAACTAGATCAAGGTCAAGTTATCGGCTCTACCTTAGAATGGCAGTCTTTGGTAGATTCATTAAGTTACCAATATTGCTTATTGCTTTCATTATTTATCTAAATTACAGCAATATCACTCTACCCGATTGGGATTGATCTAGATCGGCCTTATATATTGTTTAGCCCATCGTTTGTTAATCTAAAATTGATCTAATCTATGTATTAAATGATGAGTTACGTTTTATCGGCTGTTTTATATCAATCTTGATCGTGCATAGCATGCAGTTAGAGCATGTTGTGGCTAGAGTAGATTTATTGGCTAGCGAAAACTGTTCCATGGCATGTTATCATGGCCTGTGCGATTCTACCTCACACCCCACTATTAGCACCATGGAGTGGGGATCGTTATTTGGAAGATCTATTCCTGATAAGGCATGACTTTAACTATGCGCTATGCCTAAATCGGCTGTTTTAGCCGATATCGAGTGCTTTCATGAACAGTTCGCATCATGAGACCATTGAAGTAAAGATAGGTTGAAAGATGTGTTAGCCCCATGATCTTATTATTGTATTACGGCCTACATGATTCTGCCTCATGCCCTACTGATATTAGTAATGAGTTAGGGTCGTCGAGCCTATTGTTATTTCTACGACCTACAAGATTCTACCTCATGCCCCACTGGTCATAGCGATAGATGAGATCTAACATGTTCATTAGATTTATCTTTATTAAATGGTTAAATGGTGTTGAATTGTTTCTTTATATAAAAAGGGGTTCAGTTGCTTATAATCATTGGCTCAGCATAAACCAATCATTGTTGACATCTTATTGTCATTGATTAATATCTACTCAAATAATGACATTTATCTTGAATGATAACTGATTCTTCTTATACAACCCAATGAGCTTTAACTGATTTATTCTCATGAATATGTTGGAACCGACTGTTTAGTCGATCTCCTTTCATATCAGCTCTCAGAGCCGCACATTCAGGACTGTCTAGCAAAACCGGCAAGTTCCACCCTTAATTACTTATAAGCTTTCTCTCCTTGTCAATTATAGGGTCAAATTGACTGGCATATCTTGGGAGGAGTGCACACGATCGACCATCCCTGCGCTGAAGCTAGGCAGATCTACAACTCCATCGAGCAGACCTTTTTGGCTTGCTGTGTGTGTCCTCGGCATGGGACAAAAATTCTATGTCGACACATGGTGAGCCAGATGGTCTGCTTCTCGAGATCCATGATCCTTCCCGAGCCAGGTCAGACCTTCATAGTTGGATCTATGACCTGGGTCATCGGCACCGATGGCATCGAGGAAATCATGGAGGCGGTGTAGAATCACCCTACACCAATCATGCCAACATCTACAATGACATCTCCGATCTTGGTGCCTCACTGCTAGGTTAGGAGATCCATCAGCAATGATGATCTGATCGCATCCATCGATCGGGTGACAAACCGCTTAGTGGAATGTCAGCTCCTTATGGATTCAGTCTTAGATCAATCTAGAGCGAGCGATGAAATTCCTGCACTCCAAGTTCACCATGCCACTAATGCTGAGCACCCTGCTCATGCACATCGTCCGAGGTGGCAAGATGAAGATATGGTGATCATGGCAACTCCGGAAGGGCATACCATCCAACGCCGACCACTCCCTGCCCTGACGAAGAGCATGCCAAAGCCCTATTCTTTTAGGCTGGTGGGTACAGGTTCGATCTGTCAGGATGCCGTGCACAATCTTTTTGCCAACCACACCGAGCACAGCCATGCCAACGACCTCTATCAGATCGACTTCCCTGAGGCCGACCAGCCTATGCCAATGGTAAACATGGTGCAAATCTGAACAGATCTTCCGGATGACACGCTCCATACAATCCTAGAGGAAAAACCCTTAGCCATACTCTGAGGGCTCTGCCAGCAACTACCCACCTTTCCCTCTAGGCTTTGGGAAAGAGATTTTTATGGTTAGCCACGACAGTGTTGCTATCGAAGGAGAAACCAGTGTCCAGCGCTGTGAGTGCGAAGCCAGGAACGCTGATCACCAATGACATCGCAATGAAGAAGCAGAAAACACTGCCCAAGCTACCAGAGGTGACCCGCCGCCTCTCGCTCATAATCTCCAACAAGAGTTCCTCATGGTGGATAACTAGCAAGTGGAGCAGACGCTGAGCGCCAATCTGGTTGTGGCCACCCACGAGTTGGCTAGACTCCCACCAACACCGGAGGTACTCAAGATTCAAGCACTATTTAAAACAGCTCAGGTCTAGGTCAACAACATCTAGAACCTAGCTCCATCTTTTTCGATAGCATCCACATGTAGTCGTAACCCCCATGGCTCTTGCTGTGATGGGGGGAGTCGCTACCATAGCAGCCAAATTGTCCAAGGGGGGCCTAGGGGTAATGTTGCCATCAATCCAGGATCACAAGGATGACAAAATCAGCGTGGTCGACCAGCTCATAACGCTAACCAGGAGGTCAATCAACCCCTGTGCGGTGACGCCCGCGATCGCATCAACACCAATCGCGACCGCGACCAGCTCATAATGCTAACCAGGAGGTCAATCAACAGTCATGCCCAGCGACATCAGGCAGAACTCCAACGTTGATTGGAGTACGATGACCAACATGGTGACCCTATCGGCTTCCGACCACTCCTTGCTATCAAGCCGACGGGACCCCCACCCCTTCACAACAAGGCTACGAGCTATACAGTGGCCCGCATGCTTCAAGATCTTCAGGGTTGATCCCTACGACGGCAAGGCTAACCCTGAGCAGTGGATGCAACTCTACGAGATCGTCGTACGTGCCGTTGGAGGAAAAACCGATGTGATGGCGAACTATTTGCCTGTCATGCTCTCCCAATCAGCCAACAATTGGCTTATGGGCCTAAGAGAGGACTCCATCGAATCTTGGGATGATCTCAAGAAAGTCTTTGTAAAAAATTATATGGCAACGTGCCAGCAGCCTAGCACAAAATATGATCTGGAAAAACTCCATCAGGCCTCTGAGGAACCTCTACGAAGCTACATCAGGCATTTCTCAAAAACAAGGAACACCATCCCCAACATTGGGGATAGCAAGGCCATCTCCGCTTTCACAAGAGGACTCCATCACCATCAGGAGCTGCGCTCCAAACTTTACCACAAGAGGCCCCAGACCATCAGCGAACTCCTCAAGGTTGCCAACTCGTGCGTAGACTCAAAAGAAGCTGATCAGTAGTTCAAGGACGATGTTGCTTGTGCTTCCCACTCAGATCGCCACCCACATCGTGATGATGATCGTCGTGAAGAACGACGTTATGAAGATTGTGACAGGCGCTACGATGATCACAAACACTGTCATCATGATCGGACAGAGGGATCAAGGGCTGCACAACCACATCACCGCCAACCAGAAAACTTGATCAACAATGTAGAGCAGCCACGTGCAAAGCGCAATTTCAACGCTGTCTATGAAAAACTCCTCGATGGTCTATGCCCAATTCACAAGAACATCAAGCACACCATGCAGCAATGCTATGGCATGGCCAAAGCTTTCCACAATGAGGAACAGAAATGGCAGACGCGCAAGGATGATGAGTCAGATGATGGCAAGGGGGAGGAGCATCCTAAGGATGCACAACCCACTTTCCAAGATACCAACAAGACCATCGCCACAATCTTCGGAGGGTATGCCACCTCTAAGAGCAAATGCCAGCAGAAGCTCATCGCTCGGCAGGTCTTGTCGATCACCAAGTACGATACGATCGCCGATCCCAAATATCTAGACTGGTCAGAGCATCCTATCATATTCAGTAGGGCCAACTGGTGGGTAGATATCCCATACCCACTCGTGCTGGATCTAATCATCAGCAACGTGCGGTTAAAGAAGGTCCTCATTGATGGTGAGACCGCCCTCAATCTCCTCTTCACCAGAGCCCTAACTGAGTTAGGCCTCACAAAGGACGATCTCGTCCCTATTGACTCTCCATTCTAGGGGATTGTACCTAGCAGAGTGTCCCAACCTTTGGGGCAGATCACCATGCCAATCCAGTTTGGCACCACCGACCACTTCCGTACTGAGTACGTGAACTTCTTTGTGGCAGACTTCGAGATCGCCTACCATGCCATCCTTGGCTGACCAGCTCTCACCAAGTTTATGGCCATGCCCCATTATGTCTACCTGGTGCTGAACATAACAACAGAACAGGACGTTCTCACCTTGCGTGCCAACATCTCCACCGACTATAACTATGAAAGAGAAGGACTCACCACCGTTGAAGCAATGGACATCTAAGCTAGAATGGAGGCTCACATCGTCGACTCTGAGAAGGTCCATACATCGTCAAGGCTATGACCCGACCAGGATCCTATAGATTCTATGATCAAGACGGCATAGACTTCCCTAACTCCTAGCACATCGAACACCTCAGGCATTTCTATCCTTGAGATGTCCTACTAAGATATGTACCCCTTATGTATTTATGCATTTCAATAATGATTTTCTCCATGATGTTTTCTCCATTTATTGTTTTCTCCATAATTTTCCTCCAATTATGTTTTGTTTTTCTCCATGCTAAACATCTTTAAGATGACATATACTATCACCATTCCAATTGGACTGCGCCCTCGCCTCAGTCAGACATGCTCAAGGGCTTTGCCTCCCTACGCAAATTGACCCTGTCAAGCTTTGATTATGCCTGTTTGCCTATGACTCCGTGAGCCACTCGAGCCACCGAGCCGCTGAGCTGCTGAGCTGCCCAAGCCACCAAGCGAGCCACCTGAGTCATAAGCAAGCCATGCCACACCACGATGATGACCACCACGAAGAATGGCATTTTGACAATAGTGACTATCGTCATGATTATAGGCCAGAAAAGCTCGAGGGCTAGGCAATTTCATTACCACCGACTAGTCATGTTTTCATTTGTGTTATCTAGAAGCAGCCCTGTCCTTGACTTAGCACCTAAATGTGCACGAGCAGTAGCGCCTGGCGTCATGAGCGGGTGGTAGTGGCTCCTCGGTGATGCCCATATTCCTAAGCGTGCATAAGAGTCTTGGGATAGAATGCCCCACACGTCTCATCGATATAGTGCTAAGCACTCTCCAATATTCTCCATGTTCTCCATTTTATCCATGGTATAGTGCTAAGAACTCTCCATTTTTGCCATGGTTAAGTGTTAAGAACTCTCCATGTTCACCATGGTATAGTGCTAAGCACTCTCTATGTTTGCCATGGTATAGTGCTAAGCACTCTCCATTTCGCCACGGTTAAGTGCTAAGCACTCTCCATGTCCACCACGGTATAGTGCTAAGCACTCTCCATGTACACCACGGTATAGTGCTAAGCACTCTCCATGTTCACCATGGTATAGTGCTAAGCACTCTCCATGCTCTCCATGTTTGCCATGGTATAGTGCTAAGCACTCTCCATGTTCGCCATGGTATAGTGCTAAGCACTCTCCATTTTCGCTATGGTTAAGTGCTAAGCACTCTCCATGTTTGCCACGATATAGTGCTAAGCACTCTCCATTTTTGCCATGGTTAAGTGCTAAGCACTCTCCATGTTTGCCACGATATAGTGCTAAGCACTCTCCCTGTTCGCCATGGTATAGTGCTAAGCACTCTCCATGTTGGCCATGCTATAGTGCTAAGCACTCTCCCTGTTCACCATGGTATAGTGCTAAGCACTCTCCATGTTCGCCATGGTATAGTGCTAAGCACTCTCCATGTTCGCCATGGTATAGTGTTAAGCACTCTCCATGCTCTCCATGTTCGCCATGGTATAGTGCTAAGCACTCTCCATGCACTCCAATGTTTGCCACGGTTAAGTGCTAAGCACTCTCCAAATTTCTCCATGTTCTCCAAATTTCTCCATGTTCTCCAAATCTCTCCATGTTCTCCAAATTTCTCCATGTTCTCCAAATCTCTCCACATTCTCCAAATTTCTCCATGTTCTCCAAATCTCTCCATGTTCTCCAATTTTGCCATGGATCATTGTCTAGGTGGTCGCACCATCTGGCCTTCAGATTTCTCCGTCGATCAACTGGTCGGACCACTAGGTTCATGACTTCATCGTCGACCAGTTGGTTGGATTGTTCGGCGTTCACTTCTACTTGGCACTCACTTCACCACTGACCAGTTGGATGGGCTACTCGGTACTTGATTCTTCGCCAACTAACTGGTCGGATTATCTATCGCTTCATCATCAGTTACGCTAGGGGCTCGCCAGCTAAGTATGGGGACTTCGCCTGTCAATTCGCCTGTTGGCTTACTACATTTTGCCGATGCTGCATGTCATGTGTGATATCAAGGTGTTTCATGCTGTCCAGATCAGGGTGTTGATCCTGGGCGGCATGTCAGGGGTTTTGATAAGTATATCTATCGCAGCAATCTAGTGCTAAGCACTTTCTGTTTTCTCCATGTTTTATTGCTTGATATTATCAAGTTTTACTCCATATGCTCAGTGCTAAGTACGGGGACTTCGTCCTTTACACTTAATTCTTTGATCCTGCTACAAGATGTTTCTCTCTCTTACAGCAGGCTCGATGACAAAGTGTGTACACTTCACCTTGCGGTGAATGTACTATTTTTTCTTCTTACTGTTTTTCAGCTAAGCTAGGGACTAGCTGTGTGCTCGGCTAAGCTAGGAATTGGTTGTTTTGACTAAGTGATCATTGAAATTCTTTGATCCAGACACTAGGTGTTTTCTTCACCTACTGTCAGGCTCGGGGACTACAATGTATACATTACACCTTGCGGCGCATGTATCAATACTAACATCCTCTTTGACTAAGTCATGGATGATGATCATCTGACTTCACTAACGAAGCCTAAGTGTGTACACTTCACCTAAGGTCGATGTCTCTGGCAAGCTCCAACATTGTTTTTTCTGTCGATCAACTGGTTGGATCGCTAGGTTCATGACCTTCATTGTCAACCAGCTGGTTGGATTGTTTGGTGCTCACTTCTACTTGGCGCTCACTTCATCGCCAACTAGCAGGTCGGATTGTTTAGCACTCACTTCACCGCAGACAAGTTGGTTGGGCTGCTCGGCGCTTGATTCTTCACCAACCAACTAGTCGGACTGTTCATTGCTTCATCGTCAGCTAAGCTGGGGACTCAGCGTTCGGATTCTTCGTGCAAGAGTCACCAGCTAAGCTGGGGACTCCCTTGGCGGTTGGATCTTGCTATCTCTCATCGGTGTGCTATCAGCTTGCTCCATGCTGTTTGGATTAGGGTGCTGATCTTAGGCAACACGTCTGGGTCTTGATACGCACATGTCAGATGATGTCGACAAGCTTTCAGATTTATTTTCTTTGACCTTGCAACAAGATTCATTCTTCATCCTCCAGTAGGCTCGGGGACTAAGTGGCTACACTTCACCTAGCGGTGAATGTAGTACTATTTTCTTGATTTACCCTCCTTATTGACTAAATCATGGATGATTCCTCGCAAACGGAGTCTAAGTGGCTACACTTCGCCTAAGGTGGAGAATTTTCAAATTTTTATCTTGAGCCCCTTACATCCTTCTGGCAAGCCTTACTTGGATAAGTCCGAGATCTACGTACCAGTTAAACTGGTTGGCTTCGACTTCCATCGCTCGAATCACCAGTTAAACTGGTCAGCTTCACATCAAATTGCTCAGACCTGCTCAAGATGGTGTTGCTCAGTTTGGGGACTAGCTGTGGGGGGTATAACCCTAGGTACCCATGGCAATGGACATGGGCCACACCACCAAGGGAGGTCCAGCCCATAAGATCAAGGCCTACGGTGTTCGGCTCTGGTCAGCGTACACTGCAAGGCAATCAGAAGACATCTTGGCGATGAAGATCTTTTTGAATATGATAGATATCATATTCCATGTAAATACTTACCATATAGCCGAATAGATCTAGGCCTAAACCGACTTATAACCCTACCCCATAGACTATATAAGGCGGGTAAGGACCCATCGAATTCATCTCATATTCAACATAATCCACCAAAGACATAGGACATAGAGTATTACATCGATCAGACGGCCTAAACCTATCTAAATCGCTTGTCTCTATGTTTGTGTTACCGTTCGGCTCCTATTGCGTGCACCCCCACCAAATCATCTACTACCATGGGCATACCCCTCGATAGACTGCCGACCATATTTCGTCGACATCAAGTGAACCTCGGAGGAAAAATCATTGTGTCATAATTTGTCTCCTTGGTATTCTTTGGTATTCATTGATTGATCACTTGCCACAGCGGTATATATCCTCTACCACTCTCTTGCATTACTTTGTGTATTTACCTTGTGTAGAGCTTGTGGTAGTTGTAGCTAGTTGTGTAACTTAGCTTCTTAGTTGTAATTAGTTCCTAGCTAGCTCAACTAGTGTTGAGAGTATTGACATAGCCCTTGAGTGCCTAGTGATCATAATTGACTAGAATTATTGGTAGGTGGCTTGCAATTTTAGTAGGCTAGCGTAACACTTGCTTCGCCTCATAATTATCTAACATCTTGGCTTAGTGTTGTTGTAGATTTTTTTAATAGGCTATTCACCCCCCCCTCTAGCCATTAGGACCTTTCAAGTGGTATCAAAGTCATGGTCACGTGATTTGAGGCTTAACAACCTTTGGTGTCAAAATGGCTCAAATCAACAACATCAAGCAGCCACCCGAATTTGATGGCTCAAACTATCCTTATTGGAAGGCTAAGATGACCATCTACATCAAGTCAATCAATAGAAAAGCGTGGAAGGTGGTGGAGACTAAGATTGAGGTAGCAAATCCGAAAGCTCCAGAAGTGCTACTCTAAAACAATGATATTACTCTTAGTGCCATTCATGATGCCATGGATGAGAGGACATTTGAGCAAATCAAGAACATTGAGATGGATCATGAGGCATGGAAGAAGTTGGAGGAATCATTTGAGGGCACACAAGCGGTGAAGGGTGCCAAAGCATATATTCTCAAGGAGAAGTTTGCAAGCTTTAAGATAAAGGATGATGAGAGTATGTCAGAGATGTTCCATAGGCTCTAAGTGCTTGTCAATGATCTCAAAGCACTTGGAGAAGAGGTGAAGGACGAGGACTTCTCCCATAAGTTCTTGAGATGCTTATCATCCAGATTTGGCACATTGATCACTATTCTAGTGAGGAGTGGCTTTGACACCATGACACCAAACCAAGTGTTGGGAGATGTGATGACCAATGACACATATAGAGATGATGATGAGAAGGAAGAGAAGAATGACAAGAAAGATAAGAACAAGGATGAAAAAAGAGTGTGGCATTCAAAGCCACATCATCATCTAAGGGTAAGGCAAAGCAAGAAACATCAAGTGAAGATGAAGACTCAAGCTTTGATGACATTGATGATGAGAAGATGACTCTCTTTATGAAGAGATTTGGCAAGTTCATGATGAAGAAGAGATATCGGGCAAGAAGAAAGAAATCATCATCAAGAAACAAGGATGAATCAAGAAGGTGCTTCAAGTGTGGTAGCAAGGATCATCTTGTTGCTCAATGCCCCTACAATAGTAAGAATGAAGATGATGACAAGAAGAGCAAGAAGAAGGACAAGAAGGAGAAGAAGGACAAGATGACCTTCAAGAAGAAGAAGGGTGGTTCATATGTTGTCACTTGGGATAGTGATGCTTCATGAAGTGATGATGATGATAGTGATGATGACAAGACCACCAAGAAAAAGGCTCTTGCAAGCATTGCCATAAATGAGAAGCCTTCTCTCTTTGACACTCCATCTACTTGCTTCATGGCTAAGGCCACTAAGGTATAATCTTATGATGATGGATGTGAAAGTAAAAGTGATAGTGATGATGATGATGAACTTACTAAAGATGAACTAATTGACATGCTAGAAGATGCTAAAACTCACTTTGACATCAAGAGAAGGGAATGCAAAGACTAACGTAAGGAACTAAAAGCCCTTAAGCAAGCCTTTGATGAGATCAATGCATCTCATGAGAGGCTAGAGGATGCCCATGAGAAGCTTGGCAAGGCTCACACCAAGCTTGAAAAGTCTCATTCCATTCTTGTTGAGCAAAAAGAAAAAGTAATTGAGAAATGTGATATAGGCTTAACTTGTGATATAATTGATGAATCTTTCTATAAGCCTATTGTTGTTGCTCCCACTAACCCTTCTTGTAGCACTTCCACTTCCACCTCATCTAGTAGTGATGGTTTCACTTGTGATGCCTCACTAATGGTTGAGAATGAAACCCACAAGAAGGAGGGTAAATGAGCTCACTCGCGCCTTAGGCAATGCCTATGGTGGTGAGGCCCGCTTGCTAAAGTGTTTGGGTAGCCAAAGATTTTTTCTCAACAAAGAGGGATTGGGCTATATCCCCAAGAAAGACAAGGCAGCCTTTGCAACTCATAAGACTAGTTTTGTGAAGGGCAATGATCGGTTTTGCAATAGATGCAAACAAGTTGGGCATGTAGAGCAATCTTGCAAGAACAAGAACAAGAACACTAATGTATCCGCAATTAAGTTTGATTCTTGTTATTTGCTCACCAAGGGTCTTAATGTGGTGCATGCTAAGTTTGCTGGTACTCCAATTGTGGGCTCAAAGAAGAAAGCTATTTGGGTGCCAAAAAGCTTAGTCACTAACCTTCAAAGAGCCAAGTAAGTTTGGGTACCTAAAAAGAATTGATCTTCTTTTGTAGGTCAATTACAAAGCCAGAGGAAGGCATTGGTTCTTGATAGTGGGTGCACTCAACACATGACCGGTGATATAAGAATGTTCAACTCAAACAATATCAATGGTAATGATGGTTATAATAGTATCATATTTCGTGACAATGGCAAAGGCAAGGTCAAGGGATTTGGTAAGATTGTAATATCTAATGACTTGAGCATATCCAATGTGTTGCTAGTTAAGAGCTTGAACTTCAATTTGCTATTCATGGCTCAATTGTGTGATCTTGGATTTAAGTGCATATTTGGAGTAGATGATGTAGAGATCATAAGTGTAGATGGCTCTAATTTGATCTTCAAAGGCTTTAGATATCATAATCTATACTTGGTTGATTTCAATGCTAGTGAAACTCAATTGTCAACTTACTTGTTTACTAAATCTAGCATGGGTTGGCTATGGCATAGAAGGCTTGGTCATGTTAGAATGAAACAATTGAATAAATTGATTAAGCATGATCTAGTTAGAGGCTTGAAAGATGTGGTATTTGAGAAGAACAAACTTTGTAGCTCTTGTCAAGCCGGCAAACAAGTTAAAAACATCCATCCTAAGAAAAACATAATGAGTACTAGCAAGGCATTAGAGTAATTGCATATGGACTTGTTTGGGCCAACACAATACACTAGTATCGCTAGAAACAAATATGGCTTTGTGATGGTGGATGACTACACTAGTTACACTTGGGCATTCTTTCTAGTGGACAAAAGTGATGTGTTTGCAACTTTCAAATTATTTATCAAGGGAATTCACAATGAGTTTGAAACAACCATCAAGAGAGTTAGAAGTGACAATGGTAGTGAGTTCAAGAACACAATAATTGATGAGTTATGTGATGATTTTGAAATTAGACATCACTTCTTAGCCAAGTACACTCCACAATCAGATAGCCATGTTGAGAGGAAGAATAGAACACTTATTGACATAGCAAGGTCTAGGCTTAGTGAGTACAATGTGAGTCAATCCTTTTGGTCCAAAGCAATCAACACGGCTTGCTATTGTAGCAACTGACTCTATTGTCACCCATTGAAAGAGAAGACACCTTATCAGCTCTTGAATGATAGAAAGCCCAACATTGCATATTTTTGAGTTTTTGGTTGCAAATGCTACATATTGAAGAAAGGCACTAGATTAAGCAAGTTTGACAAGAAATGTGATGAAGGATTCTTGCTTGGTTACTCCACTACAAGCAAAGCATATAGAGTTTGAAATTTGGCAACCGGTACTCTCGAGAAAGTACATCATGTTGAATTTGATGAAACCAAGGGTTCTGAAGATGAGAATGAGAATCCTGATATTGTTAGAGGCATTCAACTTTCAAATGCCATAAAGAACATGAATGTTGGTGAATTGAGGCCTAGGCAAGTGAATGATGATGAAGATGATCAAGTGCAAGTGCTCTCTAACTCAAATATGCAAGATGATACAAATCAAACAAGTACAAGTGGATCTCATGACAATATGCAAGATCAAGTGGCTAGCTCATCATCTCAACCTAATGATCAAGGAAGTGTAAGCAATCAAGTTTCAATACTCCAACCAACCAACATTGCAAGAGATCATTCATTGGTCACTATAATTGGAGATATTTCTAGAGGTTCATAAATAAGATCAAGATTAGCATTATTTTATGAGCACTTTTCATTTATGTCATCCATTGAACCAAAGAAGATAGAAGAAGCATTAAAGGATGTTGATTGGGTGAATGCTATGCATGAATAATTGAACAACTTCATAAGAAATCAAGTATGGAAATTAGTTGAGAGACAAAAGAACCACAATATGATTGAAACCAAATGGGTCTTTAGAAACAAGCAAGATCAAGATAGGATAGTAGTGAGGAACAAAGCAAGATTAGTAGCACAAGGCTATACATAAGTTGAAGGTCTTGACTTTGGAGAAACATATGCCCCGGTTGCTAGATTGGAAGCAATTAGAATCTTTCTAGCCTATGCTTGTGCCCATAACATCAAGCTCTATCAAATGGATGTGAAGAGTGTATTTCTCAATGGCTACATCAATGAGTTGGTATATGTTGAGCAACCTCCCAGTTCTGAAGATGACAAGAAGCCCAACCATATGTACAGCTAAGAAAGGCATTGTATGGATTGAAGCAAGCACCTAGAGCATGGTATGATAGGTTGAGAGATTTCCTACTCTCTAAGGGATTCAAGATGGGAAAGGTTGACACCACACTTTTCAGCAAGAAGATTGGAAATGACTTATTTGTGTTGTAAATCTATGTTAATGACATCATATTTGGATCAAACAATCAAGACTTTTGTGAAGAGTTTAGGAAGATGATGGCAAATGAATTTGAGATGTCCATGATTGGAGAGTTGAGTTACTTCATTGGTCTTCAAATCAAGCAAATAAAGAATGGTATATTTATGAGTCAAGGCAAGTACATTAAAGACATGCTCAAGAAGTTTGGCATGGATGAGGGCAAATCCATTAGTACACCAATAGGAACAAATAGCAATTTGGATAGTGATGTAAGTGGCAACATGGTGGATCAAAAGTTATATCGGTCTATAATTGGAACCTACTCTATGTGACCGTATCAAGGCTGGATGTCATATTTAGTGTATGTATGTGTGCAAGATTCCAAGCCTCACCAAGAGAAAGTAATTTGAAGGCAACAAAGAGAATATTGAGGTACTTGGAGCATACACAAAATGTTGGCTTGTGGTGTTCCAAAGGAACAAAGTTTGAGCTAGTTGGATATTCGGACTCTGATTATGTGGGATGTAAGGATGAAAGGAAGAGCACTTCGGGCACTTGTCAACTGTTGGGAAGATCACTTGTTTCATGGTCATCAAAGAAGCAAAATAGTATTGTCCACTAGAAAGAATGCCTAAGTGTATCTAGTGTAGTCATCCACTATCACAAAGCCATATTTGTTTCCACCGATGCTAATGTATTGTGTTGGTCCAAACAAATCCATGTCCAATAACTCAAATGCTTTGCTAGTGCACATTATGCTTTTCTTAGGATGGGTGTTTCCAACTTGTTTGCTGGCTTGACAAGAGCTACAAATTTTATCCTTCTCAAATACCACATCTTTCAAGCCTGTAACTAGATCATGCTTAACCAATCTATTCAATTGTTTCATTCCAACATGACTAAGCCTTCTATGCCATAACCAACCCATATTAGACTTAGTGAACAAGCATGTTGATAATTGAGCTTCACTACCATTAAAATCAACCAAGTATAGATTCTCATATCTAAAACCTTTGAAGATCAAATTAGAGCCATCTACACTTATGATCTCTACATCATCTACTCCAAATATGTATTTGAATCCGAGATCACACAATTGAGCCACGAATAGCAAATTAAAGTTCAAGCTCTCAACTAGCAACATATTGGATATGGTAAAGTCATTGAATATTGCAATCTTACCAAGCCCTTTGACCTTGTCTTTACCATTGTCACCAAATGTGATACTATCATAACCATTGATATCATTGGTGTTGATTGAGTTGAACATTCTTGCATCACCGATCATGTGTTGAGTGCACCCACTATCAAGAACCCAATACCTTTTCTCTGGCTTTATAATTGATCTACAAAAGAAGATCAATTCCTTTTAGATAAACAAACTTGCTTGGGTCCTTGAAGGTTAGCGACCAAGCTCTTTGGCACCCAAATGGCTTTCTTCTTTGAACCCACAATTGGTGTACCAATAAACTTAGCCTTCACTCCATTCACACCCTTGGTAAGAAAATAACAAGAATCAAACTTAATTGAGGATACATTAGTGTTCTTGTTCTTATTCTTACAATATTGCTCTATATGCCCAACTTGCTTGCATCTATTGCAAAATCGACCATTGTTCTTAACAAAACTAGTCTTGTGAAGAGTAAAGATCACATTGCCTTTGTTGGGGTATAGCCCAATTCCTCTTTGTTAAGAGAAAATCTTTGGCTACCCAAGTACTTTAGCAAGCAGGCCTTACCACCATAGGCATTGCCTAAGACGCGAGTGAGCTCATTTACCTCCTTCTTGAGGGTCTCATTCTCAACCATTAGTGAGGGATCGTAAGTGAAACCATCACTACTAGATGAGCTATAAGTAGAGGTGCTACAAGAAGGTTTAGTGGGAGCAACAATGATAGGCTTATAGAAAGATTCATCAACTATGTCACAAGTTAAGCCCACATCACATGTTACAACATGCTTCTTTACATTTTGCTCATCAAGTAGAGAGGAATGAGCTTTTTCAAGCTTCTTGTGAGCCTTGCTAAGCTTCTCATGGGCTTCCTCTAGCCTCTCATGAAATACATTGAGATCATCAAAGGCTTCCTTAAGGGCTTTTAATTCCTTATGCAAGCTTTTGCATTCCCTTCTCTTAATGTTAAAATGTTCCTTAGCATCATCTAGCATGTCAAGTAATTCATCCTTAGTTGGTTCATCACCATCGTCACTATCATTTTTATTTTTATCATGTTCCTCATCATCACACTCATCATTGGATTGTACCTTAGTGGCCTTAGCCATGAAGCATGTCGATGGAGTGTCGAAGAGAGAGGGCTTCTCATATAAGGCAATGCTTGCAAGAGTCTTCTTCTTGGTGGTCTTGTCATCATCACTTGAGGAACCATCATTAAGTGACCACATATGAACCACCCTTCTTCTTCTTCTTCTTGAAGGTCACCTTGTCCTTCTTCTTGCTCTTCTTGTCATCATCATCATTATCGTTATTGTATGGGCATTGAGCAACAAGATGATCCTTGCTTCCACACTTGAAGCACATTCTTGATTCTTCCTTGTTTTTCGATGAAGACTTCTTTCTTCTAGCACGATAGCCCTTCTTTGCTATGAACTTGCCAAATCTCTTCACAAAGAGAGCCATCTTCTCATCATCATCATCATCCCAAGAGAACGAACATTCGTCTTCACTTGATGAGTCTTGCTTGGCCTTGCCCTTCGATGATGTGGCTTTGAATGCCACACTCTTCTTCTTCTCATCCTTCTTCTCATATTTTTCTTCTTTTCTTCCTTCTCATCATCATCTCTATGTGTATCATCGGTCATCACATCACCGAATACTTGGTTTGGTGTCATGGTGTCCAAACCACTTCTCACTAGAATAGTGACCAATGTGCCAAATCTTGATGACAAGCATCTCAAGAACTTATGGGAGAAGTCCTTGTCCTTCACCTCTTCTCCAAGTGCTTTAAGATCATTAACAAGTACTTGAAGCCTATGAAACATCTCTGACACACTCTTATCCTTCTTTATCTTGAAACTTGCGAACTTCTCCTTAAGAATGTATGCCTTTGCACCCTTCACCACTTGAGTGCCCTCAAAGGATTCCTCCAACTTCTTCCATGCCTCATGAGCCATTTCAATGTTCTTGATTTGCTCAAATGTCCTCTCATCCAATGCATCATGAATGGCACTAAGAGCAATGTCATTGTTTTGGAGTGGCACCTCTTCGGTGGCGGTGGGAGCTTCAACATTGGCAACCTTAATCTTGGTCTCCACCACCTTCCACACCTTTCTATTGATTGACTTGATATCTGTTGTCATCTTAGCCTTCCAATAAAGATAATTAGAGTCATCAAATTGGGGTGGCTTCTTGGCGTTGTTGATTTGAGCCATTTTGACACTAAAGGTTGTTAAGCCTCAAATCACGGTGACCATGGCTCCGGTACCACTTAAAAGGTCCTAATGGCTAGAGGGGGTGAATAGCCTATAAAAATTTCTACAACAATACTAAGCAAAGTGGTTAGACAAATATGAGGCGAAGGAATTCTTTCGCTAGCCTACTAAAAATGCAAGCCATCTACCACAATTCTAGTTACTATAGTCTCTAAGCACACAATGCTAGGTCACTACCACTAAATTAGTGATCTCTCAAAGTCTAACTAAAGAGCCTCACTAACCACTAGACCCGACACAAGCTAGCTCTCAAAACTAATTACACTAAAAAGCTTAGCAACACTAGGAAAGTAAATGCAAGGGTGAGGTAGTGAGGTTATACCGACGTGGCAAGCGATGATCAATCAATCAATCACAAGAGAACCGATGAAATCCTCGAGACAAGATGACAATGATTTATCCCTAAGGTTCACTTGCTTACCGACAAGCTATGTCCTCGTTGTAGCGATTCACCCACTTAGAGGTTCACGCGCTAATAGGCATCACATGCCTAACTCGTAATCGGGTGCCGCACAACCAATATAAGATGGGGATCCACAAGCTACGAGCAATCCACTAGAGTACCTTTTGGCTCTCCACCGGGAAAAGGTTAAGAACTCCTCACAATCATCACGATCGGAGCTAGAGACAATCACCTTCCTCCGCTCGACGATCCTCCCTGCACCAAGTCGTCTATGTGGCGGCAACCACCAAGAGAACGAAGCAAAATCCACAGCGAAACACAATCACCAAGTGCCTTTAGATGCAATCACTCAAGCAATGCACTTGGATTCACTACCAATCTCACAACGATGATGAATCAATGATGGAGATGAGTGGGAGAGCTTTGGCTAAACTCACAAGGTTGCTATGTTAATGCAAATGGTCAAGAGAGTGAGCTAGAGCCAGCCATGGGGCTTAAATAGGGACCCCCTTGAAATCGAGTCGTTGGACTCAAGAGGCAGGCCTCTGCGTGGTGACTGGACACGCTGGTTGGGGCGATCAGACACACCTAAGCTAGCGTCCAGACCACCGGATGCAGCCACGTGGCCCGCCTTCAAACACCAGCCGCCGGTCTCCAACGGTCTCCTCGCCCGTGCCAACAGTCAAGTGGCAACTGGACTCAACGAGCAACAACCAGACGCGGTCGTCCTACGTCCTCTCGCACATGCCCTCGCTCGGCCACGGCCAAGACCGAATGCGCCGCTGCCTGACCTAACGTTGTGCCTCCACCACATCAAATCAACTCTAGTAAGCACCCCGAGAGGGGTTTTGACGACCGGACGCATCAGATCAAAGAATGATCGGACGTGCCGTGGAGTCTGGTCCCACTCTGCCTCAGCTGTCAACTCGCGCGCTGCCACGTCAGCACTGACCGGACGCGGGAACAGTGTTCCCCGTGCGTCTGGTCCTCCTTTGCTACCAGCGTCCGATCACATATCGAGAACACACCTCCTCTGCGCAACACTGACCGGACTCAGGGCTGATTCCGGTCCTGGGTCCAGTCCAACGTCCAGTCCCTGCACAACTTCTCCACTTCTCCAAACTTCACCACCATTGCTCAAATGTGTCAACCACCAAGTGTTTCACCTTATGCACGTGTGTTAGCATATTTTCACAAATATTTTCAAGAGTGTTAGCTCTCCACTGGATGTAAATGCATATGCAATGAGTTAGAACATCTAGTGACACTTTGATAACCGTATTTCGATACGAGTTTCACCCCTATTAATAGCACGGCTATCTATCCTAAATGTGATCACACCCACTAGATGTCTTGATCACCAAAACAAAATGGCCCTATCAAATTCACCTTTGCCTTGAGCCCATTTTATTTTTGTCTTTCTTCTTTTCCAAGCCCGTGATCATCTCCATGGACTCCACCATCACCATGATCTCCTCCATTTACTCCATCTCTTGGAATGTGCTACCTATCTCATAATCACTAGAGTAATAGGTTAGCATTTAGGGTTTCATCAATTCACAAAAACAAAACTAGAGCTTTCATTTAGTGTTGTTGTAGATTTTTTTAATAGGCTATTCACCCCCTCTAGCCATAAGAACCTTTCAAACTTATAATTTCATGATAAATATTTATATAAATAATGATTGATTAATTTATTCATTGATTTAATCGATAAACATTATTAATTAATTTAATTGATAATATTATATATTTGTTGAATTGGGTAAATATCCGAATAGAAATCCGAATCCGATATATTCGTTTTATATTCGTATTCGATAAGATCCGTATCTGTATTTGTATTTGAATTCAAATTAAAATATGGTAACGGTGACATATAGGTCTGATCCCATAGGAATCCGATCCATTTCCATCCCTAATCAGTACACAAGTCTGCGCGTGGTGTATGGATGGGTCGTGCACAACACGTAAGTTCAGGTCTTGGCACTCAAATTTAGCTTACCGACCGCTGCAAGCACACCGTGAACTCTACCCAGGAACTTGGCTATCAACGCGAGCATGGAAATTTAAGTCTGAGTTCGGCACGTATGTGTACTCCTCACGTACATGCAAGAGTCCATGTGCAAAACGATCATGCTTCGGATACGGAGGAAGGAAAAAGTACTATATTTACCGGTACGAAATTTGGCTGAAACTGGCTGAAAAATATTGTTCCGGCTGAATTGTTGTGAGAGAAAAACACTGTTCTGACTGGAAAAAAAAAAGCCGAACAAGCCATTTTTAAGACAAACGAACAGGCCAGACTAAGTTTGGTTGGCGTGGGGCTAAGTGATGACGCGTGGGAGTTGGGAAGTTTTTTTAGATGCATTATATGACGTAAGATCTCGAACGACGAAAGACTCATATGACACGGCGTCCAGATCTAACGGTTATTTATGAGGGAGATTAAGATCATGTAAGACTCATTTGACACGGTGTAAAGATCGAAGGGTTATGAAAGAAAAAAAAAAACTCAGCTCTTTTACGGTGTGAGGGAGATGACGATGAAAATGAAATTTTGAATTTGGCAGCTTGACTTCTGTCATTCCCAGGAGACAAGCCAGGGCCGAAGAACAAAAAAAAAAAAAAGGTATTTTCACTCCCACACGGACACGGCCACATCCCAAATGGAAGACAGATGAGAAGCAGGAGGCTGCTCCGCGATCTCCTCCCGCGGCTGCCCAAACCCACCAATACCCCCGCCCAAATCCGCCAGAGATCACCCCTTTACACCAAATCCGGCCAGGATGCGGCGCAATCCGCCGCTAAGGCCGCCGACCCAGCCCGCGCGGTGTCGCTCCTGCCCGAGCGGGACTGGTTCGCGCGGATCAACTCGGAGTTCGCCGCGCCACTCCGGCAGCTGGGCCCGCGCTTCGTGGTCCGCGCGCTGCAGCGCGCCGCCGCCGAGCTGCTCCTCTGCGTGCGGCTCTACGTCTGGGCGTCGCGGTTCGGCCAGCGCTTCGCGCGGGACCGGTCCGTGCGGCGCGCGCTCAGGGACGCGCTGTGGCTGCGCGGGCCCGTGGTGCTCTCCGCGGCACTGATCGCCGACGTGCGCGGGTGCGGCTGCGAGGTCTCGGAGGAGCTGCTGTGCGCGCTGGTGGGGAGCTGGGGCAGGCTCGGGCTGGCGCACGAGGTGTTCGTGCAAATGCCGCGCCTCGGGCTGCGCCCCAGCACGGCGGTCTACAACGCTGTGATCGCGGCCTCGGTGCGGGCAGGCGCAGTGGACGCCGCGTACCTCAGGTTCCAGCAGATGCCTGCAGACGGGTGCCGGCCGGACTGCTTCACGTACAACACACTCGTGCACGGAGTCTGCCGGCGTGGGATTGTGGATGAGGCGCTGAGGCTGGTGAAGCAGATGGAGGGTGGGGGGATCAGGCCGAATGTTTTCACATACACGATGCTGGTCGATGGGTTCTGCAATGCTGGCAGAGTGGAAGAAGCTGTTGGTTTGTTGGGGAGGATGAAGGAGAAGGGTGTGGTGGCGACTGAGGCTACTTACAGGACTCTGGTCCATGGTGCATTTCGTTGCCTGGTAAAAGAAAGGGCATGCAGGATGCTGAGTGAGTGGATTGAGAACGATCCTACTCTGCATTCAAGCACATATCATACTTTGCTGTATTGCCTCTCGAAGAATGACATGGCCAAAGAGGCAGTTGAGCTTGTGAAGAACATGAGCAAAAGGGGATATCTCCTTGACAGCACAACATTCAGTATTGTGATCCCTTGCGCTGTGAAATTCTTGGAGTCCAGTGATCTGTGAGCTGGTAGATGATTTCATCAAGAAAGGGGGGAATCTGGGATTTGATATGTACATTATGATTATCAAATCCTTGCTGAGGTGCAAGGATATCTCAAAGGCAAATAAGTATTTAAGTCAGATGGTTTCAGATGGCCTTTTGTCTAGCGTGGCATCCTACAACATGGTGATAGATTGCCATGCCAAGGCAGGTGAGGTGGAAAGAGCACTGGAGACCGTCGAAGTTATGCAAGAGTCAGGTTTCTCTCCTAATCTCGTGACTTTTAACACACTGATAAACGGATATTTAAAACTAGGCAATGTACATGATGCGAAGGCAGTTCTTAAGATGCTCATGGAACATGGTTTCATTCCAGATGTCATTACCTTTACCTCCCTTATTGACGGGCTATGTCGTACCCATCAGCTGGATGATCCCTTTACTTGCTTCAGTGAGATGTCTGAGTGGGGTGTTAGGCCGAATGTCCAGACTTACAATGTTCTAATACATGGATTTTGTTCAGCAGGGCATGTTAACAAGGCCATTGAAGTTCTTAATAAGATGAAAATGGATGGTATTACACCTGATGCATATTCCTTCAATGCGCCTATTTTAAGTTTTTGCAGGATGAGAAAAATAGAGAAAGCTCAAAAGCTTTTTAATGCCATGTCAAGATATGGTGTATCTCCAGACAGTTACACATACAATGCCCTGATAAAAGCTCTATGTGATGAAAGAAGAGTTGATGAAGCTAAAGAAATTCTACTTTCAATGGAATCCAGTCCCGGCATTGCTTCTAATCAACATACATATTGGCCAATTGTTGTTGCACTTACTAAAATGGCCATTTCAGTAAGGCAGGAATGTTCATGAATAAGCTCCACAGAAGAAATGTTCACTTAGGTTCCAGTGCTTATTTATGGGCAGGGTCAGATAATTTGGTTCAGACTGTCAAAACATGACTTATGATTCATCAGTTACAGGATTTTTTTTTTACATGAATGCTGCCCTCCTTCGATAAACAGATCGATATCCTCATCTATGCTAAGGTATTGTACAACTTAATGTCTACCATTACTTCATGTGATCTATTTCAGTCATGTACTCATGCTTATTATCCCCACCCAAAATAGTGGTGACAGTGATTGCATTCTCTCAGAAAATGTTGATCAAGAATTGGGCCTTCTCAGTGCCTTGAAGAATTGGGCAGTGGGACAGACAGCATTTCAAGGATACTATGCTTTGTGCTTTTCCCTCTGAAAGCCTATTCAGAACAATTTGGTATGTTTCTTCAGCACCTGTTACCTATTATGTTAAAATTTGTCTACATAAAGTGACAGGATTTATGCAACTCCATTGATTCTTTTAGCATGTGACTGCTTGCTGGAAAAATTTGAGAAATACTTATGCCCTACATTTTTTATCCTATTCACGCTTGATAGTTGATAATGAGGAAATAAAAATAACAGGAAATTTTCTTCAGGAAACTGTCAACTTGTGGATATACATGAATCACGATGCAGAAATACTACACGATACATTTCTACGAACCCTGTAGGGTAGGCTAGAGATTTCTACCCTGCAAATTTGTTCTTTAAGAACTCAGTCGACGCAGCCAAGGATAGCCAGTCTTTAGGGTTTTTTTTCTGTCTTCCTTGGCCTTGATGGTTGGCCACCAGCTCTGAGTCTGGTTGATCATTGCACTACCTTCGAAAGTTTGTCACGTAGTCTGATAGTGTTTGCTAAGTTAAATAACCACTCAATCACCAGCAGTCTGCAGTCGTCATTTCTTGCTGTGGGGAATCACCCTTGCAACGTTCTGGAACTTCCCACTGATTTTTTTCCTTCATCTCTCATCATTTGTCGTCTTGTTTTTACAGGGCAGGCAACGTCTAAAAGGATTGGCACACTCAGGCCAAATAGCGAGCATCATGCAGAAGGAAAACGGGAGGGACTTGCAAACAGCTGCTCATTCGTGGCAAGGTAGGACAAGCCATTGACAAGCTAGTATAATAAGCAGGGTAAACATTTTTGGTGTTGGGATAGATATGCACGACGGTTATTCAAGATAAACAAGACACGTTCTATCTAAAGCCTTTTCTGACAATATAAAAGTGTAGCATCGATAAATGCATAGGAAAATATATATTTTTTTTTTTCAAAAGTTGCTCTGTTTAGTCTCATGCATGGGAACCGATTCCTGTTTATGAAACCCTTGTACGATATATAGATAAATATATAACAATATTACCCTTAGTTTATTTTTTAAAAAACAAATTTGAAGGTTATTATTATTTTTTGTTTAGTAGTAGTAATAGCAGTAGAATTGTTGGAAAGTAAAGGATTTTGTTTTCACTACTAGTCATGTAGTTATCCGCATTACTACTACGTATTCTTTATTTTTAATTGCACTTAGGTGGGGCCAGGAATTTCATGCCATCCATGATACAATTGCACGTTTGGAGATTGGCCCCATTTCTAGAACAACAGCGTGCCATTCATGACGGATTTTTGCGAGTTGCGTCTCTGGATGCTAACTTCGCCTATGTTGTCTCAACATAGCAGGTCCCAAGCCCTGGTAAAGGAGTAGGGTTGTGATAGATGTGGCGAGCCAATGTTAAATCTAGCAATTCTAATGGAGATGAAACCCGAAAGAAAACCGTTGGGGCGTAACCGTCTTAGCGACGCGCCATATCGGAACTCAGGTATGGTGTTAAATGGGCAAGGGCCGGGTCGGCACCCCTTTGGTGACGCGCCGTGTCGCGATCTGGGTATGGTGTCAAGTGAGCAAGAATCGGGTCGTCGCTTCCTTAGTGGCGCACTACATCGGCGTCTAGGTGTAGTGAAAAATAAGCAAGGGTCTTCATATCTGAGTCGACGGGTGCGAAGGGTAAGGAAGCTAGTCGAACCAACTAGGATCCGTTTAGGTAGTTGGAATGTAGGGTCGCTTACAGGTAAGTTAAGAGAATTAGTTGATACCGCGACTCGGAGGCGCGTAAATATGTTATGCGTTCAAGAGACTAAATTGAAGGGTCAGAAGACGAAGGAGGTGGATAATACATGTTTCAAGCTTTGGTACACAGGGACAGTCGCGAATAGAAATGGAGTAGGAGTTTTGATTGATAAGAGCCTTAAGAATGGTGTGGTGGGAGTGAGAAGGCAAGGAGATAGGATTATCTTAGTCAAGCGTGTCGTTGGTGATATGGTCTTGAACGTAATTAGTGTGTATGCCAGCAAGTAGGCCTCGATGAGAGTGCTAAGAGATAGTTCTGGGAAGACTTAGATGGCCTGATTAGAGCTGTACCTATTAGTGAGAAGTTTTTTATAGGAGGAGATCTTAATGGGCATGGAGGTACTACAAGCGCAGGTTTCGAGGCAGTTCATGGAGGTTTTGGGTATGGTAGTAGGAATCGGGAGGGGGAGAAAGTTCTAGACTTCGCGGTAGCTTTTGACCTGATGATAGCTAACACTTTCTTTAGAAAGAGAGAATCTCATCTAGTGACTTTCAGTTTCGGACAACATTCTAGCCAGATTGACTGTCCTCGCAAGAAGAAAGGACAAACGAGCATGCTTGGGTTGCAAGGTGATACCAGGGGAGTGTGTTGCTTCTTAGCATAAGCTTTTGGTGGCAGACTTTCATTTTCAGGTGCGTGCCCATAGGGATAAACAAGCTAAGATTAAAAGAATAAAGTGGTGGAAACTGAAAGGAGAGACGTCAGAGGTATTCAGGGAAAGGGTTATCAAAGAGGACTCTTGGAAGGAAAAAGATGACATAAACAACATGTGGGAGAAGATGGCAACCAACATTCAAAAGGTGGCCTCAGAGGTGTGTGAAGTAATCAAAGGAAGTGGAGGCGAGGCTAAAGATACTTGGTGGTGGAACGAGGAAGTCCAAAGGGCTATTAAGGAGAAGAAAGAATGCTATAGACGCTTGTACCATGACAGGAGTATGGACAACAAAGAGAAGTACAAGGTGGCAAAGAAGACTACAAAGCGAGCTGTAAGTGTGGCAAAAGGTAGAGCGTACGAGGACCTTTACCAACATTTGAGTACGAATGAAGGAGAGAAGGACATTTCTAGGATGGCTAAGGTTCGTGAGAAAAAGACAAGGGACTTCAACCAAGTTAAGTGCATTAAGGATGAAAGAGAGCATCTCTTGGTGAAGGATGATGAGATCCGACATCGATGGCAAGAGTATTTTGACAAATTATTCAATGGTGAGAATATGGACACAACCTTTTAGTTGGATGACTCTTTTGATGACACTAATATGCGCTTTGTGTAGAGAATCCAAGAATCTGAGGTCAGAGAGGCGTTGAAAAGGATTAAAGGAGGTAAGGCGATGGGACCGGATGGTATCCCAATCGAGGTGTGGAGATACCTCGGGGACATAGCTATAGTATGGCTAACCAAGATGTTCAATCATATTTTTCGATCGAACAAGATGTCTGACAGGAGAAGTATATTGGTACCGATATACAAGAATAAAGGGGATATTCAAAGTTGTACTAATTATCGGGGAATTAAGTTGATGAGCCATACTATGAAGCTCTAGGAGAGAGTTATCGAGCATCGCTTGAAAGCAATAACGCGGGTCTCTATGAACCAATTTGATTTTATGCCCGGAAGGTCAACCATGGAAGCTATTTTCTTAATAAGACAAGTTATGGAGCGGTATAGGGAGAAGAAGAATGACCTACACATGGTTTTTATTGACTTGGAGAAGGCTTATGATAAAATACCAAAGAATGTTATGTGGTGGGCTTTGGACAAACATAAAGTCCCAACGAAGTATGTCGGGCTCATTAAGGACATGTATAACAATGTTGTGACTAGTGTTCGAACAAGTGATGGAGACACGGATGACTTCCCAATTAGGATATGACTACATCAAGGGTCAGCTTTGAGCCCTTATCTGTTTGCCTTAGTGGTGGATGAGGTCATAAGGGACATGCAAGGGGACATCCCTTGGTGTATGTTTTTTACGGACGATGTAGTGCTAGTTAATGAAAGCTAGACAGGAGTGAATCAGAAACTGGAGTTATGGCGGGAGACTTTGGAGTCCAAAGGTTTTAGACTTAGTAGAACTAAAACTAAGTATATGAGATGTGACTTCGGCACTACTACTCGGGATGAGAAAGATATTAGTTTGGAATGTCAAGTAGTGCCTAGGAAGGATACATTTCGATATTTAGGATCAATGCTATAGAGAGACAGAGATATTGATGAAGATGTTAGCCATAGAATCAAAGCAGGATGGATGAAGTGGCACCAAGCATCTGGTGTCCTATGTGACAAAAGGATACCACAGAAGCTAAAAGGTAAGTTTTATAGGACGGCGATTAGACCTTCTTGTTGTATGGTGCAGAATGTTGGCATATGAAAAAACGACATGTTCAACAGATAAATGTCGCGGAAATGCGTATGTTGCGTTGGATTTGCGGTCATACAAGAAGCGATCGAGTTCGGAACGATGATATACGTGATACATTAGGGGTAGCACCAATTGAAGAAAAGCTTGTCCAACACCGGTTGAGATGGTTTGGACATGTTCAACGGAGACCTTCAGAGGCACCGGTGCGTAGTGGAATCCTAAGTCAGGATAGTAACGTGAAGAGAGGCAGAGGAGATAGGAGTGCTTGGAAAACACTATTCACATGCCTAAACCTTGATTACTTCTGCTGTGTTTCAACTCTAGCCTATCCTAACTTGTTTGGGACTTAAAGGCTTTGTTGTTGTTGTCGTCGCGTCTCCGGATGCTATACCGCGAGATACCGTTGTACATGTAGCCATTTATTTGGTGAATATTCTCCACAGACCAACAACAGAAAGCACAATCAATCTCTGGCTGTGCTTAGTTCGTGAAATTTGAGAATTTGGCTACTGTAGCACTTCCATTTTTATTTGGCAATTAGTGTTCAATCATGGACTAATTAGGCTCAAAACGTTCGTCTCGCGATTTCCAACCAAACTGTGCAATTAGTTTTTTTTTATTCTACATTTAATGCTCCATGCACGTATCGCAAGATTCGATGTGATAGCTACTGTAGCACTTTTTAATAAATTTTTTGGGAACTAAACACAGCCTCAGGGGTTTATGAAAGGCAGGCGTAGATGAACGGTTCTTACAGCAATTTATTACTAGTTCGAAGAAGTAACCATTATACAGGAGCTTAACAGCAACAGTCTACAACCCTTACCTGAGAAACAGCGAATCAAGCATGCTGCATGTGTCAAGTGCCAAGTGCCAGCACGCAGCAATTCAGATCGACTGATGGCAGGCATTAAAAGGCATTTACGAAGGGCAATTGCCGCGGCAGAAGGATTCGCAGACGGCGGGGAGCCGCTCGCATTCGCTGCATCCTTCTTGACAGTCAGTGCACTGCTGCACGTCGGTGCATCCCACCGTCGAGTCGGCTGCCGTCACGCCACCGCTGCTTATCTTGCCGCCGATGTCCAACGCCGCCAGGGATCCGGCGTGGAGGACCAGCAGCATGAGAGCCGCCACGGTCGTCTTCAGCGCGGCGCGGGAGCCATGATCGCTAGCGCTGCTCTCAACGAAGTGAAGAATTTGGGGGCAAGGGACAGGTGGATCCTAGCTGCTTGTGCTTGGCTCGCGATGGGTTGAGAAGAGCCGATGATGAGGGGCTTGCAAATTTACACGGATGGATCGGAGGAGATTTAATTTGGATGTCGGTTGCACTAAATGCTCGTGCCTCACATTGCGATTAGGATATTAACATCGCGTTCATATGGGATTAGATTGATCAAACTGAGCACTGAGTCACCTAATGCATGCTGCAAACTAGTTGTTCTTTATTTCAGATCTTGTCGCAAAACTATGGGGGCGCCTCTCGCTCCGCAACCAAGTACCATATTTGCCGAAAAAGGAAAGTGGTGGGATATCTTTTCCCAAAAAAAAGAAATGTGCAGTCGGAAGGCACTAAAACTGCACGCGCAGGCAAATTCGAAGTTCTTTTTTTGATTTAGTAGTAGTAGTAGAGTTGTTGGAAATTTTGAAAACAAATTTGAAGGTTATTATTATTTTTGTTTAGTAGTAGTAGAAGAATTGTTGGAAAGTAAAGGATTTTGTTTTTACTTGTCAATCAAGTTATCCGCATTACTACGTATCCTTTATTTTTAATTGCACTTAGGTGGGGCCAGGAATTTCATGCCATGATACAATTGCACGTTTGGAGATTGTCCCATTTCGAGAACAACAGCGCTCCGCCATTCATGACGGATTTTTGTGAGCTGCAGCGGCCGTCTTCAGCGCAGCGCCCGATGCCATGATCGCTAGCTGCTTCTCTCTACATTTTTTTTTTTAAAGAGGCAAGCCTCAGCTTTTAGGAAAGCAGTGGTTCGACACAGACAGGGAAATCCAGTTTCAAATAAGCACAAAAGACTGTAAAAAGCCTAAAACATCCACTAAATCTCATATATGTCGGTGGACACCATCGCCATAGGCTTGAAACTCCTCATCTAGCGTAGGACCTCATCCTTAATTTGCGTGATGCGCTGACGATCCTCATCCTTGAGCAAGCAAGATACTCCACTTCTGCATGAAGGATAGCGCAATATACATGATGTCAGAAGGACTCTTTGGAAACTTGTGCTCAATGGACATCTTGTTCCTGTTATTCCACAGAGCCCAGGCAAAACCTGCAAATACAAACAGTATTAATCTGATTGGCAGAGGCCCCTTGCCCAGCAGCCAAGTTTCAGAGAGATCTTTCACAGAATGCGGATGAGTGTTCCAGCAGCAGATCTCCTTCATGAAACCCCACACCATTTTAGCAAAACAACATCCAAAGAAAATGTGATCAACTGACTCTCTGCCATCCCCTAGGCAGCAGTCAATATCCCCTTTCCAACCCCTTTTCACCAAGCTAGCAGCACACTGAAGTTTGTTGTTAAAAATTTGCCAGAGAAAAAATTTAATTTTCAGAGGAACTTTACACTTCCAAATATGGCCAGCAACCCTGCTAGCCATTCCCCCACTAATCATGAACCTATAAAGGGATTTGGTAGTAAAATGACCTTTCTTTTCTACACCCCATCTAATGATATCAGTACTATCTTGCTCTAAAGAGACATTACTCAAATCACCCTTGAGATTGGACCATCTTTCAAATTCTACCATGGATAAGGATCTTTTGAAATCAACAAACCAGTCATTGTCAACCCAACAGTCAGCAAATATAATATCTGGATCTCTAACCAACTTGAACAAATCCTTATAAGCTATTTTCAAAGGGACATTTAGAATCCACCAATCCTGCCAAAATCTACAATTTAGTCCATTCCTCACAGAGAAAAGAGCGCCCCATTTGAATAAATGCTTAACTTTATGAAGACCTTTCCAAAATTGGGAGCTATTTTTACTCTGAGCAGAAAAAAAAGGTGAAACCATCTAGATATTTGGCCCTAAGTAGTCTGAACCACAACTCATTAGGTTCCTGAAGAATTTTCCAGGTCCATTTAACAAGTAGGCAGTCATTCATTACTCTGGTATTTATAATACCCAGACCCTCCAAATCCTTAGGTCTACTAACCATTTCCCACTTGTCCATATGATATTTGAATTTCCTTTCTGCTCCCTGCCAAAGGAAACTGGCCCTAATGCCATCCATCTTCTTATGAGTACCATTGAGGTGAAGAATTTTGGGGGAAGGGACAAGTGGAGCCTAGCTGCTTGTGCTTGGCTTGAGATGAGTTGAGTAGTTGACAAGAGCCGAGTATGAGGGGCTTCCAAATTTACACAGATGGATCGAAGGAGAGTTAAATTTGGATGTCCGTTGGCCTAATTGGTAACTGCTAGTGCCTCACATTGCGTTTAGGATATTAACATCGTGTTCATACGGGATTAGATTGGTCAAACTAAGCACTGAGTCACCTAATGCATGCTGCAAACTAGTTGTAGGGTTGGCTAACTGTTGAAACACCGGTTTCTAACAAGAGTGAGAAGTGGGCGGAGGCCTTCGTCTTAGGTCGGGGTCTCCGCCCAAGATGGGCGAAGGCCGGCCTCCGCCTAAGACGGGCGGAGGTCCCTGAACACAGCGCACTCCTGTCGGACAAAATCCTCTGTCGGAGGCTCCAGACAGAAGGTCGTTAAACGAGGAATTCAGTAGGCTTTGGCCAAGTAGGAGTAAGAGAAAGGGGCAGAGGCCCTCGGCTTTGGCCGATGCTCCGGACTCGGGCTTTGGCTCAGGCTCTGCCTGAAGGAGAGAGTGAGGATCAAGTACCGACTCACAAGAACTAGGGTTTCATAATTGCTTCACCAACTTTTTTCTCACAGTTACAAGTGTTCCCTATTTATAGGGCTCAACCAACACTTTACAGAGTTTACAACAGTGCCCCTCAACTGCTACGGTATATTCCAGGAATATTCCAGCCCTAGTGTCTAACCTCAGGGGTGTTCTCATCACACCGTCTCGCGATGTCTTCATCTTGGGCCTAAGCCGACGCCCACTAGAGGCCCATCAAGTGTCCTCACGTATGCCTTGCTGACCTGATCGTTCCTTGATGGGCCTCCGCCGCCCTGGGGAACACCTTCGCCATGATTACTGCGCTTGGCCTCCGCTGTCCCGGGGAGAGCCTCCACCGTCCCGGGGAGAAACTCCACCGTCATTCTTGTACTCCGCCAGCTAGGCCTCTGCCATTATTCCTTCATCAGGCCTCTTCGAGGGGGAGCTGACCCATACTCCATATGGGCTCCCCCAACAGTAGCCCCTCAGCTACTAGGTTATGGACGGTACTACATGACCTGGTAGATGTTCATACAAGAAGAGGCACTATACAACCCAGATCTTGCTTGCGAGGATTGCCCTCCGCAACCCGTTCATGCACGCCTCGCTAAAAACTCCATCCCAAAAACCCTGTGGGAAAAAAGGGCATGGAGAAAAGAGCACGCGCATGACTCTAACCTATACATGCACTAATTCCTTAGGCTTTCAGCTCTGGGTGCCTTTATCTTCCAGATTTCTTCATCTATGGCCTTCGGCTCCTTCTGCTGCTTCTATGGCATGGTTCATCGACTTCGCTCGGTGCTCTGATCTTCATTTCTGGGACCTTCACGATGCGTAGGTCTGTATCCTTGAGGCCTTTGCTTCTGATGTCTTTTTGGCGCGCAGGTGTGTCTCCAAGGCCCGATGTGTGGGCCTTCGTCTCCATGTCTTCTCGGTGTAGGGGTCTTCAATCGCCTTCGGGTCTTCTGCCTCTGGTATCACCTCGGCGTGCGGGTCTCCACCTCTGAGGCCTTCCTAGGTCTTCATCTTCGGGGTCCTTGCCTCTAGTACCTTCACGATGCTCAGGCCTTTGCTTCCAAAGCCTTCGCAGGTGTTCATCTTCGAGGTCTTCACCTCTGAGTCTGGTATCGTCTTGGCGTGCTGGCCTCCGTAGGCTTTCGACTTTTCTTCGGGCGGAGGTCTTCATCTCTGATCCTTCTTCGGGCGGAGGTCTTCATCTCCGATCCTTCTTTAGGCGGAGGTCTTCGACTTTTCTTCGGGCAGAGGTCTTCGTCTCCGATTCTTCTTCGGGCGGAGGTCTTCATCTCCGATCCTTCTTTAGGCGGAGGTCTTTGACTTTTCTTCGGGCGGAGGTCTTCATCTCCGATCCTTCTTTGGGCGGAGGTCTTCAACTAAATCTTCGCTCACGAGCGCCAGACAAAAGACCTCACGCTCCTGAGTGGTTGGTCCTCCGATGCACTCCCCTAGCCCCTCTTGGCTGGCGTTTGTGGCCGAGTTTTTAGCCACGATTGGTGTAGTCGACGTAGTCGTAGTAGTGGAAATAGGTGTTCAGAACCAAGTTTGCCGATGTAGACATCGACGAAGGTGTTGTAGAACTTGGTGTCGAAGGTGTCGACGGAGGTTCTTGAGCCGTATTGCAAAAGTTGTTTGACAGAGGCGATGTTGTTGTACACGATGAAGGTGTCGATGAAGCCCCTCATGTCGTCTTGTTGGCGGAGGCTAGTTGTCATGGTTTTGCCGAAGGCCCTCCTGCAAAGCTGCTTGGCAAAGGCCCTCCTAAGAAAAAGGTGTTTTGGCGGAGGCGATATTGTTGAAGTTACCGAAGGCGAAGGCAATGCCGACATAGACGCCGACGCCGCGTGTCGAAGGCCAGAGAAGTCGTAAAAATGCAACTGAGTTGATCTCCTGCATTTTTAGGGACTTAGGTTGGGCATTATAGCTTCGTCGAATATCGACTTGCTTTGCAAGTCTTTCGACACCCGGAAAGGCACTGGCTTTCCCACTAGCTGCAAAAGATGGTTAGTCATTTATATGATACGTGAAGGTAGCACGAGAGCCTTAGCTCCGTGACCTGGTGCCCATGTTGGTTCAGGACTTCTTCCAGGATTTGATGTCTCAGCACGATAGCCTTAGCTTCGTGACCTGGTGCCCGTGTTGTTTCAGGACTTCTTCCAGGATTTTGATGCATAGAGTCATGGCGCCCGTGTATTCTCGGGACTTCTTCTGGGTGGCCCGGGCCATGCATTGCAATGTACTTACGCAATATATGTATGCGATGATGAGAATGATAGCATTTGCGCAAAAATATTTAAAAGGTGTAAAGTTATTATGCATCCTGCAAAAATGATGGTAAAGTTTGAATAAAAGATAAGCTCTGCATTATATGAGAGGGTTATAGTTCAGATAGCTTGCGAAGGCTGCCATTTGAGGACCTGCACGGGTATGGATGTAACTAGTATTGAATATATAAGTAATCAGTTCCCTACGAAGGTTATACACAATAACATTGTGTTGATGCATATTATAAATACTTGAGAAAGAGATTGAATAACACAACCTGCAAAAATGAGAGAAAGTGTTAGCGTTGGACGGCTCAAAGGTTTAGTCACTGCCGAAGGTCTATTGCTGATGGAAACCAACTGACTGATGAAGGCTAGTAACTGACAAAGTTTGCTAACTGTCGAAGGCCTATGACTGATGAAGGTTGCTAAAAACCAATAATAGGTGAAGTCCACTAACTCATGAAGACCATGACTGTCGAAGGCCCAAACTGACGAAGACCAAAGACTGACGAAGGTTGTTAACTGATCGAAGGCTGATCACTGACTGATGACGGAGGCTGCTGACTGATCGAAGGCTGCCCACTGACTGATGACGGAGGGTGCTGACTGATCGAAGGCTGCCCACTGACTTATGATGGAGGCTGCTCTGATCGAAGGCTGCCCACTAACTGATGACGGAGGCTGCACTGATTGAAGGCTGCCCACTGACTGATGACGGAGGCTGCACTGATCGAAGGCTGCCCACTGACTGATGACGAAGGCTGCTAACTGATAGAGTTTGCTCACTGTCGAAGGCCTATGACTGATGTAGGCTGCCTAAAACCAATAATATGTGAAGTCCACTGATTGATGAACGAAGACTATGACTGACGGAGGCTCAAACTGACGAAGGCCAAAGGCTGACGAAGGTTATTGACTGGTGAAGACCAATACGTGTCGAAGGTGGAGAAGGCCATTTATAGATAAATATTCACTGACTCATAGAGGATCACCGAGTTTTCTGATAAGTGTTGAATATTCCATGAGAACCACTGACTGACTGATTCAAAGATTTGTTGGACAGATATGTGATGAAGGCTGATCACTTAACGAGAAGAATTGCCTGCTGTAGAGTATTGACTGATTTGGCTTGAGGAGGTGAAAACACGCATATAACGAATGAAAATATATTCTAAGGGAGGATAAGAGATACTTACAGTACTGGTGACCTGCATGTTATTGAAAAAGAGATTTGACAAGAGTTGAAAATTGTTTTAAGTTTAGCCGGGTCAGGACCAAGCATGTATAGCCACTCAGGTCATGCTTTTGATGTGGCGAAGGCTGCAACAACTTTTTTGGTCACATTGGTGACAAGTTGTAAGCAAAGGTTAAATTTGGAGATTTGTCTAAGTGAGGCGAAGGTTATATCAAAATTATGATGAAGTAAATCATAAGAGGACAAGTTATAAGGCATTATGAGATGGTGAGAATTTATAAATTAGTGAGAAATTCTCACGTTTTGATTTGGTTCCTGCGAGGAGGTGCTTTCAACATCAATAAAAGTTAGTAATGTATGTAAGTATATATAATTGAAACAATAATGTTGGTAACCCAAAAGCGAAGGTAAGGATCATCAAGTCCAAATATTGTAACAAGGTGCTTTGTCTCAGTAGAGATTAATGTACTTCGATGTGTTTATAACTCAAATATGCATGAAGGTAGCATGTTCAACTGTGTACTTATCTGGTATGTGGTAGCGCTGAGTGTTGGCTCGCATAAGTGGAGCCAGCCGAAGATGTTGGCCAAAACCAAATACTAGCCGGAGATTATCCCAGTACAGTTCATGAGTTCTAGCTGGAGATATATCGAAGACGCGGCATATACATCAGCTACTAGCACGGTAGCACCGAACGCTTCACTGACCTTCGAATGTGCTCTTGGCTAGTCTTCACATACTGAGATGAGTATCTTTACTCTGCTGACGAAGGCCGGATTCTTAGCGGAGGTTGTTGGCGAAGGCTACTAATTTGAAAAGAAATAATTGAATTCCTGACTTCATGGACGAAGAATGCTGTTTTCATTTGGAGCATTGCCGGAGGCTTGGATGGGCTTTATTCTTGTGTCTTGAGAAATCGAAAAAACCAGAAAATCCCAAAGGTCCGTGGTTTTTGTGAAAGCCCCAGAGGGAATTGAGTTTCAACTTTCGGTGTGACATCACGTATTTCTATCTTCCAGATAAATGTGATCGAAGGTCCCGGACTTATCAAGTAAATGACGACCTGCACAAAAGAAACGCAAACACTGGCTTGGCTTGCCAGTTAGCCTTCCGAAGGAAAATCCTAAGTATATTTTGTTCAGCGGTGGCTGTGCCAACAAAAGCAAAAAGTTGTTGTGTTTTTTTTATTATTATTTTTAAAGGGAGTCGAAAGCTTGAGAGAGCCTAGGTAATGTTTATCATAATTTTTTTGTGTTGCAGCAGTTTAGCTAGTCATGAATGCCCGAAGGGTGCAGGTTCGCATTCTGTGAGGCTTTTTATATGCATATACACATATATGTATATACATATATCTCAATAGAAAGGAGAGAGGATGGGATACTCATCGTGTATTTTTGTCTGAGGTGCTCGTTTCGTCCGGAAAACACAAAATAGACGAAGGTCCGAGCTCCGCACCATCGAACTCATATCGACTGTGTGCCGTAGGCCCGGAGGTCTGCTATAGCCTGTTTGAAACATGGAAAAGCACGCAGCATGTTGTATTGTTAGAATAGTATTTGAGTAGGTGATTTTTTATGCTTATCTTTATCGAGTAGGCGAGGCCGATGAACTTCTGCACGAAAACGTGGTGGTCGTGTTGTCCCGTGCCAGCCGTGGTGGCGTCCATGGCCCCGCGCACACGTTGAGGGTGCGGCCGTGCGTCGTGGACTTAGTGGAGGCCGAGCGGAGGTCCTCAGCCGTTGGTGGCTGACAGAGACGTGAGCTGGTCGTCGAGTCTGGCGAAGGTGCTGGTCTGGCTCGGTTCCGTTGCAGGCCTCCGCAAACAGGCGCAGGCTTGAGGCGCCTAGGCGGAGATAAAGCTGTGGCGCTGGACCATTAGAGGCCGAAGGCTTGTCTTTGATGAAGACGTCGAAGGCTTTCCACCAGGGTTCAGTTGGCGAAGGCTTTGCTTGGACGTTCAGCTGCTCATGGTTAGATGATACAGATTTGCAATAGCAAAATTAAGTCAAAGTTGTGTGTATATATATCGGTGTCGAAGGCATGTGAAGATGACACACATTTTTTATACATTTTTTTTACAGACGGAGGCACCGGAAGCTTTGGTGCATTTCTTGACAAAGATTATACAACCTAACTTAGTTTTTTTTTCTTATCTTTCTTAAAAGCATGTGACATTGACGAAGGCTTGTTTGTCCTTTGTTTTTTTTAGTACTATTGCCGAAGGCTTTTTTTTGACACCTCTCTTTTTTTTGAAAAAGTTAATATCACCGAAGGCTTATTTGACCTGTTTCAAAAAGTTGATGAGGTTTTACGGCAGTTGTCATCTCTGTCATCTAGCCATGAAGATTTACGAAAAAGTTTTATACGAAGCTATAACCTTCGCTATCTGCTATGGTTTAGATCGTACCTTTGCCCTGAGGATTTTACCTTTTCTCGGGGATTCTCACAGGACATGGTCTGCCGACGAAGGCTCCAGCTTCTAGCTCTCTAAAAAATTTCGTGCCGAGCACGGTGGGCGCCACTGTTGAAACATCGGTTTCTAACAAGAGTGAGAAGTGGGCGGAGGCCTTCGTCTTAGGTCGGGGTCTCCGCCCGAGATGGGCGGAGGCCGGCCTCCGCCTAAGACGGGCGGAGGTCCCTGAACGCAGCGCACTCCTGTCGGACAAAATCCTCTGTCGGAGGTTCCAGACAGAAGGTCGTTAAACGAGGGATTCAGTAGGCTTTGGCCAAGTAGGAGTAAGAGAAAGGGGCAGAGGCCCTCGGCTTTGGCCGATGCTCCGGACTCGGGCTTTGGCTCAGGCTCTGCCTAAAGGAGAGAGTGAGGATCAAGTACTGACTCACAAGAACTAGGGTTTCATAATTGCTTCACCAACTTTTTTTCTCACAGTTACAAGTGTTCCCTATTTATAGGGCTCAACTAACACTTTACAGAGTTTACAACAGTGCCCCTCAACTGCTACGGTACATTCCAGGAATATTCCAGCCCTAGTGTCTAACCTCAGGAGTGTTCTCATCACACCGTCTCGGGATGTCTTCATCTTGGGCCTAAGCCGACGCCCACTAGAGGCCCATCAAGTGTCCTCACTTATGCCTTGCTGACCTGGTCGTTCCTTGATGGGCCTCCGCCGCCCTAGGGAACACCTTCACCACGATTACTGCGCTTGGCCTCCGCTGTCCCGGGGAGAGCCTCCACCGTCCCGGGGAGAAACTCCACCGTCCTAGGCCTCCGCCGTCTTGGGGGGAAGCCTCCGCCGGCTAGGCCTCCACCGTCTTGGGGAGAGCCTCCGTCGGCTGGGCCTCCGCCGTCTTGGGGAGAGCCTCCACCGTCCCGGGGAGAAACTCCACCGTCCTAGGCCTCCGCCGTTTTGGGGGGAAGCCTCCGCCGGCTAGGCCTCCGCCGTCTTGGGGAGAGCCTCCGCCGGCTGGGCCTCCGCCGTCTTGGGGAGAGCCTCCACCGTCTCGGGGAGAAACTCCACCGTCCTAGGCCTCCGCCGTCTTGGGGGGAAGCCTCCGCCGGCTAGGCCTCCGCCGTCTTGGGGAGAGCCTCCGCCGGCTGGGCCTCCGCCGTCTTGGGGAGAGCCTCCGCCAGCTAGACCTCTGCCATTATTTCTTCATCAGGCCTCTTCGAGGGGGAGTTGACCCATACTCCGTATGGGCTCCCCCAACACTAACAATACGAGATTGATTAATCAATCATCAAGGAGCTGACTTTTCTATAGCCTAATCTCTCTCTAGTCGCTTTTTTTAGTGCGGGTGCACCACGAATGAACGATATCCAGTGGTGAATCCAGCCTGAGAAATAACCTAAGGCGAACTTGTACTATAAAATTTTGACTATAAGTAATCAAATCAAATAATCAAGCATAAATTTGGCAATATCTAGTTTCTTATAGCGCTTCTTGCTTAGTGGAATTGAAGATGTCTACCTAATTGTGGTGGCAGTGCCGCTGTTTGAGCCAATCACATCTCTAGCTTTATCTCCTCCCCCACCCATAACCGTTTATCTGGGGCCTAGCAGATAAAAATTCTAAAATCCCTCAATCCAAAAAACCTGCAGCAGCCAGCAGGGGCAGGGTCGTCTGGGGCCTAGCCACGTGGGCCCTGGTGGCTGATCGGCCCTAATACATAATCTATTGTTTATTGTTCTAATACATAATCAAGAGTATGTGACGAATTAGAGAGTCCTCATTGGTTTATTGTCCTATTTGTGACCCGAACTCACGGCTCACTCGTCCAACAATCATAGAGTTATGTATTAGAACAGACGATGCAATGTAAATTCTATTGCAATGCATAGACATGTTTGCAAAGGAACCTAATAATAATACATATATGAATCAGATTTCGTATCATTGCTAGATGTGAGTTGTCATATCTTAAGAAATACAGAGGGTGCGACCCAATAGTCTTTGAATACGGATATTTCTTTTATCTACGCTAAAGATTGTTGGCCACACTGCACGTGCCCGCCCACTATTTATTATGTACAAAATTTGTCACAGAAAACTGAAAATGGCATCCCTTTGTTGGTGGACACTGAAAATAATGAGATTTGCTAGAGGATACTTTGCTTCTTGTAAAATTTGTCAGTGGATACCGCACCTAATAAAATATTCGTTTCTGGCTTCGGAGGAGATAGAAGAGTGGTGAAATGTCATTGTTGCATAAAGATCATCCAATAGAAAAGTTACTTGGAACAATTAAGAAAGCAGTTGTTGCACATTTTTAAAGTTGATGTGGTTCTCCAAAAGGTACTCACTAATAATTAGACTAGACGTGAACTGAGTGAAAAAAAAACACATTGTAATTCCGGTTCTTTCTGAGCATTGGGTTAATTGGTCAGGACACATAAGTATATTGGTAGATATGGTATTGCTAGAACAGCAAAAGAAGGTACGGAGTACTCACTAATAATTAGACTATATGTGAACTACACAAGTGTAAACCACATAATAATCCCCACTCTTTCTGAGCATTGGATTAATCGGTCAGGACACATTGGTATATTGGTACATATGGTATTGCTAATACAGGAAGGAAAAAAAAAGGTAAAAAAATAACACTCTTTCTGAGCATTGGATTAATCGGTCAGGACACATAGGTATATTGGTACATATGGTATTGCTAGAGTAGCAAAAAAACCAAAGTAAAAAAAACATTCAAATCTGTCAAAGCCTTGCTAGAACACTAAAATACCAACGTAAAAAAAAGCATTCAACTCTATACGCAAAAGCCTTGCTAGAACAGCAAATATAGCAAAAAAATTTAAATCTATCAAAGCCAGGTTTCGATCCTGGGACCTGTGGGTTATGGGCCCACCACGCTTCCGCTGCGCCACTTTGATCTTGTTGTCTTGAAGTATATCAGCTTAGTTAAGTATGATACCCATGCCCTCTTCAGGCACAAAACAACGTCCGTGCCATGGTTATTGTGATACGAAGTAAAGGTAAGAGAATATTAGAGCAATGGTCAAAATGCTTTGCTGTAGTTGGACACTTTTGATTTCAGCATTTCGCATCCAAAGATTTTTTTTGAGCACATCATCCAAAGATTTTGATAGCACTATACAACAGATACAAACTTTTGACCAATCCATAAAGATTTTGATAGCACTACATCGATTGATGAAGCCAACTACTGCTTGGTGCAAACAATATATTGAGATTGATAAATCAATCACCAAGGACCTGAACCTGATTTCCAAATTTCAACATGTCTGTGTGCAGTTCTTATTAGTGCGGGCGGACCACGAGTTCACGAATGAGAGCAATCAGGTTGAGCCGCATTCCAAATATGATTATCAACGTGTGAGCCTTGTTGTACAGCAGCTGCAATCAACATGTGAGTGCTTCCTCGAAAATAGGCAACTCAAATCTGAAGAAAAAGATGCGCTACGGGCGAGACTCTTTCTATTTCCTTTGAGGAACTCGTGGTTTTGTTTGGCTAGGCCGTGTGGCCTAACAGTAGTAGTCATACATTAGCGTGATAATTTGTGCCATACTAGAGTGCGCAGGAGGAATTTATTAGTGCATATTCGACATACTCCCTCTGTCCAAGGTCGTTGTGGGATACGTGCAGATCAAAATTTCTCAACTTTGACTAGGTTTGTAGAAAATGCGTGCAATATTTATATCTCCAAATAAGTTTATGATGAAAGTATATTAAAAAATATATCTAATGATACTAATTATGTATTATAAATATTAATATTATATATATATATTTAGTCAAAATTAAAAGTATTTGAGTGAGAATGATATCTATTTTGGGACGGAGAGTAGTAAGCTTGTCACATCACTCACATTGACGTGATAGCTCTATTGCCACATGGATTGACGTGACAAGTTCCCACCTTCTCACCTAGAAAAATCAGTCTTTTTGTTCGGAGTCGAACGGAGATACTATGTTATTTAATAATGATTGCAACCTCATAGGTGGTTTGATTATGCTTGTTTATTCTCAATAACTTTGGTAAATAAAATCCAGAATGAGTATGAGATGGTGGTTCTTTTTGCCGAGTTTCTGAAAGATCACTAGACTTGTGGTAGCTCGGTTGATGGACTACGTCTTCAATTGCAACTTTTGTGCGAACAAGGTTTACTCAAAAGTCAAACAAGTACCTAGCTTCTAGTAGCCTATCCCGTGGGCGGAGCATATATGTTGTACTCCCTGGTCTCTTCATAAGCTTATTTGAGATCACCCAACTATTATAGACTGCTGACTTAGATATTTCTTGCTCTAGCCAAATAGATCTTTAAAATATGGTATGGAAGACTTAGAGATTTCTTGCTCTCCAAAGGTTTCAAAATGGGTAAAGTTGATACCACTATATTCACTAAGAAGATTGATAAAGATTTGTTTGTATGTCTGATATATGTGGATGATATCATATTTAGTTCAATAAATAAAGAGTTTTGTGAAGAATTGAAAACATCATGTCAAGAGAGTTTGAAATATCTATGATTAAAAAATAATTGAGTTTCTTTCTTGGACTTCAAACGAGGCAACTTGGAGAAGGAACATGTGTATGCCAAGCCAAGTAATTTTGAAAGACATGTTGAAGAAGTTTGGTATGGATGATCCAAAACCAAGAAAAACTCCCATGCAAGCAATGACCATCCAGGTCTTGATGAAAGTGGCAAATCGGATGATCAAACACTATATAGAGCATCGCGAGGAGGCTAAGGATCACCATTGACTTCCTCCAAGAATGATGCACCGACAGCACCGTAGACAGTGGCACCTCCGAGTCTATGACACGGACATGAAGAACAACCCCCGTGATACCTTGATCATATGTGAGTCAGGCTTTGCCACGGACATGAAGAATTAATTAATATGCCCCGTGACACATTGATCATCCAGGAGTGTTCTCAAGTCGAAGAGCTTGCCATTCCACACACCGTGCCATTGCATCCAGTGCGGTCTAAGCAGCAGGAACCAAAGGAAGAAGAAGGAGCCAAGGTGAAGGATAAGGGGGAGCAGAAGGGGCATCACATGCCCCTACCATGCTAGACAGGTGTACTGGAGTGCCACACGAGCTGAGCAAAATGTCTGAAATCGTAGAGTTTTTCACTCTCAAGTGGCAAAAATATAGAATTCTTTCTAGAGGTGGAAAAACCACAAATCAAGCATGGATCAAATCAACAACCGCACAGAACAAAATCATTCGGATGTCACTATGGCCTTGGCAGATGTTTCCTTAGCAGCACCCACGGCACTTGTCTCTGCAGATTTGGCGAATGGTAGACCTGTCATTGGCTCACTGCACGCACGACGCATCTCTCGGCGGGGGAAAAAATGCCACTGTGTTGTGGCCATGTCAACAATTGTCACGTCATAATGGTTGAAAGCTAAGGCTGATTCAACATTGTTATCTTTTAAATATTTTTTTTTTGGAAATGCAATACCACACTCGGCAGGTTTTTTCTTGATTGTCACACGGCAGTAGTTGATATGTTGGGTCCCAAACTAGCAGCTTCAATTGAAGATGACGTGCTGTTCCCAAAAAGTTCTTGTTGCAGAAAGAGCATCCAATACAAAAGTTTCTTGGAACAACAAAGCGGTTGTTGCTCATTTTTAAATTTGATTTGATTCTCCAAAAGGTACTCGCTAACAATTAGATTATCTGTACACAAGCGAAAACACATAATAGTCCCCAGTGCCCACTCTTTTCTGAGCATTGGATTAACCTGGACACATTGGCTTATTGGTACGTATATGGCGGTATTGCTACCACAGCAAAATAAAAAATTCAGTGAAAAAACAGCAAATGGAAAATTCAGCAAAAAAAAAAGTAAAAATCCAAAAAAGACACAGAAAACTATCAGCTACGCCAGCAAAATAAAAATTCAGTGAAAAAAACAGCAAATGAAAAATTCAGCAGAAAAAAGTAAAAATCCAAAAAAGACACAGAAAACCATCAGAACAAAGTTTCAACCTTGGGACCTATGCATTATGGGCCCACCTCGCCTCCGCTACGCCATTCCGATCTTATAATATCATATGATTTCCTTTAAAAAGTCAGGTACAAAGCAAACAGTCATTCTCAAACCTCATATCCTCGTAGCTCTTGTTCGCTTGAACTGTCTATCAGTCAGTATCAGCGAAACCATAAACCGAATAAGGCGATAGTTGTTTTTTTTAGAAGAAAGGGGAGAGAATCTCTATTTCTATCTAAAACTAAAAAAACAAAACGTCAAGGACAACTTTGCGGTGCTCGTGCAAGCCAGGGCACCAGGGGTGGCGACCGCGGCTTTGGCTGGCAACGAGCATCAAGCGCCACCGGACCTTGTGATAGTAGTGATCAATATTAGCAGTAACGAGCATGTTCGCTGGTTGGTTTCTGGGCTTATAAGCCCGTCTGATGCTGGTTTGTTGTGAGAGGAAAGCACTGTTGACTAGCTGATAAGCCCTGGCTGGAACCAACAAGCAAACAGGCTGAACATATAATGCAAGAGTAGAATTAACACGTTGTTTGGTTACTTCAATGGTAACACAAATGAAAACGAAATTAGTTCAAATCGCATGTCTTGTCGTAACGTCAATGACTCTAATTTATTTCCATTTGTGTTAATTACTGTTGATGAACCAAACAGCACGTAGGATGTGTCTGGTCATGCAGGCTGATGGTCATGAAGGCTGAGTTGTTCGTCATGGACAATCGGCCTTTTTTATTGTCTCCTTCTTGAACGATGAGATCCGCAAGCTCCATCTCACGTGCATGACAGCCGAGGAATAGGCCTATGGCAAGTTATCATAAGGTTAGTCTTAGTGAGAGTTTTATAAATGTTGAAATAAACTCAAATTAATATATAAATAAAGAAAAAAAAAAGATAATCAAAGTTTTTATGGGGTGCAATGAGTTTTACGGAGATAAAACTAGTATTACAACAATGCTCAAAATGCTTTGGCCTAGCTGAACACTTAATTTCAGCGTTTCGATCAAAAGATTCTTGTTTTCTCCTTTACTCTCCATGAACAATGCTTACAAATCCAAAATGAATGCATCGGCCATCGGAGGATTTTTAACACGTGCACAGCAGCACATAGAGTGCCTGTCCCACCAGCGATTGCTACCCTGCACTTGGACGTTATTATTTGTAAAAAAATGACACGACCTGTAACACGTGGCCTCTCAATCCCGAGTTCCCGACCAGAGATGACAGTGAGATCACGGTCACGGCACGGTGACCGCGTCCATGAACTCGGCGTCGGCGACGAGCCTCGCAAGCGTGGCGGGAGCGAGGCACACTTCCAGCGCCACTGCGCCGCCACCGCCACGGCCCTCGAAGACGGAGGTCTTGCCGTCCAGTTTGTTCCCGGGGCCGCTGCGCACGGTGAGCGGCGGTTTCCCCCAGCCGAAGTCGTTGCCGTACACGTCGAACCGCGGCGAGCTCCCGGTGCCGACGGCCGCCACGCTCAGCATGTCCGTGTTGTACGCCAGCCGCGGCGCTCGCACCCAGCACTTGACCGACTCCCTGACCAGGGCCGCCTCGTCGAACGACGCCACGGCGCGGTTCAGCTGCCCCGCGGTCCAGCCCAGCCCCTTCGCCTGGATCTCGCCGGCGGTCGACGTCACCTTGCAGGGCACCACCGCGTTGCCGACGTACCCCACCGGCGGGATGCCCTTCACCCGGCCTCGGCAGCCGATGAGGAGCACGTACGCAGTCTCCTGCGACGGGTCTAGGTGCCGGGCTCGTGACACCGCCCGCCAGAGGTGCGCGAGCAGCGCCTGCAGGGAGGAGATGGTGGTGACTGTGGCCGCGTCGTCCGCACCTTCGCCGGAGCGCACCTCGGCGTTCGCCGCGGCCTTGAGCTTCCTCACGCTCTCTGCGGAGAAATGGAAGAAGCACTCGTGCAACGTCGTTGCGCGATCGTATCCCCGGATGGCGTGCTCGAGCTTGGCGAACGGCAGGGGCACCGGCACGGGGCAGGTGTCGAGGAACCAGCGCTCGAGCACCGGCAGCGGGTGTGCGCTCGTAGTCGTAGCGCCAGCGCCGCCGCCGCTCCGGCTCAAGTCCGACCACGTGTTGACGAAGTGCCAGAACGTGGTGCCGTCGCCTACGGCGTGGTTGAGCGACACCGCGACGAACACGGCGTCGGCCAGCTCGGTGACCTGCGCGGCCAGCAGCGGCGCCCGGGCCCGTCGTCGGGAGTCTGAGTCCTCCCCGTCGTCCACGGATGACGACGCGGCATCGGCGCTGGCGATCCCGTTGAGCGGGAACAGCGACGCCACGAGGTCGCGGGGAATGTACAGCGCGCCGGCGATGTCGGCGGCCGTGACGCCGGGCGCCGCCGCGTGGACGAACTCGGCGCCCTCGCCCGTGCACCGCAGCGACACGGTGACGGTCCCGTCGTCCGCGCGTTCGTCGGCGGCCAGGCGGCCGGCGAACGGGTGGAAGCGGCCGAGCGCGCGGGCGAACGCCGACGCGAGGTGGTCGACGAGTTCGGCCGGTTGGACGCGGCGGTCGGGCTCGGGCTTGGGCAGGAGGACGCCCTTCTGGATGTAATCGAGGCTCAGCATCCGGAGGTCCCAGGGCGTCAGGTGGATGGTCCTCGGCACCGACGACGGGGCCGGCGGCGGGTCGGCGTGAACCACGCGCCGCGAGATGACCTGGACGCGGCGGCGGCCGGTGCCATTCACCATGGAACCTTGCATGGTGCGCGCTCGATCGCGTACGTCTGAGCTTGTAGCTAGTGCGAGCTAGCTCTAGTTGCTCACTGGCACTAAGCAGTCTGATGCGAGTGCTAATGCCCTGGCATGAGCTGCTAAGCTCTCCTCCTATTTATAGTTGCAGAGGTGGTCAGGTGGCGGCGAGAAAGTTGATGGCAATGGACGCGGCGGCAAGGAAAACACACAGACATCGCCTCATCTGCGGCGACCCGAAGAACCATGAAGACGGAAACAACGGTCAATAGGGGAGGGTACAGGCAAACGCCCTCAAGGAGCGGAGAAGACATGTGCGGCTGTATAGCAAGTGCTAATCGTTGGCTAACTAAAAATTAATGAAAATTAGTTCTAACTCATCCAAACAGAGATTTATAATAAGCGAACTACTTCTTTTTAGCAACGTCTCTAACTAGTTGATAGCTAACTAGTTAGATAACTTCAATTAATTTAGACTATTTTTTTACTAACTAGGTCTATAGCTTCTCGCTCTTATATGTACCAGCCACCGCTGCCCGCGCTTCGCTATGGATGATATGCCTAGTATACGAAAAATCTTAGGAAATATGACCCATATGTCTAATATGTTTTCTCATCGCGTTGCTACGAAAGGTTGGTTTATTTGATACATTAAATGGAAAAACATGGGAAGGAAGGTACCAGGGTTTTTTCATTACAATGTTATAAACGAACATAGAGGTTGATTGTCATTACATGGTGACTATTCTAGGCCAGCAAATCAATGACATGTTAGTGGAAAGAAGTATTTGATGGAGTTGGGCTCAAGCAACTAACACACTTAGATTCAAAGCACAATATTGGCTAGGATTACATTTTAGGTGAAAAGAGCAAAAAATATAACACAAGTACGGGCGCCTCTGCATGCATGGGTGCAGATGCAAGTATGGTAGCCGTATTAATGGCGATCAACCCCAACTATCAATCACCTCGGGAGCAACGTGCACGCAACCTAAGCCGTCTCTTAGATGCATGAATGCATGTGGAAGTACAAATGTTCCTGCATGGTCGGTAAATTGTTTTTATCTGATGGTAAGGAGGAGAGGCATTAAATGTGTCCACCTGCCCGACTTATTTTTATGTGATGGTAGCATGGAGAGGAGGCATTAAATGTATGCACCTGCTTTGGACCCACCCTGCGTAGGTGAAGATGGCTAGTGCTTTCAAATTTACTGAGTGAATTTCTAGATAGTTTAGGGAGGCACTCGTGCATGTATGGAAATTTACTGCCTAGTATCTATTGATAGTAAATTCATTAACGTAAAAGGAGAATGCACATGTGATGTAAATTCCTCATGTCATAGTTTCTTTTTTTATGTAAAGGACACGTGAAAGCACAGCGATATAAATTCCCCTACCGTAGTAACTTTTTGCATGCAAAATACATCTACAATTTATATTGTCCTTGCATGAATGGTCATTCAATTTTTCATCTACTTTATTAAATGCGGCGTCGTGGAATTTCTATCTAACGCACCAACTAAATGGAACATACGTGGACACCCTGGGAGGCCGCCTAGACGGCATGCCTTCATATCCCGTAATCCAACGCAACACTATAGAACAAGCTGGCAAGAGAAAACCATACTCACTCGTTCTCGTCTTCCCATCACAAGTTCGAAACTAAACCTGTGCACTAGTCCGCGCGCGCCCATGCGCGCGGGCCACTGGCCGTGCTTGCATCCGTGTAGTGGAACAGCATTGACGAAGAACAGTGGTGCTGCAGCATTGAAGTAACAGATTGACCAGCGGTATGTCCCAAAAATAGATGCGAGATGTCTAAACAGCAATTTGCGCGCCGCACCCGTGATAATTTTGCAATTCTAATTGACATAGAATAATCATGAGATAAATATGACAAAGAATGAATATGATCACATACAGAGACTCAGCCTAATATTAGGTGATTGCACATTATATTAATATAATAGGTCACATAACATGTTACATGAGACACTGTTCTCAATATGCAAACATAGATAGACCATTGAGTGTGCTAAAAGTATACACAAAATAGCAAAATAGCTCGCATTTAGTGTCAGTTATTTACAAAACTCGCTAACCGATGTTACATGTAGTGATTTATGTATTGAGATAACATTACATATATTTTACACACATGAGTCATAGATCAAGGAGATGGTAGCTAAACTGATATGCTGCAGCATTGCATATTGTATAGTCACGGTACATATTACGTGTCACAGGAGCGCAGGGTTAATGATGTTACTTAAGGAAAGTGGCAGCTTCTCTTGAGCTTCTCCTGAACTTCATGGCCGATAACAGAGCTTCCAGCTTTGATCATGTTAAAGAAGATAATTTTTACCAAACCAGAATTAGTAGTCAAAACCGTAGAAGATAATGGTAATGGTAGAAGAATAACAAGCATGACACACTTAGCCTAGCCATTATATGTGCATGAGCAATGTCAAAAGATGATAGTAAAATATTGTAGGCATGTTTCTCTCGTAAAGGTATTGTTGCACCTTTTTTTTTTACTTTATGTTTGCCTGGTTCGCCATCAGAAGGATAGCAACATTATGTCATTATCATTAAGAGTGCAAGTGGATTTCTATAGTTCAGTGAAGCAAACATCCCCTATGGTAGGCCAAACAAAGCATCCCTGATACAAAGTTTGTCCCTAACTTCTGAATTCCCTGCCATAACATTAGAAAGTTGATGTACCATTTATTGATAGAACACAACTATAATGGAGCACAAAGTATTTCTAGGCAGGCATTAGTTATTCCTAGAATATATATACTCCTCAATGAAACATTTTTCTCTGGTTATAACTTCCAATATAAAGCATATTATAAGTTCCTAAGACCATATTAACCTAATTGATGTTTTCTGAATGGTTTATTGCCTGAATACAGATGATCTTGACAACTGGTCCGTGTCCTTATAAATTTCAGGTCTTATATAGCGATTTGTAGATAATAGGCAATGCATTCCAGAGTCTAACCAGTCTAAACCCTAGACCAGCTGCTGGCGTAGCAACCCTAAGTTGCCGCCACTTTACGCTGGCTCTAGGCTGCTAGGCAGAGCGGGCAATGTGCAACCACAGGGCTGCCTCAGCTTAGGATTATGCGAAAAGGAACATTATTTCTAGCAAAAACTAAAAGTAAACAATCCAAAAACTATATCCTTCGACAAAAAGCCAAGGGATCTATATAGTTTTTACAAACATTAATATAAGGTGCACTCTTTTATGTGCCTTCTCAGATGATTCAGTGCCAAAAATTACATATTTCATCATATATTCAGAAAGTCTATACATCATATATTTATAAAGTTCTTTTATAGATTGGGTATCCATGTCCTTCTTTGTGATAATCACTGGATGACTGCACTTTAATTAACACCAAAAAAGGACTGGCAGGAAACATTATTTGTGCTTTCAATTCTAGACCTTCTCAAACACCAGGCAACATAAATCTCAGATACCAATGTCAAATTCAATTTCACACTAGAAGGCAAAACCAAACTTATATATGATTTTATTTACATCCCTAAAAATGAATCCATAAAATCCATTCCTGCCTTGGCATCCTATTGGCCAAGAGGAATAGGGAAACACATACTTGACCAAGAGTTTGCATGCAGATCGCTTTCAGAACTCGTTTAGATAAGTCTACAGAAAGACTTTTCCTACACTTCCAGGACTCATTTAGATAAGTCTACAGGAAGACTTTTCTAAACGAAATTGTATTTAAGAACAATAGCTCCTGCACTAACTACAAAACTATAAGCCCATGATCCCTAATAAGAACATAATAAGACACTGAGTCACTGACCATTACAATACCTGAAGCCCCATGATCCCTAAGAAAGCTTCAGATCAAAAAGAGGAAAATCTGCAAGGGACAAGAAATGTAAGCAACTCCCTGCTGGCATGATTCCACCAGACATTGGAAAGCACATGTAAAAGGAAATAAACAAATACAACAAGGCTTCTAATTAAACCGGTGCTTGAAAGCAATGAATATCTAAAGCTCCTGTAAAATCCGACAGAAAAAGGAGCATACTTTGGAAGATCACCTATGAATAATGTTAGAATACAAAACAAGGTGGAATGCCATAACAAATTAAATAGTACAGTGTGGAAGCAATGTTAGATAAATAAGGGCAGACACTGTCATATATACGAACTGCAGTTTTACTTCTTAAAAGTCCTTGCCAAAATGCAAATGTGCCACTAATCCATGAATGACAGTATAACTAACTTCATATTAGCAAAAAGAAATGGATACAGAATGACAATATAAGCTTCAGTTTATCTACATAAAGGTAGTGGACATATTGAATAGTAATGCTAAATCATAGAAAACATATTTTGGAAAACCTATGGATATACATTGTACTTTATACACTCCAAAGCATAAATGATAAATCTATTTGATCGTAACAACTCAAATCGTCAACAATGGATCAAAAGATATATTAATTGGCCATACGGTATGGCATGACTCTCGACCCTTCCACTACAGAACACGAGGCCGTCGCTGCCAGCCAGCCAGCCACAGTCACATCAAAGAAAACCAAATCACTGAAGCACAGGTATTGTGAAGATGCAGAGAAGGGCAACGAGGACGATGGTGTGATAACTGACCTGGGCGAGGTCAAACCTAGTTGCCAGCGATGACCTCACCGGCACCGGCACCGGATCTGGTGTGTAGATCGACGGATAAGGCCACGGAGTCACTGGAGCAGGCGGCTAGCAGATGCCCTGCGAGACAGAAAGGGATGGGAGCCAGGGAGTCGTGAAGCAGACCGCATATTCATCGGAGCGGCCGCCGCGGAGCCTCGCCCATGGCAGTGCGCCGCTGTGCCCACGCCGGAGCGCTGCTGTGCCGGGGGGCGGGAGCCAGCATGCGAGCAAACAACGGGAGCAAACAGTGGAGCCGCGTAGACCACCTGCACCAGCCACCCCCGCGGGGGAGCTGCGGCCACCGGCGGTGCCCGCTTAGCCGCTGGCGCCGTGTCGGAGGCACGGACCCCGGGCGCGCTCATGCTGGTGTGTCGCGCACACATAGTGGGGATCCGCCGGCGCTCGTGGCCTGGCGGCGCACCGCCACCCCGAAAGCCAAGGCGTGCGAGAGAGAGATGCGCGCAACGGGGCGAGGGGAGGCGGCTGCGCCCACCGCCGGGGCCTGGGCACGCCGGTGCGCCGGAGGCCGACCGATGCGGCCGCAGATCTAGAGAGAAGGAGAGGACAAGAGAGAGGCGCCGCCGGGCCGCCCGCACCACTGGCTGGCCTGGCCGGCCGATGCGCTATCGCCTCGTCCTATCCGCCTGGATGCGTCACCACGTGGAGAGAGAGAGAGGCAAAGAGAGAGGAGGTCGAGAGCAGAGAGAGAGGGAGGAAGGAGGCGGAGGGGGAAAACTCACTCGCGGCTCACATATGCACGCGCTACAAACAAGCAAGTGTCAGCAGTGCATCCGTACACACAAACAGATAGCCTATGCATGCATGCAAAGCAAGCAAGGCCCCAGCAGCATGCACGCACGCGTACTCGCATGCACATCGACCACCATGCTAATTAGGCACCGGCCATGCATGCCGAGAATCCACCGTCCCCTGCTACGCGCCACCGTCCATTTGCGTGCCGCGTACAATCGTCCACTTGCTTCATCTATCCATTGCCGAATGCACAGAGGAAGTCCGGTCGTGACACGCTTCATCTGATTCGTGGAATTTCGATCTAACGCACCAACTAAATAGAACGTACGTGGACACCCTGGGAGGCCGCCGATTCGGCGTGCCTTTATATCTTTAATGCTACGCTCACATATATGCATGCATACATACTCTATTCTAAATTGAGATGACAAATTTTGGATATTGATAACATCAACATATTCATCTTGCTCTCGATGGACACGTCGTTTACCACTTAAAGAAATCATCCCATTAAAACCTAAAATGAATTTAAGAAAAATATGAGCATATCCACATCTAATCGAGACTTTCAAGCTATGTGTACATGTTCTACCAGGAAACCTAACTAACTAAGCTACACTCTATTTGTGGTAGCTACCTTTTATTAAATATTTGGATTATTTTTACATAAGAATATTTTTTTTGCAAATAATTTTGTTTCTTTATTCGATTTATTGCCCATCCCTTTATCATGACCACATTGCTCCATCAACAACAAACATCATATAGCTATCATCGATCAATTATTTAGTTTAAAGCTATTGTCGTCTCCCTCTCATCTTCCAACTTTTTCCACTCTTATCTGGTGCTTGTACAATTTCTGTTCATGCAAAATCAAGGTGACATTTAATTTCCTTTTGGTGACCTTCACTCCTCGATAAAACCAATGTCCAAGACTTTCAAGAATTTCCTTGATCATATCCTAAATTTAAATTTTGGGTCATCATATACATTCTATTATGGATTAATAGCTTCCTTTTTTAGCCCTCAAATATCGTTAGATTTATCATATTGCTGCTTATGTCTGTTGGAGCCGCTACTGTGACTCAAGCAATGGATGGTTAGCTCTATCATAACACCAACATCCATCATAGCCTCAAGTCTTGTCAAAAAATTATATGAAACCATCATGATGTATGGTAGTGATTTCTAGTCTTCTACCCATGCCACTCTATTGTGATTTGTTTTTTTTTATATTGATAGCCAAACAGGCCAACCCCGTTGGGCCGGCACTGGCACAACTCGAAAAAGCAAGGTCCAGCCTGACACTCGTAGTGCCAGTGCACACTAGGGTAGGGTCATGCCTGGGCCACCATCCCAGACCCATAGTGCTGGCATGGCACGACTAATTGGGACAGCACTATGTGGCCCGATCTCTTTCTGTCGCTTGATGGCCTTAGGATAGATTTCAGCGCTTGGATTCATAGGAAGCAAGATATATAATCTTCTCCCTTCCCAAAACCCTAGCTCCACCTCTATTCTCTTTCCCTCTTGCTTCCCAAACGCGCGCGCAAGGCAAAGCGACAGCATCACAGGCGGCGCAGCCTCGACCTCGCGTGTAGTAGCAGATGTGTGGCGGTGACAGCGGCGCAACCCTGGCCTCGCGCGGTGTCATGTGCAGTGGTGGTGACATGGGCGGTCCTGCCACGGCCTTAAGCAAGGCAGCGGTCGTGGCCTCGTACGTGGCGGTGGCGGCGGCGGCACAACCCCTGCCTCCAACGCGGCAATGATGGCACACACGACGTGACCCTAGCCCCACACGGTGGCGGCGGTGTGGCTTCGGCACGTCACGACTAAGAAGTTGAAGTGTCATGCATGGGCCGACAGTTGAACATGGTGACACGGCATGGCATGGCTAAGGTACAGTACCAAGTAGTACAGTGCCTAATAGTGTTGTGCCAAACCGTGCTAGTGCCGTGCTAGGGCCGGACGACTCATTTAGCCATCTATAATTCATTGGAGATTAACTTTGCATATTTTTTATTCAGATTTTTCCTTTACTAAAGTGTTTCACATGGACTCTTTGTTCAAGTAGTTTTCTTTCTAACTCATATAGTAATCAACTATAAAGTTTAGTTCGATATCAGTGTGTGCAATCTGCAACTTTATAGTTGACATACTTTTATGTGAAGTCCTAAGAGTCCCAAAGATATGTTTTTAAGTTCTTAGATTTTAAAACTAAACTTTTAAATTTCTTGAACCACCTCAGTTGTTGACATGTTCAATACAAAGTTGTATTTGGTTGACGAAATCTACATTTTTATAGTTGACAAGATTTTTATTTCAAGGGTTTAGAGTCCCAAATATTCATGTTCTGTTGACATATTTTAAAATTAAGTTTTTTGTCATTTTAAAACAATCTTAGATGGAGACACGTCTTATACTAAATTTATAGCGCTTGATAAAATCTAAAATTTTGCAGTTGAAATTTTTCTTCATTTGAAATCATTTAGCACATAAAGTATTCAAACAAGATTACTAAATGTTAAAAAAAATGGTAGCATCCTATACTCACTCACTCAGAAGTGAGATTCCTACAAAGCACATGCACCTAGCTAGGGGTGCTTGTCCTATTTTAAAGAATTTTTTTTTCTAATTTTCCATTTGTTTTTAATTTTCTAAAATCATCCCCGGTAAATTGCCTAGTAACATAGACTATTAGACTTAGGTTCTTGTCCTGGGAATTTAAAATTAAACATATTCTGCTATTTTCCATCATTTTTAGTTTTCTAAAGTTATCCTCTGTATATAAACTATTAATATAGATCACATCTATTAACATAGACCATTAGACAGAGACGATCCGTCTGCGTGCCTCTATTAATTAAAAATATGACTCTAAAAATACTGGAGGCTCTATGGGTGCCGTGGTAACAGCGAAGACAGATTTTGCCAATTCAGAACTTAACCTGGTCATCTCTTGATCATTCAAACACGTTAATGTGATGTGTGGTCACTTCGCACCTGGAAACCCATGCTACTTCTGTTTTGTAGAAAAAAACGATAGCATTGACGTAGTCCATTGAGGCTGAGGTGGTAAGTGACAGTGGAACTTAGCCGTACTGTTTCAACGAATAAATAATATTTTTTTCTCGTAACAAATCAACGATCAATAAGAACAGGGCCTATGTTAGACAGGCAGCAAGCGCGCAGCGGCGAGGAAGGAAACCCCACAGCTATGGGCCGGCGGCGGCAAATTGGTCGTCGCCTTTATGGTACGGTGGCGGCTCTTTCATAGATAGACAGCGAGAAGAAAACCTGAACGACTAATGGGCATGGCTGCTATACCATATACAGGAACTGGAAATTGGAACGAATCGGCACGCACATTGCTTTCCTTTTTATTAGATTAGAACTTTGGGTATATTTTTTTTGTTACTAACAAATATACCCGTGCATTGTAACTGAAAAAAACTACTTGCTCCATTCCAAATTATAAAACGTTTTTGGCTTTTTTAAGTATATAAATATTGCATGTTTTACTATTTATCTAGTGTACACGTAAGTACATAGCAAAAAGCTATGTATCTAAAAAAAGCAAAAATATATTATAATTTGGATGGGTAAACATTCACGGAAAACAAGAACCGGAATAATATATCTATTTATATTTTACCTTTTTATGAAAAATTTAAAGCTATAGTTTATTTTCACAATGACTATGGCATCGACAATATAAGCTAGTGTTGCAATAATATGATAATGTCCTATTCAGCTTGTATCAAATTTAAAATATAGTCTTGAGAGATTTTTTTCTCCCATTACAAAGAATATAAATATTTACTTGTAAATACATTATAACTTACTATCCATGTGTTGACACAGTTAAACATCGAGTTCCCCGATTTCCTTTATGGACTCATAGAAAATGGTAATTCTAAACTCTGATTAAAAGCCGGCAACAAGTAATTAGATGCCAACGTGTAAAAAGGACCGGTCTATCCACTAACCATTATAACGAAAGACCTCTCTCGATTTTTCACATATAGTCGACATCGGGATTGCATGGTACATCTATACAGAGACATTTATTGAAATTGAACCGGACAACAAACTAAGCGTTCTTCAATGTTAGGTATAGAAGAAGAAACCAAACTGAGTTTAGTTTAACTGGTTGGATTCTTTGCGGTGGATTGGAACCTTTCTAACTAGATCTAAGTCACGATTTGATGCAGGTACTTATTTTTCTGAATTTATTTAAGCTTTTAACGACGTGTCGCTCTATAATAACTGTCCGCGTATAGAGGAAGGAAGGAGAAAGCGTCTTACCAAATGACCGGGACAAAAAGGAAGGAGAAAGCGTCTCACCAAAGCCTATGGCTCCGTTCGGCTTATCCCATATTTAGCTTGTTCAGCTTATTTTTCAGTTGAAACAGTGTTTTTCTCTCGCAACAATTTAGCCAAAACAGTGTTTTCAGCTAAGATTCAGTAAGCCGAACGGACCGTAAGAGGAAAAAATAACAGAACGTGCGACTTCAGTCGTCGGTACTCGATAGGTAGATGGGTCTCAACAAGACGACACCCTCCAACAAGTATATATGACTCATCGAGCAAGCACCTCTAGGCCATAGTCAATTACACACTATATAGCTGGCTGGCAAAGACAGAAATGTCACGATCGAAATTTAAGTGAGCCAGTGACATTTTCCTGTCTCCGACTTCCGTATGACGTGTACTAAATCAGGGGTTTGCTTGACTGCGTCCTGCGTGTGGACCTATTTTTCCTCTTCCCCAGCGTGTTTGGTTTCCTCTCGTGATCTAATTGGATAAAATTTCCCTGTTCTTCATTAGTGAACGTATGGTTTAATTTCTTGCTATTTCAGCTACTGTGAGTAGTATTTGGTACAATGGACTATACACACACGAGATATTTTACGATGGTTGGAAAAAAAACATGGACAACGAGGTCGGACGGTTGAAAAATAAGAGGTACCCAAGTAAAAGTATCTAGAGACACCAAACAGGTGATGATAGCACCAAATTACATGGGGCCAGTACCAAAATATGTGGGCCAATATCTATTTTTATTTTATATTTTATTTTCAAATAAGGGTAAATTAGTCATTTTAGTACTGTCATTTAAGGGCAAAAATGGAATTTTGCATGTCATCTTACCCGATTCTGAACCAATGCGGTGTCCAATGTCCCATCTCAGGGTGCATGCGCCCGGCGGGCCGACGTTTCCAACGGCTTCTCGGATCGCCCATGCTCACGAGGTTGCAACTCCACGGGCATGCGCTTGAACTGTACCGCGACGGCGAGGACGATGCGGAGCCGCGGAGGGGACCTTGTATCCATCAAGCGTGAACTCGCAGATGCATCCTGGGATGCTGTCAGAGGCCATCGCCGCAGCCATGACCGAGAGACAAGCTGATTGAAGTTTATCAGTTGAACTGAACTGAATCATATATAACTACATAATTGTCAAGTGTGTTCCCATTATGGATGAAAACGGCGGAAACGATATTACAATATAGAAAACGGAAGCGGTCGGTCCGGGATATTTCTACATTTTAGCAATTAAAGGGTACAAATTTTTATGTTTGGCGAAATTCGGAAATAATATCATAATATAGAAAACGGTATCATAATATAGAAAACAAAAGCGGTCGGTTCGGAATATTTCCGTACCGTCTTCATCCTTAGTTCCCGTTAATTAGGACGTCGTGTCTTTCTGTTTATTTTTCGCAATTTTGTTGTTGACGATGTGTCGATGTTGTTAGTTAGGCTTTCATGAGCGGTGGCGAATCTTGGATTTTATCTACCGAAAAAATTTCATATCCAATTCGGAAAATCTATTTTAGCATTTCGGTAAAAAATATAAAATTTACAATGTGATTCGGTATACATGTACTGAGTAACACGATATGGTTGAAATTCAAGGATTAAGTTGATCGAAGATTTTATGATGTCAGTGCTTAGCAAATACTAATTAAAATAGACATGAATCTTTTTTGGAAAGCTAAATTGAATCTTACCTCAATTCCGAATTTCGGTCAGTCTGGTCGAGTGGCCGTCTGGATCTCTGGCTGGACGCCTAGGCGGTCGTAGGTGTAGTAGGGCTAAGGCCGAACGGCGTCGGCACTCGGGACGGGAGACGTGGGCGTCGCGATGATTCGCGATTGGACAAACCACTCACGCGATCGATGACCGGGACTCTACTTGCGCGATCGAAGCCGAGACGACGTCTCCCGTCGCCTGGGCGCATGGGCCGCGTGGGCCGCCCTCTAACGCTGGCTCGCGGCCTGTCTCCCGAGTCCTGATGCTGTTTTTTCTTCTTCTTTTTTCTAGAAATACGTATACATACATGGTAACTTCCCAGACCTACGTACCCGGCATACTCTGTAGCTCTGCACTGTTCACGTGCTTGCCCACACGACCTCAATTACTAAAATACCCTCTATTACCAAGCAGAGACCCTTAACCACCAGCGGGCCCTCTCCACCTCCCGTACGTACGTCAGTGCTCTCAGTACAGTGCAATATAATGCTGTAAACTGAATAAGCGAGAAGAAGGCAAAGATACTTGTATTATTTCCACTGAGTCTCTTCCGTTTCATCCTTATTAACTTGATTTCCAAAGAAGAAGCAATAATTATCAGATCCGGGCAGAGCAAACCAAACTAGATCGATGAGAGGGCAGATGTAGCTAAAACAAACACATATGGGTTATTTCTCTAGAGAAAAACCTGCATGCATGTACCTGAACTCCTGAAGTATCAAATAGCCAATGTTGCACCATGCGGGGCCTAGCACCATGATAAGTAGAAGTAGTCCATGTACGCCCATTAAATAACGGATCCAGCGGAGATTACAGGGAGCACACATGTCACGTGTGTGCTAGCTAGCGAGAGAAACGACATTTGATCCCACCTTGAAATTTAGCTTTAGTCCTGGTATTTTTTACGTTCGAGAGTAGATAGATCTTTAGTCCTGATTTGTAGCTCCAACTGGGACTAAAGGTCCCTGTCCAACGGCTACTGCGGCAGACTTTTGCTGCAGGGGACCTTTAGTCCCGGTTGGAGCTACCAACCAGGACTAAAGGTTCACTTTTACTCCTGATTTGTATCTCCAACCGGGAGTAAAAGTCTACTCCCGGCTGGATGCTCCGTCCGGAACTAGAAAGGGACATTTAGTCCCGGTTTCTGTATACAACCGGGACTACAGTTCCCCTCCTATATACCCCTTGTTCCTTCCTAAGCCCGAGCCACTTCGAGCTCAGTGTTCTTGCTTTATCGCCAGCCTCTCTTCTTCCTCATCACCGGTGATTACAAGATTTCTTCTATTCCCCCAACGATTCTTTGGTTCTAAAGGTTACCAACTTTATACTCTCATGTTTCATCAGTAGCTTATTTTATTTTGTGGACTAGATATATGTGGTTTTTTTATGGTAGATTTTTTTTTATTTGTAAGCCATTTAAGCTCAAAATCACTTTAAAGTTTGCATATTTGGATGAAGGAAGGTTAAAGTAGTTATTCAAAACTAGTATTGAGATTTTATTTCTAGCATGCATAGCCCACTTCATGCTTTAGGGATATAGAGAATTTTAGAGTTTTTTTTAATTTTATTTGTTTATAAAATGAGAAATTTATATTATATTAAAAATGAGTATAGAGAATAGATGGCAACTGCTTCCGGGTCCTCGGCCTCTCATCGGGTTACAAAGTGACTGAGGCCGGACCTTCCTCTCATTGTATGCGGCATGTATGAGGAGAAGATTATGATGGAGTATCGGGTGAGGAAGGAGTGTCCCAACAAGGGCCGTATCTTCTACAAGTGTCTGGATCGCAATATGAGTTATTTTATCGCATTTGATGATTATGGTTAATTTATACTTATTTTCATGATGATTGTGATTAAAGTTCTAATTTTTTGTTTTTAATTTCAGTGGGATGGCACTGGATGTTCAGGCTGATACTGGGAGGAAGAGTATATTGAACACGTGCAAAACTCTCTTGCACAGGCGGTTACGGCGGCTGATGAGGCAGTGATCCTGCGGAAGAAGCCCATAGATGTTGAACAAACGCATGATCTGTCTGTTTTAGTTGGGATTGGTCGCGAAATCCTTATGCTGCTGAAGTGCATTTTAGCTTTAGTTTTTTAGTGATAGTTGGGATTGTCTACATTGTAGCGAGACTTTCATAAATTAATACATTGTGTGGTGGCATGCATGTCGTATAATTAACTAATTATGTTTTAGGTTTTAATATGGTATGTATGTCATGTAATACAGAAGAGACGGTATTGGATGTATAATGCTGATCGCCGCTCCCAAGAGTTCATTGAGGGCGTGCATTCTTTCTTACGTGTGGCCGAGGCAAACAAACGCGATGGTTTCATGTGCTGCCCATGTGTCATATGTAAGAATTTGAAGGAATATGCTAGCTCAAGGAGTCTTCATTCACACTTGTTGAAGTCGGGTTTTATGCCAAACTATATTTGTTGGACGAAGCATAGAGAAACCGGGGTTGTAATAAAAGAAGGTGAAGAAGAATAATGGGACGATGATGACATTATTGCTGAATATGCGGCCTTCAATGATACTGTAATGGGGGAAGCTGAAGAAGAGATAGGGACAGAAGATGAGCCCGTTGATGACCTTGGTCAGGCCATTCTTGACGCACAAAGATAATGCAAAAGTGAAAAGAAGAAGATCAAGTTCAAGCGCATGCTAGAGGATCACAAAAAATTGCTATACCTAACTTGTGATGCGGGGCAGAAAAAGTTGGGTACCACACTGGAATTGCTGCAATGGAAGACAAAGAATGGTGTATCTGACAAGGGATTTGGGGAGTTACTAAAAATCTAAAAGAAGATGCTTCCGAAGGATAACGAATTGTCCGCCACTATATATAAAGTAAAATAGGTAGTCTGCCCTTTGGGATTAGAAATCCAGAAGATACATGCATGTCCTAATGACTACATCCTCTACTGTGGCGAGGAGTACGGGAAGTTAGATGCATGCTCAGTATGTCATGCATCGCGGTATAAGATCAGACAAGATGACCCTGATGATGTTGAGGGTGAACGTGCCACGAAGAAAATCTCTGTCAAGATTATGTGGTATGCTCCTATAATACCACGCTTGAAACGTCTGTTCAGAAACAAAGACCATGCAAAGTTATTGCGATGGCACAAAGAAGACCGTAAGGTAGACAATATGTTGAGACACCCTGCTGATGGGTCCTAGTGGAGAGCAATCGATAGAGAATTCCCGGAGTTTGCAAATGACGCAAGAAACTTAAGGTTTGCTTTCAGTATGGATGGTATGAATCCTTTCGAGGAGCAGAGCAGTAGTCATAGCACTTGGCCTGTTACTCTATGTATCTACAACCTTCCTCCTTGGTTATGCATGAAGCGTAAGTTTATTATGATGCTAGTGCTCATTCAAGGCCCAAGGCAACCTAGCAACGACATCGATGTGTACCTGAGGCCATTAGTTGAAGAACTTCTACTTTTGTGGAACAGACCAGGTGTACGTGTGTGGGATGAGCACAAACAAGAGTACTTTGACCTATGAGCATTGTTGTTTGTAACAATCAATGATTGGCCTGCTCTAAGTAATCTTTTAGGACAATCAAACAAGGGATATAATACGTGCACGCACTGTTTCGATGACATTAAAGGTATATTCTTGAAAAAATGTCGAAAGTAGTATTTGGAAAGGCACATGGCAGCGAACCTGTTCCGAACGACACCGACGGTCACGCACCCATGTGGAAGAAGAAGTCCATATTTTGGGAGCTACCCTATTGGCAAGTCCTAGAGGTTCGTAACACGATCGACGTGATGCACCTGACGAATAATCTTTGTGTGAACCTGCTAGGCTTCATGGGTGTGTATGGGAAGCCTAAGGACACACTTGAAGCACGACAGGACCTGCGGTGTTTGAAAGAACGAGACAACCTGCATCCAGAGAAGATAGATGATGGACGCTATTACTTAAGTCCTGCCAGCTACACTCTTAGCAAAGAAGAGAAGGAAATCATGTTTGAATGCCTAGCAAGCATCAAGGTACCATCTGGATTCTCCTCGAATATAAAGGGTATAATAAATGTGCCAGAGAAGAAATTCCTAAACTTAAAGTCCCATGACTGTCACGTGCTCATGACACAATTGCTTCCTGTTGCATTAAGAGGAATTCTACCTTCAAATGTACGTCTAGCCATCGTGAAGCTATGTGCATTCCTAAATGCAATTTCTTAGATGGCAATCGATCCAATGAATCTAGCTAAACTACAGAATAATATGGTTCAATGTCTTGTTAGCTTTGAGTTGGTGTTCCCTCCTTCCTTCTTTAATATCATGACACACCTCCTAGTTCACCTGGTCAAGGAGATTAGCATTCTTGGTCCTATGTTCCTGCACAACATGTTCCCCTTTGAGAGGGTCATGGGAGTCCTAAAGAAATATGTTCACAACCGTGCTCGATCAGAAGGAAGCATCGCCAAGGGCTATGGAATAGAGGAGGTCATTGAGTTTTGTGTTGACTTTATTCCCGACCTTGACTCGATTGGTGTTCCTGAATCACGACATGAGGGGAGACTAAGTGGAAAGGGGACACTAGGGAAGAAACCATATATTGGTATGCAGGACAATTATTTTAATAAAGCACACTACATAGTTCTGCAAAACTCCTCTTTGGTGGATCCGTATATTAAGACACATAAAGAGTTGCTCCGATCCGAGTTTCAAGGGAAGTCTGAAGCTTGGATTACGCGTCAGCACATGGAAACTTTTAGCGACTGGTTGTGAAAAGAATGTCAGGGTGATGAGAGTATTGATGAGCAACTTTATTTGTTGGCTAGGCAGCCATCGTGGCATATCCTCACATACAAAGGGTACGAGATAAATAGGAATACATTTTTTATATTAGCCCAAGATAAAAGGAGCACTGACCAAAACAGTGGTGTCCGCATAGATGCCACCGACCCTAATGAAAATAACCAAACATATTATGGCCGCATAGAGGATATATGGGAACTAAACTATGCACCTACTTTTAAGGTACCTTTGTTCAAGTGCCAATGGGTAAATACGACTGGAGGCGGGGTAGCAGTCGACAACTAGTATGGAATGACAACCGTGGACCTCAACAATATTGGGTACAAAGATGAACCGTTCGTTGCTAAGGATATGAATCAGGTGTTCTATGTCAAGGACATGGCTACAAAACCGAAGAGAGGGAAAAGCAACAACGACCCAATCAATGAGCCAAAGCGCAACATAGTTCTTTCAGGGAAAAGAAACATTGTTGGAATTGAAGACAAGTCAGACATATCAGAAGATTATGAAAAGGATGATCGAATTCCACCCTTCACAGTGACTAAAGACCCAAGCATCCAGCTAAATGACGAGGACACTCCATGGTTACGGCGCGATCATAACCAAGGGATATATATTAAGAAAAAGTTCACTACTGTGCCCTCTATTATGTAATAATTGTGACTTCAGATTTTATTGTCGTGTTTTCATATTTTCTACGGTTCAAATGAATTTTCTGCTAGACGATAGATTTCCCGTGGAGAATGTGTGATGAAAAACCAAATGATGAACGCTAATAAGATGTGAAAACTAATTTCCTATCGAAAAACAATAGTTTTAATGATTTTAATTAAGTAGTATATTTTTGCATGGTGTAAATTGTAATTATTATTTACACTATGTCAAATATTTATACAGTAAAACAAAAGAGTTTAGTTTATAAATTTTTGTTGCGTATAATAATGCAAAACCAAGTCAAAGAATTTTTTTATAATTTTTTTGGATAATATTTTATTTATTAGACAATTAATAACTCTCTGCATATTTATATAAAAGAAATATATAAAAAGGGGAAAACTTACTTTACTCCCGAGTGGACCAACCACCCAGGACTAAAGGTGGTGCTTTAGTCCCGGGTGTATACACTAGCCAGGACAGATCCCCCTTTACTCCCGGGTGGATCAACCACCCGGGACTAAAGGTAGAGCTATAGTTTTCACAGCCCGCCCAAATACCCTTTACTCCCGGGTCGTGGATACACCCGGGACTAAAGCTCAGACCTTTAGTCCTTGTTGTAATAATAGCCCGGGACTAAAGATTCTTTAGTCCCGGTTGGTAGCTACAACCGGGACTAAAGGTATCCCTTTATAACACACATCCTAGTTCTCTTCCTCTCTGTCTCCGCCACGCCGTCGCCTTATCTTCTTCACCAGATCGATCCAGTAGTGTCGCCGCTCTCAGGCGACCACCCTACCCTCACCTCATCAGCGCACCTCTTCTCTGGCCGGCCAGCGTGCCTCTTCTCTGGTCGGCCAGCGTGCTTCTTCTCTAGCCAACTAGCGCGCCTCGCTCGTCCTCGCTGGAGCGCGCGCCGTCCTCGTCCTCGGCCCTAACCTCGCTCGTGCTCACCGAAGCGCGTCGAGCCTTCACCGTGCTGCCTCACCGGAGCTCGCCCGAGCCTTCCCCACGCGCGCTGCCTCACCGGAGGGCGGTCGAGTCTTCCCCGCGCTGCCACACCGGAGCTCGCCCGAGCCTTCTCCGAGCGCGCTGCCTCACCGGAGCGCGGCCGAGCCTTGTAATTAGTTTTGATCTCTTGTATGTGCCTGTCTGTAGCATTGTATGTTTGAGCATGTTTGAGTTTCTGTAAAACGCGATGTGCGGGATGGCGGAGAACTCGTGCTGCCGATCGACTCCACGTGGCTGCGGTGCCCAGCGGTGCGGCTCGTTTCCATCGGTAGCGCCAGGCAGGCGTCAGTTGTCGTTGTTCAGCTCTGCCAGTCATGGTTTTGCGGTTGCGTTGCTGTCTTGTGCACTTCGTTCGTAGAATCGGAGCCCGAACAGCCGGCCTGACAGTTTTCGTTTTGTTGCTACGGTCCAGTGTGCAATGCAACACAATGACAATTGACAATGCGTTGCTATGTCAAAATATGGTCGTTTCTATGGACTTCGCGACTAAACATTTTATTTTAACTTTTTATGAAATAAAAAACTTAGAAAATTGTTAGAAAATTGTAGAAAATCCGTACTAGTTGAACTTGCGGACCATGATCAGCTCGGCGAGCATGTTCTCTAAGAAAGAAGGTGGACTAGAAAAAGCATGAATCTCAAAAGACCCTGTCAAAATCGGACTACGACCGCTCTCTCACCAAGTCATTTGAGGCGACGCAGAAAAAGACTAGAACAGGAAAATGTATTGCACAACTCGGACAACAATCGCAACACAATCAGTCCCCCCTCTTGTCGTTCGTAATGAATATGGTTCGAACTTAGACTTAGTCGTCGATTTTGAGGAGCTGGCTCGGTTTTACGAGGAAACTGGTTTGGACCTTGCCCAAGTGCTCGCTGAAGGACCATTTGCTTCGAAAGTGGATCCTTGAAAGAAATTTGAACATGAAAAGAGTCTATGCAACCCTGAGGCCTTAGGTGATCTGGGTACGCAAATGTACCTGCTAAACAAGTGGTACATGGTGGCGTGTGAACGGGGAGAGGCCTTTGTTCCTGTCAGAGTTAGAAACCAACATTACTTCCGTGGCGATAACGTTATATATGTCGAGTTTGTAGAATTACACCAACTATGCCACCTGGACTCTCTCGACAAAAGTCTTATTAGCTGCTATTATCTGTAAGTGTGATTATTTTCTACTATTAAAGTGTATATAAATAAAGCTACATGTATATATATAAATTATATATCCTCACACTATATTTTTATATATGCAGATATAAGATGACAGAACTCACAAAAAGAAAGGATAATGATGTTGGTTTCATTGATCCAAATGTCGTATTTAAACACCCTAACCCCCGCCTCAATGGAAAGCTGAACTCGAGAAAAATCTCATGAGGTTTTTAGTAAACCAACAAAATAAGAACATACTCTTCCCCTACAACTTCAAGTGAGTGTTAAATAATTAATGTCGATCATATGGACATTTGTTCAATTATTTACTTACTAGCTAAGCTATCTCCCATATATATATATATATATATATATATATATATATATATATATATATATATATATATATTGACTCTAGTTAATGTCGATCATATTTGTGCATAAAAATATATGCAACAATCATTATATATTAATGGTCATCGATATGGCCAATAGTCGCTTGAGCATCTTAGACTCGTTAAGAAAAGAGCAAACAGAGTAATAAGACATGATAGATATTATCCAAGGGTAATTTGATCTCTCTAGCAACTATATATACCCCGATCTCTTAACTGCAACAATTATTAAAGGCCAAATTAATTTTTTATTTTATTGGGCGTAGTGTTTGGAAAAGTTTCATTGAGGAACACCACATGAAACATTGCAAAACGTCACTGGATGTAATCGCACACAAAGTAAGTACTATATATATATATATATATATATATATATATATATATATATATATATATATATATAATTCAATTAACACCATGCATGCTTTCAATTCACCGGATCTTTTTTCTCGTAAAAGTGGGTTCTGAGGCAAGAACAGGGGAACAACTACTGCGGATACTATATTTGTGAGTTCATCATGGCATACGCAAAAATAACACCTGAAGAGATCCTCAAAGTACGTTATATAAATATATTCATATATTCATAATTTCTTTTGTTGCTCATATATATAAGTAATCACGTGACCAATATATATATATATATATATATATATATATATATATATATATATATATATATATATATATATATATATTAATACTTTTCCTTTAACTTTTATTGAAGACTCTATGGTTAAAGAAAAAAGTCATACGACTTGACTAACTGAAAGCAATTCAAGAGACCATAGCATGATTTCTTAATGACCAGGTCCTCAACCCCGCCGGCGAGTTCTACAATGACGTCAACGAAATATGAAAGCCAAACCAGATGGAGTGAATTTGTTATCCCAAGGATATGATAGAATATACAATGCAAGCTTTATTTGTAATATATATATATATATATATATATATAGACACACACACGTTAGTTTATGCATGTAATATATACGTTAGTTTCATACTTTAGTTTGTACAAAATGTTCGAACATTATAAACGTGTAGAATACGTATATTATTAGCAGCGTAGAATGCGTATTCAAAAACCTATTCGAAAACCAAAACGAATCATCAATTGAAAATATAAAAAAAAGAAACCTTTAGTGCCGGTTGGTAATACCAACCGGGACTAAAGAGCCGCCCCACGTGGCCAGGCCGGGAGGCCTCTTTAGTACCGGTTGGTCTAACCAACTGAGATTAAAGGTGCACCTTTAATCCCGAGCGAGAAGCCAGAACTAAAGGATGGGCCCTTTAATCCCGGATTCATGCTCCCGGTTGGAAAACCGGAACTGAAAGGGTTTCCCAACTGAAAGTAAAGTCCATTTCTGTACAAGAGGAAACGTCACGATCGCGAAATCAAGCGAACCATACTGATCTTTCTGTCCTTTTCGTATGAGTAAATTGCACTCTCGTGTGTGTCTATATATATATATATATATATATATATATATATATATATATATATATATATATATATATATATATATATATATATATATATATATATATATATATATATATATATATATATATATATATGAATTCACGCGTGGGATTGCTAGCCTGGTACTTAACCTGAACTAGGACCAGCAATTATTTCAAGATTTTCTTTTTCCAGAAAAGGGTATCGTCACTGTTAGAAAAACGGCCCCGCGCTGAGATTGTGTCGTTCGTCACGGCCCCGCGCTGAGATTTTGTATATAAGCGAGGGAGAGGGACCAACGAGGTCACAGTCCAAAAGATTTTGTGCAGAAGTTGGGAGGGGACTAGAGCAAATAAACAAGGTGTTCATCGGGGTCCATTTAATTAATTTGCAGAACAAAGCGAGCTACGTAGTTCATGGTAAGCCATATTGCATGGCGTTTCAAATGTGCAAAAGATTTGCAGATCGTTATAATTAAGGTAAAAGAGTTTGACCATACAAATAAGGCGTTTCTATTGAGCGCCCTAGAAAGTCCACAGGAATGTAGCTAAAGTTCAGCTACACCAACTGTTCTGGCACATATGGAGACTCAAGTTTCGGTATTACATAAAAGATAGACAACCGAGAAATATTTAATTTCATCCGGTAGCTAGCTCTCTAGCTAATCTCTCGAAATTAAAGATGACTCCCTGAACTTGAAACGATTACATGGCCATTATACATGAACATCCTTGATCACAAAAACAACAACAAGCTTCCAGGCTCCTCGTTCTCCAGGAAAGCTCCGTCGCAGTCGTTTTAGTTAGTGCCTGTTTAGTTCCTAAAATTTTGTAAAATTTTTCAAATTTTTCCATCACATCAAATCTTTGGACGCATACATGAAGAATTAAATATAAATAAAAAATAAAATTAATTACACAGTTTAGACGAAATTCACGAGACGAATCTTTTAAGCCTAATTAGACTATGATTGGACACTAATTACCAAATAACAACGAAAGTGCTACAGTACCATTTTCCAAAAAATTTCACCAACTAAACAAGGCCTTAATCTTCAGGAGATCCCGTGCATGCATGCCAGGAGCTGAGGTGGCGCACTGTGCACTTTGGCTTGTTCTTCAATTCTGCAGGGGTGTTGTTGCTTGGTCTTTGAACGAAGCTGAACGTCCATATCATTGACACTTTTGGCATGATGCAAGATTTCTCCAACTAGTCCTCCGCCCATTGTTCTCCAGCATTTACTTAGGGGTGTTTGATAGGGCTCCTCGTGAGTGGCTCCTCCGGAGGAGTTGGAGGAGCCACAAAACGGCTCCAGCTTCTCTGTTTTTCAATAAACCGGAGGAGCCGAAGCTGGAGAGGAGCCCTGCCAAACAGACCCTTAATAGTTTGTTTGTTTCTTTCTTTCATCCTACCGTACCGCGCTGAAGGAAGCCATGGTCAAGATGTGGTGTACTCCTCCCGTCCCCAAAAGAATGCAATTTTAGAACAGTGTCACGTTTTCGTATATCAAGTTTAGCCAAGTATAGATAAATAAAAAATATAAATATTTATAATATGAAATAGATATCATTAGATTAATTACAAAATATATTTTCGTAATAAATTGATTTGGAGCATAAATATGAATATTATTTACTAAAAATTTAGTCAAACATAAAATACTTTAATTGGCACATAACTCATAGTTGCATTATTTTGGGGGACAGATAGGTAGTGTATTCAAGTTTATAAAGCAGTTGTTTTGGGACATCTTCCAAATTCATCGATCAGCTGCCAACATAAGCTAAGCAGTGGCCCCCATCCTCATGTAGCCACCAACACACGCACACCACACGTGGTATCTAATGCCCATGCATCCTCATCTAGCAGACCAGGACGTTCCTGTCTTGCATGCATGACGTGTGCTTTTAATTTTTGTGGACCAGCGACGCAAGTTTCCTCTTCGATCGATCCGATACGGTTTCCTTTCCCCGTTGATGGTTTCCCGGCCGCTTTTAGCCGGTCCAACTTATCTCTTTCTAGGTTATATATAGTAGTATATCTTTTCTTCAATTCATGGTTTTGTAGAATAGGCTATATCTTTCATCTATTTAAGGGCATCTTCAAGAGTCCTTCCTAAATGCTAGGAATGAAGATTTTGATAAAAAAAAACTGCCATACAACAGTTTCTCTAAATAGTTATCCAAATATATCCATCTTTTATTCCGGATTTTTCGCTAGCCAAAAATGGAAGACGAGAATGACTCTCTAGAGTGCGCATGAGATATAGAAAAACTGTTGAAGAGTGAAAAATATAGAAAAACTGTTAGAGAGTAAGATTTAGAAAGTGTCTTGGAGATGCTTTAAGTTTCACCGCTAAAAGCGTCAGCTAATTTAGTTCTTTTTTCTTCTTGTATATGCCATTTTATTTTCTACATTATAGAAAACGGAAGCGGAAGCGGTCGGTCCGGGATATTTCTACATTTTAGCAATTAAAGGGTACAAATTTTTATGTTTGGCGAAATTCGGAAACAATATCATAATATAGAAAACGGTATCATAATATAGAAAACAAAAGCGGTCGGTTCGGAATATTTCCGTACCGTCTTCATCCTTAGTTCCCGTTAATTAGGACGTCGTGTCTTTCTGTTTATTTTTCGCAATTTTGTTGTTGACGATGTGTCGATGTTGTTAGTTAGGCTTTCATGAGCGGTGGCGAATCTTGGATTTTATCTACCGAAAAAATTTCATATCCAATTCGGAAAATCTATTTTAGCATTTCGGTAAAAAATATAAAATTTACAATGTGATTCGGTATACATGTACTGAGTAACACGATATGGTTGAAATTCAAGGATTAAGTTGATCGAAGATTTTATGATGTCAGTGCTTAGCAAATACTAATTAAAATAGACATGAATCTTTTTTGGAAAGCTAAATTGAATCTTACCTCAATTCCGAATTTCGGTCAGTCTGGTCGAGTGGCCGTCTGGATCTCTGGCTGGACGCCTAGGCGGTCGTAGGTGTAGTAGGGCTAAGGCCGAACGGCGTCGGCACTCGGGACGGGAGACGTGGGCGTCGCGATGATTCGCGATTGGACAAACCACTCACGCGATCGATGACCGGGACTCTACTTGCGCGATCGAAGCCGAGACGACGTCTCCCGTCGCCTGGGCGCATGGGCCGCGTGGGCCGCCCTCTAACGCTGGCTCGCGGCCTGTCTCCCGAGTCCTGATGCTGTTTTTTCTTCTTCTTTTTTCTAGAAATACGTATACATACATGGTAACTTCCCAGACCTACGTACCCGGCATACTCTGTAGCTCTGCACTGTTCACGTGCTTGCCCACACGACCTCAATTACTAAAATACCCTCTATTACCAAGCAGAGACCCTTAACCACCAGCGGGCCCTCTCCACCTCCCGTACGTACGTCAGTGCTCTCAGTACAGTGCAATATAATGCTGTAAACTGAATAAGCGAGAAGAAGGCAAAGATACTTGTATTATTTCCATTGAGTCTCTTCCGTTTCATCCTTATTAACTTGATTTCCAAAGAAGAAGCAATAATTATCAGATCCGGGCAGAGAAAACCAAACTAGATCGATGAGAGGGCAGATGTAGCTAAAACAAACACATATGGGTTATTTTTCTAGAGAAAAACCTGCATGCATGTACCTGAACTCCTGAAGTATCAAATAGCCAATGTTGCACCATGCGGGGCCTAGCACCATGATAAGTAGAAGTAGTCCATGTACGCCCATTAAATAACGGATCCAGCGGAGATTACAGGGAGCACACATGTCACGTGTGTGCTAGCTAGCAAGACAAACGTCACGATCGCGAAATCAATCGAACGTACCATACTGATCTTTCTGTCCTTTTCGTATGAGTAAATTGCAGTCTCGTATATATTAACGATACGAAGGCACGCCAAATCAACGGCCTTCTAGGACGTTCACGTAAGTTTTTTTTATTTGATGCGTTAGATCAAAATTTCACGGCTCAGATGGAATAGATGAAGCAATTGTACCCATTAAATGATGTACGGCTGCCTGCTGATTGTACGCGACACGCAAATCGACAGTGACGCGTAGCAGAGGGCGATGGATTCTCAACATGCATGGTCGGTGCATGGTGGTCGGCACGCATCCTCGCATGTCGCAAGGGCCTTGCTTGCATGCATGCAAAAGCTGCTGACACTTGCTTGCTTCACGAATAGCTGGTTGCCCGCAAAAATACATAACGAAAGTCCCGCCCTTCTCATCTCCCTCCAGTTCAATTGAATGCTCACGTTTCTCTCTCCTTTTTCAGTCTCAGATGTCATCCGGCGAGGAGGCACCGGTGGCGGCCTGTTGCGGTGCTGCCTACACCGCTCCCCCACCGACGAGGAGGCGTCATGGGACAGTAGCTTCGACGTCGGTGCCGGCTCTTCTCGCGTCCGCGTCCCTCCCCCTCTGATGGCTGCTGCGGCGGGCTCCCACCACCATCACCGACTGCCCTGGCAGCGCGCGGCCCGTCCCCGACCCTTCCCCGACCCGTGGCGGCGTAGCCCCGCCCCTCCCCGACCGGCGACGCGCGGCCTCGCCCTTCCCCGACCCACGGTGGCGTGGCCCCGCTCCTTCCCCGATCCGCGGTGGCGCTAATCCGCGCCTTCCCCAACCGGCGGCGTCGACCCCTTCCACCACGCGCGCTCAGCTCCCCAGTAGAGGCGGGCCCTGGCTGCGGTGCGGCCTGACCCGCAGCCACGGCGGCCCCTTGCAGCGATGTGGACCCGCTCCTCCGACCTGCGGCGTCCTTGCTCTCGTCGAGTGACTAGCGGGCTACAACGATCAACGGGATGGAGATGACGGTGTATGGTGGTGGGATGTGGCGGATGACAGTAGCCCGGCCATGGAGTCGATCGGGTGTTCCTCAGGTTCGGTTCCATCTTCTAGCTCCCTCAGTATCGTCTTTCAGTGGATCCAGGCACCACTCAACGCAGATCGCGGAATCCATATCGATCTCGAGCAGGTACCTCTATCCGCGCCTCCGTGGTCGGCCTGGTAGGGAGCGCAGTGCCCTAGCCGCGGTCAAGCCGGTAGGGAGCGCGGCGGCCTAGCACTACCGGTGGCGGTCAGGAGCACCACGGCATGCCCGACGCTGTGGAGCCGAAGGTCGTTCCCGGCTGGGAGCAGCCGCCGTCCGCGTCCGCTCTTCCTCCTCGCGTTGCCGATCTCCCGTCCGGGCCTCGCCAGCTATTGCGTTCGTCACCTCGCCGACAGCATCATCTCTGGCGATTTCAACTATGTCATTAGCCTGCTCGCCGTGCGGAGGACGAGCGGGCACTAGGGCCACTCGTCAGGCTCTTCTCTGCTTGCGGCTGGGACTAGCCCCACCTCACCGGCCCCGACGATGGCTCCTCATCCTACTCGAGGGACCACTCTAAGGGCCGCGACGACCTGCTCCTGATCTGGTGGCTCTTCGATCTAGTAGCTGCATGTACGATTTGGTGAGTAGCTGCTGCCTTTTAGGTGCTCGATGATATGCCCTGCTATTGTTGGATGGACCGATTTGCTTATATTGCCTTCCTTCTTTTGGCCCAGCTGTACCGAATGCGCAGCACAGACACAGGGATAGCATTGGCGTGCAGCATGCTTGGGCTTTCAATTTCTTTTTATTTTTTGTCGGTGTTTCTTTGCTTTCTTGTTGATGCCCCCTTGTGAACTTCTCCAGGCACTATGAGGATATTACTAGCAATTTCTTTTGGTGTGGAATAGGCAGAGCTTTGCATCTCAGATCTCAAGAACCCTGTTGATACTTGCTAATTCCTATTGAGTCTCTATTTTTTTATGCTTCTTAAGCCATAGTTGCTATGCCATGTTTTGATTCGATTTGGTCACAGCATTGTAGGAACATGGGGTTGCGGCAAATGAAGAGCTAGCAATGCAAGCAAGCATGGTTTTCTATGCAATATTGATGCATCCATTTAGAGACAAATTGTTTCTGTCCTTGCATACATAAATTTCTATGCATAGCAATTATGATTTGACAATCTGCCTAAATAAAATATTTATTTAAGATGGTCAGTGCAGGTTTCAAAAAAACTAGATAAATAACGACTATCGTTGTTTGTTTTCATGTACTTTGATTTTTTTGTTTCGATGCTTCTTGAGCCAACTGTGTAAGCAAGAAATCATCCGGAATTGTATACTTTGTTGGAGCGCATTTTATATATTGTTGGAACATGATTTTATACATTGTTGGAGCACATGAATATTTAATGTTGGAACACACATTTCTATACATTGTATTAACATTTTATACATTGTTTGAGCACAAATTTATACATTGTTGGAGCACATTTATACATTGTTGCGTGGACGGTGAGATCTTGGCAGACGAGAAGCAGCGAGGTGTCGCTGGATCCAGTGCAGCGACCACCTGAAAGGTCCTAATATGGCTAGAGGGGGGTGAATAGCCTATTTAAAAATCTACAAATCAACTAGAGCAATTTGATTAGTATGACAAATAGTATAATGCAAACTTGCTCTAGCTTTACAAGGGTTGCAAGCCACCTATCCAATAATTCTAGTTGCAATGATTACTTAGGCACACAAACTTGTTATGTAATTACTCACTAAGAGCTCTCAACCTTGCTACTCTAAAGAGCTCAACTAGATGAATATAAATAATAAGGCAAGCTTTCAATTCTAATTACACTAAAGAGCTTGTGTCAACTAGTTTGCTAGAATGTAAATAAGTGAGTAGGGTGATTATACCGACGTGTAGGGGATGAACCAATCACAAGATGAATATATAGTCAATCACCGAGAGAATGCCAAAGACAAGAGACAATCAATTTTCTCCCGAGGTTCACGTGCTTGCCAACACGCTACGTCCCTGTTGTGTCGACCAACACTTGGTGGTTCGGCGGCTAAGAGGTGTTTCACAAACCTCGTCCATATGATAGGACACCGCAAGAACCGACCCACAAGTGAGGTAACTCAATGGCACGAGCAATTTACTAGAGTTACCTTTCGGCGCTCCACCGGGGAAGGTACAACTCCCCTCACAATCACCGGAGACGGCCACGAATAATCACCAACTCATGCCGATCCTCCACTGCTGTACCGAGCCATCTAGGTGGTGGCAACCACCAAGAGTAACAAGCGAAATCCGCAGCGCAACACGAATACCAAGTGCCTCTAGATGCAATCACTCAAGCAATGCACTTGAATTCTCTCCCAATCTCACAAAGATGATGAATCAATGATGGAGATGAGTGTGAGGACTTTGGCTAAGCTCACAAGATTGCTATATCAATGAAAATATACAAGGAAGTGAGCTTGAGCCGGCCATGGGGCTTAAATAAAAGCCCCCATGAAATAGAGCCGTTGTACCCCTTCACTGGGCACACTGCGGGCTGACCGGACGCATCGGTTAGACTGACTGGACTCTAGACCCAGCGTCCGGTCAACCGATGTAAGCCACATGTCATCCTGCGTTCAACAGGAGTCGTCTGATCTCAACGGTCATGACATGACTAGACGCGTCAGTTACAAAGTGACCGGACGCTAGATCTCAGCGTCCGGTCGTTTCCAGTAAGGTTCCAAACGTGAGATTTCACGACCGGACGTGTCCGGTCATGCTCGACCGGACTCACCCAGCGTCCGATCACTCAACTTCTCTTCTGTACGCCCTGCGTCAGCGTACGTCAGCACTGACCGGACGCACCCTACCAGCGTCTGATCGCTTCTAGCGCCAGCGTCCGGTCGAGGACCAAAACACGCGCCCTCTGCTGCCACTGACCGGATGCTCCGGTCCAACCAAGGCCAGTGTCCGGTCACTTACAGTGACCTCCAATTTTTTTTATTTAGGGCGCCGGTGGCACCGTCGGACTATACGCACTCTACGGACGGACACTTCGCCGGTGGAGTTCCTTACTCTTGCTCCCAAACTTCGCCACCCTTGATCAAATGTGCCAACCACCAAGTGTATCACCTTGTGCACATGTGTTAGCATATTTTCACAAACATTTTTAAGGATGTTAGCACTCCACTAGATCCTAAATGCATATGCAATGAATTAGAGCATCTAGTGACACTTTGATAACCGCATTTCGATACGAGTTTCACTCCTCTTAATAGTATGGCTATCTATCCTAAATATGATCACACTCACTAAGTGTCTTGATCACTAAAACAAAATGGCTCCTATATTTTATACCTTTGCCTTGAGCCTTTTGTTTTTCTCTTTCTTCTTTTCCAAGTTTAAGCATTTGACCATAACCTTGCCATCACTATTGTCATGATCTTCGCCATTGCTTCATCACTTGGAGTAGTGCTACCTATCTCATAATCATCTTGATAAACTAGGTTAACACTTAGGGTTTCATCAATTAACCAAAACCAAACTAGAGCTTTCACCACCGCTTCCTCCCGCGCGGCTCGTGGCCAGAGGCCCGAGCGGCCACGGTGCTAGCGGCGTGGCTCTACTGCAGCGCTGCCCTCTCCCTCCTACCTAGCGACGCCCCCTCCATCCCGGCGGACGGCGTCCCACCCCACGATGATGGTGCGGCCCACCCCACGTGGTGCCTCCACCACATCAGCAGTGTCATCACCAATAGATGACCAGAGGCGAAGGGATCCTACACCTGCCGCTATAGCTCTCCACGCTCGGCATCAACCAGCACCACCCTATGCTTGTATCTTCAAATTTCTAGTATTTGCATCAATGTGAGTTTCTTTTCGACCACTAGTGTGTTTCTATGCATATCAAAGTTGGTACTACATCTTCAATTTTCTATGATTTACCTGGTGTCTCCTTGCTTGATCCAATTGCAAAGATGTGGATTGCAGGGATGTTTGTGATAGAAAGGATGGGTGGGTGCGGCCAGCAGCACTGAGGAATATGTGGATTTTTTATGCACATGAATTATGTTTTTTTGCTATATAAAAATGTATTTTAATAGGACGATTTGGTACTGCTATGAGATGATTTTTATGTAATTGCTTAACAATTTTGATGCCCTCTGAAGTGGATGTTTTTATGCTTATCCTTGATATAATGTGAATGAAATTGAAATCTTTGATTTTTGAATGCATTAATGTAGCTAATGTTAGTTTCATTACTGTTTTTATGCTTTTCATTGATATGATGCTTTCCATTGATATGATGCGCTAATGTTAGTTTCATTACTGTTTTTATGTTCTTCATTGATTTTTATGTAATTATTGTTTTTATGCTTTTCATTGATATGATGCGCTAATGTTAGTTTCATTACTGTTTTTATGTTCTTCATTGATTTTTATGTAATTACTGTTTTTATGCTTTTCATTGATATGATGCGCAATGATGCACAATGGTGAAGCAGCAAGCCCCAAGAAGCAGAGTCCAAGTAGGAGCCCATCTGGCTCACGCTCTCCTGATATAAAATGATTCTATTCTTATTTTCTATACTTGGTAATAGCAAACACAGCTAAACTGACAGCAATTCGTTCAAAATTTGTTGGTGAAACATGAATAAAATTGATATGCTGTCGAGGATTGCAGATGGAGTCTAGAGATCTTCTTTTCTAGACACTTGTCCTCCATATTGTTCTACTTCCATCCTTGGCTTAGCAACGGTACCAGATTCGATGATATTAACTATTAGTATCTTATTTCCCATGCAGGCAGAGGCGCCCGTACTTGTGTTATAGTTTTTGCTCTTTCCACCTATAATGTAATTCTAGCCAATGTTGTGCTTTGAATCTAAGTGTGTTAGTTGCTTTAGCACAACTCCATCAAATACTTCTTTTCACTAACATGTCATTGATTTGTTGTCCTAGAATAGGCACCATGTAATGACAACCAACATCTATGTTCGTTTACAACATTGTAATGAAAAAAACCATGTTAGCTTTTTTCCCATATTTTCTCATTTAATGTACCAAATAGACTAACCTTTCATAGCAACGCGATGAGAAAACATATTAGACATATGAGTCATATTTTCCAAGATTTTTTCTTATACCAAGCGCATCACCCGCAGCGAAGCGCGGGTAGATTATTTGTACGGAAGCCAAATTGGAAAATTTTAAAGGGAAACCAATTTGAACATGCAAAAAAGTAAAAAACCAAAAAAAAAGGATTAGATAACTGTTCAAATAATTCTTACCATTATCATTTATGAATAATTAATTTAAACCAATTGAATACCAAATTTACACCCCAAACAAAAATAGTAAAGTATGATCCAAATAGATGTAATTCGCTACAAATAGTTATGCATGCATAGGTCCATGTAGCGAGCGAGGTGATTGATGGCAGCGGGTGACCCTGGTCTGGTCTACCACACCACAGCACGCCATGCATGCACCTGCAACTGGTCAGTGCAGAGGCAGACCAGACCATGCACCTCGGGGTGACGCGCGTGGGACTCCGGAGCACGCGTTGTGCACAGGCGTGGGCGGCTGTCCGTGTTGGATCGGTAATTGGATATTATTTGTTGTTTTGGCTATGCTTGGATAAGGTCCATTTGGATTTGGGTATCATCCCCATGTATGATTCAGTGGTGTTTGAATTTCATTGGAGAGCAAGTTAAAAAATCCAATGTCCATTGGATATCTTTGGACTTGAGAGAGTAGTTTAAAATGTCTAGCATGCATTTCTAACTAATGTGTTGCTGACTAGCTTAGATTTCTTACTAACGCGGGTTTGACATGTTGGCTTCGATGCACTAATATACACAGTAGCTGGTCGTTATATTGAGTTATTTTAAATAAATTTTAATCGATTTTTAAAATTTATGGTCTCATGGTCGTTGGAGTTTGCGCTAGGATCAGGATCGCATCATAGGCTACGAACTCGACAGTGACTGGTGCAAACTGTCCACACCGAACGGTATGGGATTTGCTCTAATCTGTTGTCCCGTCCGATCCCACGGTGAGCTGAGACTCACCGAGTGGTGGTACCAAGTGGCTATGATAGGCTTTTTGTAATGGTAGAGCGGTCATTGGTCTTGGCGCAGTCCACCATTGAGTCTGGCGCGGAGACCAATAAAACAAAAGCAGCAAGATTTTTGCGCGCACGAGGTGAGCAGTGTCCGAGGTCACTCCCTAAGGTATCCAGAAATTCACTCAGTAAATTTGAAAGCACTGGACATCTTCACCTACGCATGGTGGGTCGAAAGCAGGTAGATGCATTTAATGCCTTCCCTCCATGCTACCATCGCATAAAAACAAGTCGGGTAGGTTGACACATTTAATGCCTCTCCTCCTTACCATCAGATAAAAACAATCCACCGACCATGCAGGAACATTTATACTTACACATGCATCAATGCATCTAATAGACGGATGGTGTGCCTGCATGGTCGGTACCTAATTAGCATGCTGGTCGGCATGCATGCGAGTACGTGTACGTGCATGCTGCTGGGCCCTTGCTTGCTTTGCATGCATGGCCGGTGCCCCAGCTGTACCCATTCTTATCTCCTTGTGAGAAGGTAAAATTTTATGGCATGTCCTTTCTCTACGAGAATACGTCAAAAGTGGGCCAACGGCAGCAGCAGTGCATGCATGCATGCCTTTAAACCAGCAGTGGCTTTAGGCCAACTAGCACCCATCCCCACAAAAATACTAATACTTCAATGTCCTTTACCCATGCCAAGAACACAATTTGCTAAGTAAAGAACAAAAGTACTATTGACATGTTTAATAAGCAGAGATGTTTAGTAGCCAGGATGGATACGACTATGATAAGACATAAGATGCATGCGCACATGAAAATTGAATGTATATAGAATTCAACAATCTCTAGGTCTGTTAGCTATGGACACTGAACAACTGGAAGCCTCCACGGAAGCCCTGACTAAAGCTAAAATGGGAAGGGAAAACAAAAGCAGTACACATGCTTGTAGGACAAAGACGAAAAGTAGTGATCTTCATCAGTTCTAAGTGAACCGCGGCAGGACCACAGACCGCTCCGCCTTTATAAGCAGAGCCTGGCTTAGCCATTGGTATCACCACTCGGCGTACTTTAGCTCGCTTAGGTTTTCCCTTTGAGCAAGCTTTTTGCCCAGCCCTTCTTTGTAGCCACCACCAGAAATGGCAGGAGCCTGGGTTAGTAGTTACTGCCTGAACGTTGTGGGTTTTCCTAGAATCCTGCATGCTACCCTGCAAAAGCTCGGAGTCAAAGATCATCTTGAGTATGAGGGCCTTGAGTATGAGAAGCATGGCACCGATTGGTGTGAGGTTACCGTCTACATTGGGAAGAGTGAAGAGTTCCCCGACATTACCGAAGCCTGGAGTGTGACCGCAACCGGGTTTAGCTTCACTGACACCTACCAGGTTGTGGCCCGCAAAGCCTTGCGATACCTTTGCCAGCTCTATGAAGAGCCCGTTGCCTGTACCCCCATGAGGTTCTTTCCACCCTTGGATAGGAATCGGCGGGCATGGAGGGCTCGCATGGAGGCTTTGCAAGGGCGGGATGCGCAAGAAGATAGTCCTACCATGGTGCACTTGACCACGTACCTGCTTGCTCTGGATGAGTAGTATGACCGGCAAGCCTTGGAGCTGAGGGCGTGCCTTCGGCGCACCGAAGAAGCCGAGATCTTCACTCGAATGCTCCAGGTGTAGCTCGCCGAAGCGCATGCCAGTGCTGCAGCTGCTGAGAGCCGGGAGACTGCCATGTCAGAAGCTCTGGAGGAGGCCGAAGATCGGCATGTTAATCAGCTGGGTGAGGCCTATCTGTTCACTAGGGCTAAGCGGAGGACGCCGGTTGATGAAAGGCAGGATGCCCCTATCTTGGAGGGGATCCCTATCCACCCGCCTGAAGGAAGGAGAACCGGTGATGCATAACCACCAGCACCTTCACCTTCGGAAGTGTTAGAAGCAGAACTCTTGGTTCCTCTCACTCAGCCATTGCCACGAGAAGATGCAGATCCATAGCCAGGGCGGTAGAAGAATCCGCCGAGCACAGGCATAAAGATACGTGGTTCCAAAGGAGATTAGTTGTCTTGGGATGCTGTACCCGTAGTAGTAGTGCTTTTCGTCGCTGTCCTCCTGTATTGTACTCTTGCCGTTGTTGTTGTCCGTAGTTGTTGGATGCATGTTGTAGTTTCGTCTAAGGGGAGTGGATCTTGATTCACTTTTTTGTAGACCATCGCGTTAGGAGAAGTAGTTGTGTTGTAGTTTTTGTTATTTCCACCTATAATATAATCCTACCCAATGTTGTGCTTTTAAATCTAGGTGTGTTAGTTGCTTGAGCCTAACTCTATCAAATACTTCTTTCCACTAACATGTCATTGATTTGCTGGCCTAGAATAGGCACCGTGTAATGACAACCAAACTCTATGTTCGTTTATAATATTGAGACCAACCTTCCGTACCAACACGATGAGAAAACATATTAGATATATGAGCCATATTTCTCAAAAAAATTCCTATACCAAGCACATCACTCGTAGCGAAGCGCGGGCAGCAGTGGCCAGTATATATGAATTCACGCGTGGGATTGCTAGCCTGGTACTTAACCTGAACTAGGACCAGCAATTATTAAAAGATTTTCTTTTTCCAGAAAAGGGTATCGTCACTGTTCGAAAAACGGAAACATTGTGTCGTTCGTCACGGCCCCGCGCTGAGATTTTGTATATAAGCGGGGGAGAGGGACCAACGAGCGACTTCAGTAAGCCAAGATTGTATATAAGCTAAGATTCAGTAAGCCGAACGAGACCGTCGGCCTGTTCGCTGGTGGGTTTCTGGGCTGGCTTGGGCTGGCTGGTGCTGGTTTATTGTGAGAGAAAAACACTGTTGGCTGGCTGGTTTGGTCTGACTGAAATCAACAAGAGAACGTGCAACTGGACTCTGATAGGTAGATGGGTCTCAACAAGACGACACCCTCCAACAAGTATATATGACTCATCGAGCAAGCACCTCTAGGCCATAGTCAATTACACGCTATATAGCTGGCTGGCAAAGACAGAAATGTCACGATCGAAATTTAAGTGAGCCAGTGACATTTTCCTGTCTCCGACTTCCGTATGACGTGTACTAAATCAGGGGTTTGCTTGACTGCGTCCTGCGTGTGGACCTATTTTTCCTCTTCCCCAGCGTGTTTGGTTTCCTCTCGTGATCTAATTGGGTAAAATTTCCCTGTTCTTCATTAGTGAACGTATGGTTTAATTTCTTGCTATTTCAGCTACTGTGAGTAGTATTTGGTACAATGGACTATACACACACGAGATATTTTACGATGGTTAGAAAAAAACACGGACAACGAGGTTGGACAGTTGAAAAGTAGGAGGTACCCAAGTAAAAGTATCTAAAAGCACCAAACATGTGATGATAGCACCAAATTACATGAGGCCAGTACCAAAATATGTGGGCCAATATCTATTTTTATTTTATATTTTATTTTCAAATAAGGGTAAATTAGTCATTTTAGTACTGTCATTTAAGGGCAAAAATGGAATTTTGCATGTCATCTTATCCGATTCTGAACCAATGCGGTGTCCAATGGCTCCCATCTCAGGGTGCATGCGCCCGGCCGGGCCGACGTTTCCAACGGCTTCTCGGATCGCCCATGCTCACGAGGTTGCAACTCCACGGGCATGCGCTTGACGCCGCCAGCATCGGCTTCCATGCATATCGATCTGCAGGCTGCAGCGCTTGGTCCGTGAAGATGAGGCTTTCGGCGGTGGCGGCGACGTCCGAGTTCGCATCGGGGGGCCGGCAGTAGTGTAGACGATCGAGGCCTGGGAGGTGCACTAATGGCGACTTGGGGGCGGGCTGTACCGCGACGGCGAGGACGATGCGGAGCCGCGGAGGGGACCTTGTATCCATCAAGCGTGAACTCGCAGATGCATCCTGGGATGCTGTCAGAGGCCATCGCCGCAGCCATGACCGAGAGACAAGCTGATTGAAGTTTATCAGTTGAACTGAACTGAATCATATATAACTACATAATTGCCACGTGTGTTCCCATTATGGATGAAAACGGCGGAAACGATATTACAATATAGAAAATAGAAGCGGTCGGTCCGAGATATTTCTACATTTTAGTAATTAAAGGGTACAAATTTTTATGTTTGGCGAAATTCGGAAACAATATCATAATATAGAAAACGGTATCATAATATAGAAAACAAAAGCGGTCGATTCGGAATATTTCAGTACCGTTTTCATCCTTAGTTCCCGTTAATTAGGACGTCGTGTCTTTCTGTTTATTTTTCGCAATTTTGTTGTTGACGATGTGTCGACGTTGTTAGTTAGGCTTTCATGAGCGGTGGCGAATCTTGGATTTTATCTACCGAAAAAATTTCATATCCAATTCGGAAAATCTATTTTAGCATTTCGGTAAAAAAATATATAATTTACAATGTGATTCGGTATACATGTACTGAGTAACACGATATGGTTGAAATTGAAGGATTAAGTTGATCGAAGATTTTATGACGTTAGTGCTTAGCAAATACTAATTAAAATAGACATGAATCTTTTTTGGAAAGCTAAATTGAATCTCACCTCAATTCCGAATTTCGGTCAGTCTGGTCGAGGTGTAGTAGGGCTAAGGCCGAACGGCGTCGGCACTCGGGACGGGAGACATGGGCGTCCTCGCGTCGCGTCGGCACTCACGCGATCGATGACCGGGACTCTACTTGCGCGATCGAAGCCGAGATCTCCCGTCGCCTGGGCGCATGGGCCGCGTCTCCCGAGTCCTGATGCTGTTTTTACTTCTTCTTTTTTCTAGAAATACGTATACATACATGGTAACTTCCCAGACCTACGTACCCGACATACTCTGTAGCTCTGCACTGTTCACGTGCTTGCACACACGACCTCAATTACTAAAATACCCTCTATTACCAAGCAGAGACCCTTAACCACCAGCGGGCCCTCTCCACCTCCCGTACGTACGTCAGTGCTCTCAGTACAGTGCAATATAATGCTGTAAACTGAATAAGCGAGAAGAAGGCAAAGATACTTGTATTATTTCCACTGAGTCTCTTCCATTTCATCCTTATTAACTTGATTTCCAAAGAAGAAGCAATAATTATCAGATCCGGGCAGAGCAAACCAAACTAGATCGATGAGAGGGCAGATGTAGCTAAAACAAACACATATGGGTTATTTCTCTAGAGAAAAACTTGCATGCATGTACCTGAACTCCTGAAGTATCAAATAGCCAATGTTGCACCATGCGGGGCCTAGCACCATGATAAGTAGAAGTAGTCCATGTACGCCCATTAAATAACGGATCCAGCGGAGATTACAGGGAGCACACATGTCACGTGTGTGCTGATCCCACCTTGAAATTTAGCTTTAGTCCTGGTATTTTCACGTTCGAGAGTAGACAGACCTTTAGTTCTGATTTGTAGCTCCAATTGGGACTAAAGGTCCCTGTCCAACGACTACTGCGGCAGACTTTTGCTGCAGGAGACCTTTAGTCTCGGTTGAAGCTACCAACCAGGACTAAAGGTTCACTTTTACTCCTGATTTGTATCTTCAACCGGGAGTAAAAGTTTACTCCCGGCTGTAGGCTCCGTCCGGGACTAGAAAGGGACATTTAGTCCCGGTTTCTGTATACAACCGGGACTACAGTTCCCCTCCTATATACCTCTTGTTCCTTCCTAAGCCCGAGCCACTTCGAGCTCAGTGTTCTTGCTTCATCGTCAGCCTCTCTTCTTCCTCATCACCGGTGATTACAAGATTTCTTCTATTCCCCCAACGATTCTTCGGTTCTAAAGGTTACCAACTTTATACTCTTATGTTTCATCAGTAGCTTATTTCATTTTGTGGACTAGATATATGTGGTTTTTTTATGGTAGATTTTTTTTATTTGTAAGCCATTTAAGCTCAAAATCACTTTAAAGTTTGTATATTTGGATGAAGGAAGGTTAAAGTAGTTATTCAAAACTAGTATTGAGCTTTTATTTCTAGCATGCATAGCCCACTTTATGCTTTAGGGATATAGAGAATTTTAGAGTTTTTTTAATTTTATTTGTTTATAAAATAAGAAATTTATATTATATTAAAAATGAGTATAGAGAGTAGATGGCAACTGCTTTCAGATCCTCGGCCTCTCATCGGGTTATAAAGTGACTGAGGCCGGACCTTCCTCTCATTGCATGCGGCAAGTATGAGGAGAAGATTATGATGGAGTACCGGGTGAGGAAGGAGTGTCCTAACAAGGGCCGTATCTTCTACAAGTGTCCGGATCGCAATGTGAGTTATTTTGTCGCATTTGATGATTATGGTTAATTTATACTTATTTTTATGATGATTGTGATTAAAGTTCTAATTTTTTGTTTTAATTTCAGTGGGATGGCACTGGATGTTCAGGCTGGTACTAGGAGGAAGAGTATGTTGAACACGTGCAAAACTCTTGCACAGGCGGTTACGGCAGCTGATGAGGCAGTGATCCTGCGGAAGAAGCCCATAGATGTTGAACAAATGCATGATCTGTCTGTTTTAGTTGGGATTAGTCGCGAAATCCTTATGCTGCTGAAGTGTATTTTAGCTTTAGTTTTTTAGTGATAGTTGGGATTGTCTACATTGTAGCGAGACTTTCATAAATTAATACCTTGTGTGGTGGCATGCATGTCGTATAATTAACTAATTATGTTCTAGGTTTTAATATGGTATGTATGTCATGTAATGCAGAAGAGACGGTATTGGATGTACAATGCTGATCGCCGCTCCCAAGAGTTCATTGAGGGCGTGCATTCTTTCTTACGTGTGGCCGAGGCAAACAAACGCGATGGTTTCATGTGCTGCCCATGTGTTATATGTAAGAATTTGAAGGAATATGCTAGCTCAAGAAGTCTTCATTCACACTTGTTGAAGTCGGGTTTTATGCTAAACTATATTTGTTGGACGAAGCATAGAGAAACCGGGGTTGTAATGGAAGAAGGTGAAGAAGAACAATGGGACGATGATGACATTATTGCTGAATATTGGGCCTTCAATGATACTGCAATGGGGAAAGCTGAAGAAGAGGTAGGGGCAGAAGATGAGCCCGTTGATGATCTTGGTCAGGCCACTCTTGACGCACAAAGATAATGCAAAAGTAAAAAGAAGAAGATCAAGTTCAAGCGCATGCTAGAGGATCACAAAAAATTGCTATACCCAACTTGTGATGTGGGGCAGAAAAAGTTGGATACCACACTGGAATTGCTGCAATGGAAGACAAAGAATGATGTATCTGACAAGGGATTTGAGAAGTTACTGAAAATCTAAAAGAAGATGCTTCCGAAGGATAACGAATTGCCCGCCACTATATCTGAAGCAAAATAGGTAGTCTGTCCTTTGGGATTAGAAATCCAGAAGATACATGCATGTCCTAATGACTGCATCCTCTACCGTGGCGAGGAGTACGAGAAGTTAGATGCATGCCCGGTATGTCATGCATCGCGGTATAAGATCAGACGAGATGACCCTGATGATGTTGAGGGTGAACGTGCCACGAAGAAAATCCCTGCTAAGATTATGTGGTATGCTCCTATAATATCACGCTTGAAACGTCTGTTTAGAAACAAAGACCATGCAAAGTTATTGTGATGGCACAAAGAAGACCGTAAGGTAGACAATATGTTGAGACACCCTGCTGATGGGTCCCAGTGGAGAGCAATCGATAGAGAATTCCCAGAGTTTGCAAATGCCGCAAGAAACTTAAGGTTTGCTTTCAGTATGGATGGTATGAATCCTTTCGAGGAGCAGAGCAGTAGTCATAGCACTTGGCCTATTACTCTATGTATCTACAACCTTCCTCCCTGGTTATGCATGAAGCGTAAGTTTATTATGATGCTAGTGCTCATCCAAGGCTCAAGGCAACCTGGCAACGACATCGATGTGTACCTGAGGCCATTAGTTGAAGAACTTCTACTTTTGTGGAACAGACCAGTTGTACGTGTGTGGGATGAGCACAAACAAGAGCACTTTGACCTATGAGCATTGTTGTTTGTAACAATCAATGATTGGCCTGCTCTAAGTAATCTTTTAGGACAATCAAACAAGAGATATAATACATGCATGCACTGTTTCGATGACATTAAAGGTATATTCTTGAAAAAATGTTGAAAGTAGTATTTGGAAAGGCACATGGCAGCGAACCTGTTCCGAACGACACCGACGGTCACACACCCATGTGGAAGAAGAAGTCCATATTTTAGGAGCTACCCTATTGGCAAGTCCTAGAGGTTCGTAACACGATCGACGTGATGCACCTGACGAATAATCTTTGTGTGAACCTGCTAGGCTTCATGGGTGTGTATGGGAAGTCTAAGGACACACTTGAAGCACGACAGGACCTACGGTGTTTGAAAGAATGAGACAACCTGCATCCAGAGAAGACAGATGATGGACGCTATTACTTAAGTCCTGCCAGCTACACTCTTAGCAAAGAAGAGAAGGAAATCATGTTTGAATGCCTAGCAAGCATCAAGGTACCATCTGGATTCTCCTTGAATATAAAGGGTATAATAAATGTGCCAGAGAAAAAATTCCTAAACTTAAAGTCCCATGACTGTCACGTGCTCATGACACAATTGCTTCCTGTTGCATTAAGAGGAATTCTACCTTCAAATGTACGTCTAGCCATCGTGAAGCTATGTGCATTCCTAAATACAATTTCTCAGATGGCAATCGATCCAATGAATCTAGCTAAACTACAGAATGATATGGTTCAATGTCTTGTCAGCTTTGAGTTGATGTTCCCTCCTTCCTTCTTTAATATCATGACACACCTCCTAGTTCACCTGGTCAAGGAGATTAGCATTCTTGGTCCTATGTTCCTGCACAACATGTTCCCCTTTGAGAGGTTCATGGGAGTCCTAAAGAAATATGTTCACAACCGTGCTCGATCAGAAGGAAGCATCGCCAAGGGCTATGGAACAGAGGAGGTCATTGAGTTTTGTGTTGACTTTATTCCCGACCTTGACCCGATTGGTGTTCCTGAATCGCGACACGAGGAGAGACTAAGTGGAAAGGGGACACTAGGGAAGAAACCATATATTGGTATGCAGGACAATTATTTTAATAAAGCACACTACATAGTTCTATAAAACTCCTCTTTGGTGGATCCGTATGTTGAGACACATAAAGAGTTGCTCCGATCCGAGTTTCAAGGAAAGTCTAAAGCTTGGATTACGCGTCAGCACATGGAAACTTTCAGCGACTGGTTGTGAAAAGAATGTCAGGGTGATGAGAGTATTGATGAGCAACTTTATTTATTGGCTAGGCAGCTATTGTGGCATATCCTCACATACAAAGGGTACGAGATAAATAGAAATACATTTTATATAGTAGCCCAAGATAAAAGGAGCACCGACCAAAACAGTGGTGTCCGCATAGATGCCACCGACCCTAATGGAAATAACCAAACATATTATGGCCGCATAGAGGATATATGGGAACTAAACTATGCACCTACTTTTAAGGTACCTTTGTTCAAGTGCTAATGGGTAAATGCGACTGGAGGCGGGGTAGCAGTCGACAACTAGTATGGAATGAAAACTGTGGACCTCAACAATATTGGGTACAAAGACGAACCGTTCGTTGCTAAGGATACGAATCAGGTGTTCTATGTCAAGGACATGGCTACAAAACCGAAGAGAGGGAAAAACAACAACGACCCAATCAATGAGCCAAAGCGCAACATAGTTCTTTCAGGGAGAAGAAACATCGTCGGAATTGAAGACAAGTCAGACATATCAGAAGATTATGAAAAGGATGACCGAATTCCACCCTTCACAGTGACTAAAGACCCAAGCATCCAGCTAAATGACGAGGACACTCCATGGTTACGGCGCGATCATAACCAAGGGATATATGTTAAGAAAAAGTTCACTACTGTGCCCTCTATTATGTAATAATTGTGACTTCAGATTTTATTGTCGTGTTTTCATATTTTCTACGGTTCAAATGAATTTTCTACTAGACGATGGATTTCCCGTGGAGAATGTGTGATGAAAAACCAAATGATGAACGCTAATAAGATGTGAAAACTAATTTCTTATCGAAAAACAATAGTTTTAATGATTTTAATTAAGTAGTATATTTTTGCATGGTGTAAATTATAATTATTATTTACACTATGTTAAATATTTATACAGTAAAACAAAAGAGTTTAGTTTATAAATTTTTGTTGCATATAATAATGCAAAACCAAGTCAAAGAATTTTTTTATAATTTTTTGGATAATATTTTATTTATTAGACAATTAATAACTCTCTGCATATTTATATAAAAGAAATATATAAAAAAGGAAAAAACTTACTTTACTCCCGAGTGGACCAACCACCCAGGACTAAAGGTGGTGCTTTAGTCCTGGGTGTATACACTAGCCGGGACAGATCCCCCTTTACTCCCGGGTGGATCAACCACCTGGGACTAAAGGTAGAGCTGCAGTTTTCGCAGCCCGCCCAAATACCCTTTACTCCCGGGTCGTGGATACACCCGGGACTAAAGCTCAGACCTTTAGTCCTTGTTGTAATAATAGCCCGGGACTAAAGATTCTTTAGTCCCGGTTGGTAGCTTCAACCAGGACTAAAGGTATCCCTTTATAACACACGTCCTAGTTCTCTTTCTCTCTGTCTCCGCCACGCCGTCGCCTTATCTTCTCCACCAGATCGATCCAGCAGTGTCGCCGCTCTTAGGCGACCACCCTACCCTCGCCTCGTCAGCGCACCTCTTCTCTGGCCAGCCAGCGTGCCTCTTCTTCGGTCGGCCAGCGTGCTTCTTCTCTAGCCAACCAGCGCGCCTCGCTCGTCCTCGCTGGAGCGCGCGCCGTCCTCGTCCCCGGCCCCAACCTCGCTCGTGCTCACCGGAGCGCGTCGAGCCTTCACCGCGCTGCCTCACCGGAGCTCGCCCGAGCCTTCCCCGCGCACGCTGCCTCACCAGAGGGCGGTCGAGTCTTCCCCGCGCTGCCTCACCGGAGCGCGCCCAAGCCTTGTAATTAGTTTTGATCTCTTGTATGTGCCTGTCTGTAGCGTTGTATGTTTGAGCATGTTTGAGTTTTTGTAAAACGCGATGTGCGGGACAGCGGAGAACTCGTGCTGCCGATCGACTCCACGCGGCTGCGGTGCCCAGCGGTGCGGCTCGTTTCCATCGGTAGCGCCAGGAAGGCATCAGTTGTCGTTGTTCAGCTCTGCCGGTCATGGTTTTGCGGTTGCGTTGCTATCTTGTGCACTTCGTTCGTAGAATCGGAGCCCGAACAGCCGGCCTGACAGTTTTCGTTTCGTTGCTGCGGTCCAGGGTGCAATGCAACGCAATGACAATTGACAATGCGTTGCTATGTCAAAATATGGTCGTTTCTATGGACTTCGCGACTAAACATTTTATTTTAACTTTTTATGAAATGAAAAACTTAGAAAATAGTTAGAAAATTATAGAAAATCCATACTAGTTGAACTTGCGGACCATGATCAGCTCGGCGAGCATGTTCTCTAAGAAAGAAGGTGGACTAGAAAAAGCATGAATCTCAAAAGACCCTGTCAAAATCGGATTACGACCGCTCTCTCACCAAGTCATTTGAGGCGACGCAGAAAAAGACTAGAACAGGAAAAGGTATTGCACAACTCGGACAACAATCGCAACAATCAGTCCCTCCTCTTATCGTTCGTAATGAATATGGTTCGAACTTAGACTTAGACATCGATTTTGAGGAGCTGGCTCGGTTTTACGAGGAAACTGGTTTGGACCTTGCCCAAGTGCTCGCTGAAGGACCATTTGCTCCGAAAGTGGATCCTTGAAAGAAATTTGAACATGAAAAGAGTCTATGCAACCCTGAGGCCTTAGGTGATCTGGGTACGCAAATGTACCTGCTAAACAAGTGGTATATGGCGGCGTGTGAACAGGGAGAGGCCTTTGTTCCTGTCAGAGTTAGAAACCAACATTACTTCCGTGGCGATGACGTTATATATGTTGAGTTTGTAGAATTACACCAACTATGCCACCTGGACTCTCTCGACAAAAGTCTTATTAGCTGCTATTATCTGTAAGTGTGATTATTTTCTACTATTAAAGTGTATATAAATAAAGCTACATGTGTATATATAAATTATATATCCTCACACTATATTTTTATATATGCAGATATGAGATGACAGAACTCACAAAAAGAAAGGATAATGATGTTGGTTTCATTGATCCAAATGTCGTATTTAAACACCCTAACCCCCGCCTCAATGGAAAGCTGAACTCGAGAAAAATCTCATGAGGTTCTTAGTGAACCAACAAAATAAGAACATACTCTTCCCCTATAACTTCAAGTGAATGTTAAATAATTAATGTCGATCATATGGACATTTGTTCAATTATTTACTTACTAGCTAAGCTATCTCCCATATATATATATATATGTTGACTCTAGTTAATGTCGATCATATTTGTGTATAAAAACATATGCAGCAATCACTGTATATTAATGGTCATCGATATGGCCAATAGTCGCTTGAGCATCTTAGACTCGTTAAGAAAAGAGCAAACAGAGTAACAAGACATGATAGATATTATCCAAGAGTAATTTGATCTCTCTAGCAACTATATATACCCCGATCTCTTAACTGCAACAATTATTAAAGGTCAAATTAAAATTTTATTTTATTGGGCGTAGTGTTTGGAAAAGTTTCATTGAGGAACACCACATGAAACATTGCAAAGCGTCACTGGATGTAATCACACACAAAGTAAGTCCTAGCTACATATATATATATATATGTATATATATATATATAATTCAATTAACACCATGCATGCTTTTAATTCACCGGATCTTTTTTCTCGTAAAAGTGGGTTCTGAGGCAAGAATAGAGGAACAACTACTGCGGATACTATGTTTGTGAGTTCATCATGGCGTACGCAAAAATAACTCCTGAAGAGATCCTCAAAGTACGTTATATAAATATATTCATATATTCACAATTTCTTTTGTTGCTCATATATATAAGTAATCACGTGACCAACATATATATATATATATATATATATATATATATATATTAATACTTTTCCTTTAACTTTTATTGAAGACTCTATGGTTAAAGAAAAAAGTCATACGACGTGGCTAACTGAAAGCAATTCAAGAGACCATAGCATGATTTCTTAATGACCAGGTCCTCAACCCCGCCGGCGAGTTCTACAATGACGTCAACGAAACTTGAAAGCCAAACCAGATGGAGTGAATTTCTTATCCCAAGGATATGATAGAATATACAATGCAAGCTTTATTTTCATATATATATATATACACACACACACGTTAGTTTATGCATGTAATATATACGTTAGTTTCATACTTTAGTTTATACAAAATGTTCAAACATTATAAACATGTAGAATACGTATATTATTAGCAGCGTAGAATGCGTATTCGAAAACCAAAACGAATCATCAATTGAAAATAGAAAAAAAAGAAACCTTTAGTGCCGGTTGGTAATACCAACCGGGACTAAAGAGCCGCCCCACATGGCCAGGCCGGGAGGCCTCTTTAGTACCGGTTGGTCTTACCAACTGAGACTAAAGGTGCACCTTTAGTCCCAGGCGAGAAGCCGAAACTAAAGGATGAGCCCTTTAATCCCGGATTCGTGCTCCCGGTTGGAAAACCGGAACTGAAGGATTTCCCAACCGAAAGTAAAGTCCGTTTCTGTACCAGAGGAAACGTCACGATCGCGAAATCAAGCGAATCATACTGATCTTTCTGTCCTTTTCGTACGCGTAAATTGCACTCTCGTGTGTGTATATATATATATATATATATATAGGGAGAGGCTATTTAGTAGCCGGCTACAAAATAAGTTATTCTGTAGCCACCTCCATTTACTATAATTTTATATACTAATTTACCATAATGTCAATACATATTTACGATAGTTGGGTTACTATAACACATGGGGATATTTACCATAACGTTATATTAAACCACTTAGTAAGGAGTTACTATAATCTTGTAAATTAATATAGTAATTATCGTAACTCAAAGTGGCTACAGAATAAGTTATTCTGTAGCCAGCTACAGGATAGTAGTTATATATATATATATATGAATTCACGCGTGGGATTGCTAGCCTGGTACTTAACCTGAACTAGGACCAGCAATTATTTCAAGATTTTCTTTTTCCAGAAAAGGGTATGTCACTGTTCGAAAAACGGCCCCGCGCTGAGATTGTGTCGTTCGTCACGGCCCCGCGCTGAGATTTTGTATATAAGCGAGGGAGAGGGACCAACGAGGTCACAGTCCAAAAGATTTTGTGCAGAAGTTGGGAGGGGACTAGACCAAATAAACAAGGTGTTCATCGGGGGTCCATTTAATTAATTTGCAGAACAAAGCGAGCTACGTAGTTCATGGTAAGCCATATTGCAGGGCGTTTCAAATGCGCAAAAGATTTGCACATCATTGTAATTAAGGTAAAAGAGTTTGACCATACAAATAAGGCGTTTCTATTGAGCGCCCTAGAAAGTCTACAGGAATGTAGCTAAAGTTCAGCTACACCAACTGTTCTGGCACATACGGAGACTCAAGTTTCGGTATTACATAAAAGATAGACAACCGAGAAATATTTAATTTCATCCGGTAGCTAGCTCTCTAGCTAATCTCTCGAAATTAAAGATGACTCCCTGAACTTGAAACGATTACATGGCCATTATACATGAACATCCTTGATCACAAAAACAACAACAAGCTTCCAGGCTCCTCGTTCTCCAGGAAAGCTCCGTCGCAGTCGTTTTAGTTAGTGCCTGTTTAGTTCCTAAAATTTTGTAAAATTTTTCAAAATTTTCCATCACATCGAATCTTTGGACGCATACATGAAGCATTAAATATAAATAAAAAATAAAATTAATTACACAGTTTAGACGAAATTCATGAGACGAATCTTTTAAGCCTAATTAGATTATGATTGGACAATATTTACCCAATAACAATGAAAATACTATAGTATCATTTTCCAAAAAATTTCACCAACTAAACAAGGCCTTAATCTTCAGGAGATCCCGTGCATGCATGCCAGGAGCTGAGGTGGCGCACGGTGCACTTCGGCTTGTTCTTCAATTCTGCAGGGGTGTTGTTGCTTGGTCTTTGAACGAAGCTGAACGTCCATATCATTGACACTTTTGGCATGATGCAAGATTTCTCCAACTAGTCCTCCGCCCATTGTTCTCCAGCATTTACTTAGGGGTGTTTGATAGGGCTCCTCGTGAGTGGCTCCTCCAGAGGAGTTGGAGGAGCCACAAAACGGCTCCAGCTTCTCTGTTTTCCAATGAACCGGAGGAGCCGAAGCCGGAGAGGAGCCCTGCCAAACAGACCCTTATTAGTTTGTTTGTTTCTTTCTTTCATCCTACCGTACCGCGCTGAAGGAAGCCGTGGTCAAGATGTGGTGTACTCCTCCCGTCCCCAAACGAATGCAATTTTGGAACAGTGTCACGTTTTCGTATATCAAGTTTAGCCAAATATAGATAAATAAAAAATATAAATATTTATAATATGAAATAGATATCATTAGATTAATTACAAAATGTATTTTCGTAATAAATTGATTTGGAGCCATAAATGTGAATATTATTTACTAAAAATTTAGTCAAACATAAAATACTTTAATTGGCACATAACTCATCGTTGCATTATTTTTGGGGACAGATAGGTAGTGTATTCAAGTTTATAAAGCAGTTGTTTTGGGACATCTTCCAAATTCATCGATCAGCTGCTAACATAAGCTAAGCAGTGGCCCCCATCCTCATGTAGCCACCAACACACGCACACCACACGTGGTATCTAATGCCCATGCATCCTCATCTAGCAGACCAGGACGTTCCTGTCTTGCATGCATGACGTGTGCTTTTAATTTTTGTGGACCAGCGACGCAAGTTTCCTCTTCGATCGATCCGATACGGTTTCCTTTCCCCGTTGATGGTTTCCCGGCCGCTTTTAGCCGGTCCAACTTATCTCTTTCTAGGTTATATATAGTAGTATATCTTTTCTTCAATTCATGGTTTTGTAGAATAGGCTATATCTTTCATCTATTTAAGGGCATCTTCAAGAGTCCTTCCTAAATGCTAGGAATGAAGATTTTGATAAAAAACTGTCCTACAACAGTTTTTCTAAATAGTTATCAAATATATCCATCTTTCATTCTGGATTTTTTGCTAGCCAAAAATGGAAGACGAGAATGACTCTCTAGAGTGCGCATAAGATATAGAAAAACTGTTGGAGAGTGAAAATATAGAAAAACTGTTAGAGAGTAAGATTTAGAAAGTTTCTTGGAGATGCTTTAAGTTTCACCGCTAAAAGCGTCAGCTAATTTAGTTCTTTTTTCTTCTTGTATATGCCATTTTATTTTCTTCTTGCAAGTTGGATGACACAATGTCAAATAAAAAAACCGTAACTTACAACCCCACTAGTTTTACATACAGTTACAAAAATAAACATTTAATTTTACAGTGACAGGGCGTACATTCCTATGATGATGGAGTAGTGATGAACAACATTTTAAAGGAACTAATGACCGGGTGTAGATTCCTAGAACTTTCGACTTAGTTCGATTTACCTCTTCCCACGTGGCGCTATGCCAGCAAAAAAAACCACCCTCAAAACTGATTAGGGTAAAAAATGAACATTTTTTAAAAGTTAGGCTACGGGGATGGCAGCTTCTTCCCGTGGGCCGTGGATTCACTGCTTCACTCGGTTTGGGCTGCCTCGCGGAATAATGGACGTGGGGCCGGGCCACGTTTGGGCTGCTGCCAAGGTCTTTGTGTCCCAGTTTTCGTGCTTGGGCGATATAGGAACCGGGGACGGGAATTTCTCAAAAAAAAAAAAAAAAAGAACCGGGACGGGAATTATCAACGAACTATCCCGTCCGTTTTCATTCCATCCTACTAGACATTAGCATTCGTCTGCCACGTCAACTCAACCCACCACCCCCCCTCTCCGTAATTGCTCCGCAACTACCCCGATCCCGTTCCCAAACCCTCCGTCGACGCCTCCTCCTCTCTCTACACCGGCGATCGGCGGCGAGCGATGGGGTGGGCGACGCGGTTCCTGGCGGCGGTGTGCTTCTTCGCCGCGGGCGTCCTCTTCGTCCCCGAGGCTCTCCTCGGTTCCCCCTCCGGCGCTGGCGCCGTCACCGCCGCCAAGCTGGCCCACGTCCTCTCCTTCGCCACCTCCTGGGGCGCCGCCCTCTGGGCCACCTTCATCGGCGGCATCATCATGTTCAAGTAAGCTCCCGGCTCTAAAAAATCCCAGCTTTCTCCTCCCTCCTCTTTAATTTCCCCCCAATCTAATCTAAGAACCAAAAATCCCGAGGGGAAAATCTGATCCGAAAAACTCCATCGATTCAATGAGCAGCTGAAGCGGTGCTTTGTTCTGTGCTGATGTTGAATCTTGTTGTTTGTAGGAACCTGCCGAGGCACATGTTCGGCAACTTGCAGAGCAAGATGTTCCCGGCCTACTTCACGCTTATCTCCGCCTGCGCAGCCATCTCCGTCGCCGCCTTCGCGTACCTGCACCCGTGGAAGACGGCGTCCACCGTGGAGCGCTACCAGCTTGGATTCCTCCTCTCGGCGCTCGGCTGCAATCTCTCCAACCTGCTAGTCTTCACCCCCATGACCATCGAGGTGAGCTGAATTCCTCTTCTTACGCTTTGGTCTCTTTCCATTGAGGAACGAATTTTATGAGAACCAAGGATTTGTCATGGCAGTTGTGGATTCATGGTTTGTAGACTTGGTATGACCATAGAAGTGTGGATCGGTTAGTAAATGCTCATCACTAATTATTAGATGCAATTGTACAAAATCGAGTAATGCTTTAGAGATTAAAAGTGATTAGTGCTGTGCTATAACTGTCAGGTGAATGCAATAATTTGTAGTTAGTTTAACTAATAATGATGCTTTTTAGTTCGTTGCATCTAGTTATGCTGATGGATTTCGTGTTCCCTAATACTAGCAGCCAAGTCATGGAATATCGTGCTGTTGGCTGATTTTGTGGAAAGCTAATTTTGGATATTCTTGGTTCGAACAGGGCAGCATTTATGTTATTGCTTTTACTTCTGTGTAACCTCTTCAACAAAATAGGATTGCTGTGGAAAGCTATTTTTTCACTCAAATGACAAATGTACCTTGTGAAATCATTTGATGTTATTATTATCTGCAGCTTAAAACATATAGCTTCAACATAAATATGCCTTGTATAATATGGTTGCTATTGCTAGGATTCACAATTGTTTACGAAAATGGTTTCCAAGCATTGTGGTTTAATAGCTTTCATCATTAAAAGCCAAGGGTATTTCAATCCAGATGTACTTTATAATATTCTGGTGAAAAATACCATTATAATTATTCCTCTTATCAATAAACTTCATAATTGATGCTACAGTCCAAGTTAAATGTTAAATGGCAGAGATTGGCATCACATTATCACAATGTCTCACACAACGCAGTGAGTGAATGTTATTAATTTGGTATAAGATAGCTTGCCAGAAATAGAACAAATGCTACAAGAATTCAGAATTTGTGATGGCTATGATATGATTGCAGGAACGTATACAAGTTTCTGAATAAGTCACTGATCACTCCTTATCTTGACTTCTAGGAAATTGAGTAATGCTTTATCTGGTGTGCAATTTATTAGAGAATAGAAATAACAGTCACTGTTTCATCATTGACAGTTGAATGCAAAATCTGTATCTAGTCAATGGACTAATAATAGGTTGGTTTAGTTTAACTGTTCATGCAAATTTGATAGCTTTCTTATAAGTTCATACTAGTGACCTAGTTGCTGGAAGGTGATAAATGAGATCATAGTGTTCTTTTTGTTTATGGGCTTCTCGGGTCTTGAAAATGGTTCATGCTAATCTACTATAAAGCTGACATTGCCAGTCATGGTTTGGTTTGCACCTGTACGTATTACTCAATGCTCAGTGAGCAAATCAGGTATCAATTTATTGTTTTTGCTATGTTTGTGTAGCTTCAAAAAAAAAAAAAAACTGGAGTTATTGTGAAACCATTTTCTGAATGCAATTATATGGTTTTGATTGGTGCGCCACAGTCCATTTCCTTTCATGCAAATATGATTTTATGATATGATGCTTGTTGTTATGATACATTCCTGTTGTCTATAATGATTGCTCTGGTATTGTTGAATACTTTGATGGTGGTTCTATACCATTGACTTGTAGTTGTACAGATGGTTCTGCAATCTGCATTAGGTTTTTCACCACTCATAAAAGAATATATGTTAAGGTTGAGTTGGTGATAACCAAATGTTTTTCATTTAATAATTCATGATTAGAATTCAAGCTAAGCTCTATATGACCGAGTTTGACAGCACAATGTCTCACAAGACCCAAGTGAGTATTAGTTGGCATTAGCATTAGCATTACACAGAAGAGTTACTGCTCCTATCATTGTTTTGGATAAAATGTTGTATTTTAAGTATCTTGCAAGCAGTGGCAGAGCTGGTGAAAATCAACGCCTAGGGCCACTAAGCGCCTAAGTAATTCATAATAGGCCCTACTGATAATTCACACAGGCAACAAATAAAATAATAACTTATTCCGGCAAGCCTATTTTATTTGCAAAGTCGCATTCAGGCAAGCCTATTTTGCCGCATCAAATAACTTGAGCAAATTGCAAAAATATCCTGTTCTAGCATACAGAAAGATGAATTTATTCAGATACCGCTTTTTAGTACCACCTTAAACAGGCGTAGATCAATGAATAACAATAGGAACATTTAAAAAAAAGGATTATCTTCCAATGATCAATGGAGCAATCACCGTCTACTAACGAGTAATCAAGAAAACTAGAATGGGTCATGCCTTAAAAAGGAGATTGGGAAAATTAGGAGCATGGAGCACCAGGCCTAAACACTAACATGCTTGCTTGCTTCTCCTATCTAGCCACACGAACGAGTCAACACCGATTGCCGGCCACCAGGACACCCAATTGCACGGCGCACGACACAGGGATTGGAGAAATTTAGTCGCCGTCTGTTCGCCTAAAATCCAAGCATTGCACCAGCTCACCTCCAATCCAAGGATACGCCGCTTAGAATTCCAGGAGGGCTGCACGCCGCTTCGCTGGAGCTGCAAGCCGTGCGGCTAGGGTTTGGACTTAGGCGAATGGCCGAGCCGCAGAGCAAGGGGCAACAGGCAAGGGGGTGCGACGAGACTATGAGAGGGCAGAAACTGGGCCAGGCGAGAGCTGCGAGCCTGTGACGAATGATTGCGAGCGCGTTTACTGTCGCTGGGCCAACAGACTAGGGCCTCTCCTTTCTGGAACGGATTGGGCCAGAAAAAATAAGAGCGGTATAAGGAGTTCCTTGGGCCACGCCTTGGGCCATGGCCCTAGGCCCAAATCCGCCCATGCTTGCAAGTGATTGTGGTGTTGTGTTAACCCTGTGTGGCCCATGACTAGTTGGAAGGCACAGGGTGCCCTGTACGTTCGTACTAGGAAAACTTGTTTCATATTATGTTCTTTTTGCTACTGAGGCTTGCCTAAACTTGTTCATGTGACATTCCGCATTGATGGTATGTCAATATGCCTTGGAAAAAGGCTTAGCTGTGGCCAATACAGCATTGCTAGTGAGGGAGCATATGATTTATCCTTTTTGTTCAACAACAATTAGCTTTTTCTGATGCAATATATGTTATATACTCCCTCCGTCCGCGAATAGAAGGCGTAACTGTTTTTTTCTACTGTCCCGTAATATAGGGCGGCCAAGTCTTTACACGCATGCAGTATTTATTATGCTGCCTAATTGACTCCTCGGTTCCTATGCATGCACGGTCGCATGGCCTATGAGGCCGAGAAAATGAAGCGATTGGGGCCACAAGACAACACGCTAATTGATTTCATGTGGAAGCTAATTGGGCAGCCGGTTTTTTGCATGCACGCATGCAGTGTCACAGTAATTTGGAGGCCCGACATTTAATTCGCATCTTGGTCTTTGCGTCGGAGGGAGTTGCGCCTTCTATTCGTGGACGGAGGGAGTATGATCAACTTGTGGTAGCGCGAGTGCATTGGGTTTTGTCACAGCTATTTAAATTTGAAACCCAGAATTATGGTGCCAATATATCAAAAAAAAATATACATGGTCGAAACTCTGTAATATTGCAATGAAAAAAACTATTATTTTTTTTCTTGAACATCTTGCTATTCGAACTAGAATTGAAGGTAAGCTTTAGATGATAGATTGACAGTACGGTGTCTTACTCGTCCCAGTGTGAATGCTAGTTGATATAGGATAATGCTATTGGATCAAATTTTATGTTATTTTATCGGTGTCTTACTCAACCCAGTGTGAATGCTAGTTGGTATAGTATGCTATTGGATCAAATTATGTTATTTTATGGAGCTTGCAAGTGATTGGGATGTTCTGTGAACCCAGTGTAGCCCATGTACAGTTTGGAGCACAGGGTGCCTTCTACCAGGAAAAATTCCTTTTTTTTTTTATATTTCTGTGAACTATGGCCAAACATGTTCAGTTTCATCATGTAATGTCTTTAGGGGAAAAGTTTACCCAAATATTCTTTATATCTGTGGAAAGGCTTTAGATAAAAAAAATATTCGGCACATAATCAGGATGTTGCTGGCATGGCCAGTCCAACATTTTGTACGATGGGATCATACAACAGTTAGCTTTAATTTTCCCAATACAATGTTTGTATACAATATGACAATTGCACAGCAGTTGTGTTTTATTTTCTATTATCAACCAAAGTTCAAATGGAAAGTTAGAAAATAATTTGAGACCAACTAGAATATGCCCCCTCTTCTTCTACATCTTCTTTCATGCAATTTCCTTTGACATGGTTGATCACTGCTTGCAGATGATGAAGAAGAGGCATAAGATTGAGCGGGACCTGAGCATCGGCGAGGAAGTCGGATGGTCAAAGAATCAGCAGGTGGCTAAATCCAACCCCACTCTTGCTGCAATGAACAAGAAGTTTGGGATGATCCACGGGCTGTCATCACTGGCCAACATCATGTCGTTTGGCAGCTTGGCCATGCACTCCTGGTACCTGGCCAGCAAGCTAGAGCTGTGAAGGGGAGCCAAGACGACACCTTTCTCCGTCTTCTTGTAGTGAATCTTATCGCGATGGTGGTATTGGTGCACGTCATGTTATGAGATCTCTAGACTAAATTGTATGATTGCGCTATTGGCTTCAAAGGAGAATAAATTGTAGCCTTCTTGTAGTGAATCTTATCGCGATGGTGGTATCGGTGCACGTCATGTTATGAGATCTCTGTACTAAATTGTACGATTGCGCTATTGGCTTCAAAGGAGAATAAATTGTAGTTAAAAAAAATCTCAAAGAACTTTGTAGTTTAAAAAAGAAATCCTATGTGTTGCATGCTGCTCTCAAACGAGATATTCAAAATCGAAATAATTCAGCCACGGTGGTGGTATCTGTTGATCTTTCTTACGTGGAGTGAGATTTGTCGGCAAGTGTATGGTCCTCTTTGGAAAAGATTTACAAAACATAGAAATAGGAAAAATGTAATTGTAAGGATACCTTTAACAAGTCAACTTGCTAGCTTATATGATTTTATAGTTTGGGAGCTGAAGAAGTATGTCCTGAATAGTTAGAGCATCTTCAAGAGTTTGCTATCTCAACTTGGCAGCCATATAATTTTGGCAAAACAAGAAAAAATAGCCTCCAACAGTTTGGCAAAACAACTTGGCATCAATAGCAACTTGGCAAATCTTTCCTCCGCGCGCGCAAATATACGCGCGCATATACGGCTTGGCATCCGGAGCTCTTCGTTCGCTTAGCGGGGCTCTTCGTTCGCTTAGCGGGCCTCTTCGTTTTGTTAACGAGTTTTTTTATTTTACCAAGTCAAAAATGCCAAACTCTTGGAGATGGATTGCTTTTTTACTTGGTATATAATTTTGGGAGTCGGCAAATCACAAGATTTGCTAAGTAAAATTTAACAAACTCTTAGAGATTCTTAGAAGTTTATAAAGACTTTTTCCAAAAGAGATATATAGATAGAAATTAATTTATTTTGAGAACAGAGCTAGTACTGCTGGTAGACATACAGACGTGTGTTACCACCATTAATCACAGGCTCACCGTCCAAATTTCATGCTCAGTCACCGAGCACAGCATGTCTTCTTTCTTTTCTTTTCTTTTTTTTTTATTAAAAAAAGTGGCTTTCCCATCACTGATAGTGGTCCGTTCGGATGGTATGGTTTTGGAGGAATTTGAATGGTTAGAAGGAATTCTAGAAAAATTTATGAGAGAAAAATACTGTTTCGAATAAAAAAAAAATAGATCAAACCAAGTTTAAGAGTACAACACTTTGTGAAGAATTTGTGAGAAGAACCACTTTCCCCATCACTGGTAGTGTGGGAACTGGCAAGTAGCCAACGAGTGTCCGCGTCCGCGGCTTCGCGGACACCACTACTATCCCCAAACCCCCGAATCCCTAAAATCCCAAATTGCCGTCTCGGGCGTTTCTGCTCCTCTCCCACAGTCGGCCGACCCCGCGCCGCGACGGCGTCGGCGGCACGCCGGAGCGCTAGAGCCCGCCGTCCTCCTCCACGTCTGGCCGACAGCGCGATGGCATCGACGTCGGCGCGACGCCGGACCGCCAGAGCCCGCCGTCCTCTCCCACAGCCGGCCGATCGCGCGGCGGCTTCGACGTCGGCGCGAGCGCGACGGCGGTCCGCCAGAGGCCCGGCGGCGCAGCCCGTCCTCCCGGACGAGATCTGGGAGATCTTCCTGCGCCTCGACGCCGCGGCCGACCTCGCCCGCGCCTCCGCCGCCTGCTCCTCCTTCCGCCGCATCTTCTCCGAGCCCCGGTTCCTCCGCCGCTTCCTGTCCCTCCGCTCCCCTGCAGTCCTCGGGTTCATCACTTCTAGCATATACCGACGATTCTTCCCCGTCGGGCCGCCCCACCGCTCCGCCCCGGAAGCCCGCGCGCTCGAGCAAGCCGCCGACTTCACCTTCTCCTTCGTCCCCGACCCCATCTCGTGGCGCATTCGCCACGCCCGCGATGGCCGGGTCCTCCTCCCACGGCACATCTCCATCAAAATCCGATTCGAGGATTTCGTAGTCTGCGACCCCCTGCATCGCCGGTACGTCATGATTCCCCGCATACCCGACGACCTAATGGCGGCCTCCACCCCAGACGCGCGGCATGTGAACCCGTTCTGGCTCCAGCTGGCGAGAATGACGGGGAGGAATCGTTCAGAGTTATCTGCACTGTGCTTTTCAAAGACAAGGTCATGGCTTTCGTCTTCTCTTCCTGCAACCAGACGTGGCGAGGTATTATTACCACGATCTGTTTGCCTGATAGAGATATTGAATACATGACCTACTATGCGCACTGCTGCCTCTACTGGATGGTTGGTTTGATGGGCTATTCGCTAATGCTTGATACAAGTGAGATGAAATTCTCCATCATTGACCTCCCGCCCCACAATTTTAATTCAGAAAATATGTGTGCCATTGTCGAGGCAGCGGATGGCAGACTCGGGTTCTTAACTATTGGCGATGGCACAATTGACCTGTATTGCAAGAATTGGCAAAGCAACTGTGTTGGCGCACAAGAGTGGCTGCATGACAAGCTAATTCCATTGCCCAAGGACTTTGGGATCACCTATCATTGGGAGACTGAGGGCACAGCAGGACATTACTTAGCTCTAGTAGCTGAGTCGTCGCGAAAAACTGAACATTTTGTACTGGACATCAAGACATTGCTTGTTGAGAATCTCTGCACCTCGAAAAATGGCGCGTTCTTTGGTTTTCCTTATGCAAGATTTCCACCACCATTGGCACTGCCAAGCATATGAAATGGTAAGAATTGTCTTTTCTTCAGCTGTAGGGAACTATATTGTATTGGTGGTTTGCTGTGGCGTCCTACTTGTTACCTAAGTGCACTTGCTGCTGGCATGTCCAAATTTTCTCGCATCCACCATTGTCACCATGGAGCCCTTGTAGACCATGTGGTCCTTTGGCCTTTTGGAATGATTTTTTCTATCATGATATGTTGCTTTGGAAGCTAACCAACGTACATAATGTAGCTAGGAAAATTCTGTAGCGTTTTGCGACAAACTAGTTGTTACAATCAATATCTTCGTATACATATGTCTTGCTCTAAAAAAAGTTGCCACTTTAGGACATTCGTGTATCCTTACATGACAATTGTGTATCCCATGTCTGTCAATCTTTTTGAGAAGGAAAGTATTTGACCCTACCCTCACGTATCAATAGTGAATCCAGGAAAAGGCTTAATTATATATTGCTCTATGTCCATCGATATATGCTTTTATTTGATCTACTTTCTATACAAGTTTAGTATTGAATTTGATATTAATAACATATATGGACATTGAATGTTTTGTAAAATCTGACTTATTATCAGTCCATTACAATTTGTTTATGTCATTAGTCATTTACTCATCTTGTTTTTTTTGGGTGTACTCTGTATACTATAGCTGGTGCCTAAATACTATGGGTCTATGACTGGCAAATTTGTCTGGTGCATGAATACTAGCGCAGTCAAATTTTCTCTGTTTTTCTTGGGAAAAATGCAGAGCTAAAATCAGTTGTATACATCCCTTTTGATAGTTTTCAAATTTGCATTACCGTACATAATGGATAGCTTGTTTCACATGCACTACCATATCGTGGCGCCATGTTGGCCTAGCACGGCTAACAACTAACTTTGACCAAATCCCTCTTGATTATTCTAACACTGTGTTCTTTGGTTGGTCTGCTATCTTGACTTTGAGGTGACAGAGCCGCATGGTTGGGAGCTTCTGTATGAAGGCGTAGCCATGTCATGCAAGACGTCTACAGCTACTAGCCTACTAGCACTCTAGCAGTGATGGGCATTCATCTGTAGATGATCGTCTGTTATTAGTGGTAGTCTCCAGAGTCTTATTCCTCTTGTTGATGTTACCTGTTACAATTCTGAAAACAAAGAACAAACTGTTATAATTGACTTCTACCATTTGCTTCTTTTGCTTGTGAGAATCATGTGATTTGTCCTAATTTCCATCAATATTATCCTCCAAATCTGATGGTGGATCACAACTGATTTGTCATGGCAGTAGTGGATTCATGGTTTGTAGACTTGACGTCACCATAGAAGTGTGGATCGGTTAGTAAATACTCATCGTTAATTATTAGCAGCAATTGTACACAGTCAAGTAACTATCAGCTGAATGCAATAACTTGTAGTTAATTGAACTAGTAATGATGCTTTTTGGTTCGCTGCATCTTGTTATGCTGATTGATTTCTTGTTCCCTAATACTAGCAGCCAAGTCATGGAATATCGTGGGGTTGGCTGATTTGTGATGTTCTATTAGAACTCTAATTTTGGTTAGCCTTCGTTCGAACAAGACAGCCTTTATGTTATTGCTTTTATTTGTGTGTAACCTCTTCAACAAATTAGGAGTTGCAGTGGAAAGTTACTTTTGTTCACTCAAATGAAAAATATACCTTGTGTAATCATTTGATTTTATTTTCTTCAGCTTAAAACATACCATTTAACATAAATATGCCTTGTATAATATGGTTGCTACTGCTATGATTCACAATTGTTTACGAAAATCATTTCTCAAGCATTGTGGTTGAATAGCTTTCTTCATTAAAGGACAATGGTATTTCAATCCAGATGTACCTTATAATATTCTGGTGAATTACAGTCCAAGTTAAGTGTTAAATGACACAGATTGGCATCACATTATCACAATGTCTCACATAACATAGTGAGTGAATGTTATTAATTTGGTAAGATAGCTTGCCAGAAATATTAAAATGGTACAATAATTCAGAATTTGTGATTTCTATGATATGATTGTAGGAGTGTATGTATACGAGTTACTGAATAAGTTGCTGATCACTTAACTTGTAGGAAATTGAGTAACGCTCTATCTGGTGTGCATTTATTAGAGAATAGAAATAACAGTCACTGTTTCATAATTGACAGTTGAATGCAGAATCTGTATGTAGTCAATGGACTAATAATAGGTTGGTTTAGTTTAAATGCTCATGTAAATTTGATAGCTTTCTTATAAGCTCATACTGACGACCTAGTTGCTGGAAGGTAATAATCTGGTCATAGGGTTCTTTTGTTTCTGGGCTTCTCGAGTTGTAAAATGTTTTTCATACTAATCTACTATGAAGCTGGCATTGCCAGTCTTGGTTTCGTTTGCAGCCGTATTGCTCAATGCTCAGTGAGCAAATCGGTCATCAGTCTATTGCTTTTGCTTTGTGTAGCTTCTAAAAAAACTGGAGTTATTGCGAAAACCATTTTCTGAATGCAACATTACCTGTAATTATATGGTTTTGATTGGTGGCGCAGGAACCCATTTCCTTTGATGCAAACGGTCTGTTCGCTGGTTGGTTTCTGGGCTGGTTTAGGCTGGTTGGTGCTGGTTTATTGTGAGAGGAAAACAATGTTGGCTGGCTGGTTTGGGCTGGCTGAAATCAACAAGCGAACAGGCTGAAATATGATTTTATGATACGATGCTTGTTGTTGTGGTATGCCCCTGTTGTCTAAAATGATTGCTCCGGTATTGTTGAACTAGTGCATTACGCGCGCCATTGCGCGCGTCGCAAGTTAGGTGGAAATGCATCCATCATATATATATAGGGAAGTTGGAGCATTGGTTTTTTATGTAGGTTGGAGCACTTGCATGAGAAATATTTGACAGTGTATTACAAGCAGGATGGGTATATATTTTACATAACGGCCCTACTTAAGTCTAGCGATGTTCTAAACTGATGGCATATGCAGTACTTTATACATTGCATAATAGTGTGTAGCACAGAGCGACTTTGTACATTGGGCGGCATGATAAGTAGCAATGCTGTCTTCCACATAACGACATATTTTGTACACACGATGGTTGACGGAGCGGCTATACATCTGGGTTGACGGCGCTGACAAGGTTCTTAGTATTTTGGTTCATGGCCAGAAAGCTCACCAATGGAGAGTGAGGCACACCGCACAACTGCTGGATGAATATGTTTATCCATTTGCTTTTGTTAGATCTACCTGCTCTGTGAAGTGTAAGATGATGGCATGGAGTGTGCATGTCCGAGCAATTTGCCAAATGACTGATAGCAGCATGCATTCCGCGTAGTGGCTGCATCCGAATTGGTCACCTGTAAAGCATGAAATGTTTGATATGTTGAAAAGTCTCACAACAGTTTAGTAAGGAATAGTGCCTACAACAGGAAGGGATAGAGCCTAGGAAAGGTAGCAGTGTTATAGTTCTTAATGACAGTTCAGTCTGAAAAAGATGGCGTAGACCAAGCAATTAACATTTTTCCTAGTTGGCTCAACATATTTATTACTCTAGAGTAAGAGGCCACAAAAGGTAAACGATAAATAGAAAAAGAAAGCATCACCCTTTCTTATGAGCTATGATATGAGCATGCTGAAAAAAACACATAATCCATATTACCTTGTTGCTGGGATGCCAACACTGGTAGCCAGATCGTCCACTCTGTCATTCGGTAGACCCTATAGGTTCAAAGCCTGTAAGCCTGGCACACTGAGGTAAGAAGGATGTCCCTGTACAAAGAAAGTACATTACGGAATCAGTGCATATAACTGAGTAAACAGAAACCATGTTTGCATACTGAGAACATAGAGAAGAGGGCAGGGTGATGCCATATGTTAAGTGTATGGCATGCCGCAAATAGATTTTCTGAACCAAGCAACCAAAAGTTGGTCTGAGGAATGTAACTACATAAAAATTAGCTGTAGCCTATCTGCTACGATTGCTGCAGGGCGGCTTGGTTGAGCACGTAAGGTGAGCAAGTATATAAATTAGATTCCAAATAGCGACATAATGGTACTGCTGCTGACCCAAACTCCATGACAGGCTGGAAGGCAACAAGCTTTATGGCACTGAAGGGAAAATTAATAAGTACACCAAACGAAGGATCCTTTCCAGAAAGTAGTCAAAATGGGACGTCGTTAATAGAGAGGACATTACCACTCCTATTTGCAATCTTGATGAGCTGTTTTTTTTTTCGTCCGAGAGTCCTTTACATATGTATGTGGCTATCCCATTGCCTATTTTTTATTTGGGGCTCTTGCGTTTGTATCCTTGTTTTGTTCCGAAATTGTGATTTTGCCCCTATTTTTTTGACTTTGTGAATTTACCCCTACTGTGCCATTCACGAAGCACCAGTTTGCCCCTACTCCGTCATCCACCCCTAACGGTGTTAAACTTTGTACAAAAGGACATGAATGCCCATGCGATTTTGCCCCTGTTTGTTATGTCTAATTGTGATTTTACCCTGATTTGGAATTAGACTTTTTTATTGTATGCTGACAATTGATTAAATTTGGTCAAACATATTTGGCACAACTTGCAATTATTTGAACTCAGATTTAATATTGATAAATATTCAAAATTTTGGGACCAAAGGTTCATAATGATGACAGATGTAACGCCATAAGAAATATTTCGATATAATCTTTTGTGTGGGACAAAAAATCTTCAATGTATAAGAATGCATGTAGAACATCGAATAACAAACTGTATAAGTAGATGCATGCACTGATATCCTTACATGTTTTTTCAGCAAAAGTAACCGCCATACAAGTTGGTTCATGTAACACTACAAGCACTAAAACTACAACATGTATTTACTAACCAAATTGGAAAAGAGAATGACATGAATAAAAAGACAATTGTGAATCATCATGATCGACCATAGCAGCATTTACTATAGAAACGCGATGGCTCCGGGTCGTAGGCAGCACCAGCACGACCGCCGAGTCGGCGGTGCCGTCCGAACGCGACGCCTCCACCTTCCTCTGCTTCTGCGGTATTGGAAATGAGTGTGGTTGAAAAGTGTACGCCCTAGGAAAATATTGAGCACCATGAAACTTACCCATCGAGATAGGAAATAGTCGTACATGGTCAAAAGGCCAAGTCTAAACACGGGTTCTGTTGCATAAACTGGTGCAGAGAGCCCAAGATGTTTCATAGCATAAGGCAAAGCTCCTAGATGCATCATGTCAGGATGTGACAAAAGAACAGCATCTCTGAGCATAGGCCAATGAATCAGCAACCTTCAGTTCAGAGGCCCAAGTTGAAAGCTTAAATGTTGCCAGTGGGCGAAGTAAGTATCCACGTTTCCATGGTCTACATGAGGGTGCAGAATTCATAGCAGTTCCAGCAGCGTCAAAATTGTGGGAAGGATGATAGTCATGTGCAGCAATTTGTGACGACGAGTCAACTCTGGAAGCTTGTTTGCCACCCAACCAATTTATGTTTGCAACATTAGTTTGCATAGCAGGTGATGGGGCACCAGCAGAACTAGTTACCGAAAGCTGACAATAATTCCATCCGCACTGATCAAGAATTCTGCATATCATCCAACAGAGGATAACACGTGGTGGTGGCCAAGGTTGTGGCACCAACAATCCAGTACCATTACTGCACTCAAGTGACAGCCAATGAACTGACCAATTATCGAAATGGATCAGGTGGTGGCCATGGTTGTAGGCCACCACACTCAACAACCAACTGATTTCCACACAGATTGAACAGATCACCCAAAACTAGAAATGGATCAGGTGATACCTCAAGATGGTTGCCACTGCACCCACTTCATGCAATCTCCCATGGTTGTAGGCCACCATTTCTACAGATAAAGTGCAGTGCTATTGGCTTTCCTCTGGATGCCTTCTGTAGTTGCACTGGCGGCGTCATAGATGGTTGCCACTGCACCCACTTCATGCAATCTCTGCACCAAGGTGATACCTCAAGCAGGAACCCACTGATCAAATGCATTTTCCCATACCATGAACGAAACAACCCTGTACCTAGCAGCCATGGAGGTTTTGGTTGCGTACATCCTCGCCCATTCCCGATGTCGGTACTGTCCTCTTGGGGCAGTGTAGAGGCAGGGAAAGCTGTTGATGGCGCTGATGGTGCTATGGACACTGGAATACAAGCATACCGGTACAGGCTTAGTGTCGAACACCTGGTGGGCGAGGCGATGAGGAGCTCGGGTACGCCAAACTGGAAGTCAAGAGCCGTGTCTTGGCTAGGAGCGGAGGTTGGGGAAGAGGTGGGCGAGGCCAAGGCGGCCATCACCAGGTTGCTGGTGGTGGGGTTGGCGCAGACGAAGAGGGGCTTGCCGGTGGGGAGGCCGAGCACCTGATCAGATGGCGGCCATCACCAGGTTGCGGAACGGCTCCGTCTTGCTGACGAGCTGGAGGTGGATATTCTCGGGGACGGTGGGCCGAGAGGAGGCGGCCTCACTGTCGGAGGCGTTGCTGTCGAGGGAGGGGATCAGCAGCGCGTGAAGGCGCACTACCGGGGCATCCGGAAGCAGCCGTGGGGCTGGTACGCGGCGGAGATCCGCGACTCCTGGAGGAAGACGCACGTGTGGCTGGGCACCTACGACACTCCCATCCAGGGCGCCATGGATCTTCTCGCGCGGGTTGGAGAGCGCGACGGGCGCAGGGGCCCTGGTGGCCTCGCGGATGGGCGCGAGGTACGACAGGACGGAGCCGCCGTGGACGGAGTTGTAGCCGGTGCCGGTGGTGATGTCGACCTGGAGCGAGGCGCGATTCTCCAGCCTGCCGACGCCATAGGCGAAGGGGATCCCGCGCGGGGGCGCGGACGCCTGCTCCGCCGAGTCGTTGGTGGTGACGGGCGGTTCAGGGAGCGTGCGGTGGATGTAGGAGAGCTCGGTGACGAGGACGAAGCGGTCGATGCAGGGAGTGACGGATGCGGAGTCCTGGTCGGCCACCACGATGTACGAGGAGGCGCGGTCCGCAGATGGGTCGTGGTCCGCGAGAGACCTAGCGGCGGCCTTGGATTCGGAAGCGGAGGCAGAGGCGAGGGAGTGGAGGGTGGCGAGGGCGGAGTTGTTGGGGTTGTAGCCGGTGCCGGTGGTGGCGTCGACCTCACGCCCGCTGCTGTCGGAGTCGGCGACGAAGGCTGGAGGGGCGGTTCGAAAGGCCGCGTTGCACGCCTCCAAATCCGACGCCATCTTCGTCACCATGACTAGGATCTGGTCCAGCATCTCCTTGCATCGTGCCTCTTGTGCGGCATCCATGGCGGAATCTGAGAGCCCACAGATCGAGAGCTCCGGTACCAGTTGGTGCTTCTGCAGCGCCGCCGCTGGAAAAGCCGCGCCCAAGCCCGATGTGAGCGACGACGCCCTATGCGTTTGAGACGAGAGATAAGGATAAGGGGCACTATGGTCATTTGGCCTTTGTTTTTCAGATTTAGAATTTTTTTAATTCGTTTAATTCATGTCCATCTGACGGACGTCAGAAACAAGGGCAAACGGACCGTTCAGTTCAAAATAACAGGGGTAAAAACACAAAGTTGAAAAAGGAAGGGTAAAATCACAATTAGCTTACTGGACAGGGGTAAGAACACCATTTTCCCTTTTTATTTCTGCAAAACAAAATGTAGACTATGCTTACATGATGTATGTTCATATAAAAATAAATAACGATGGAACAATTGTACGAAAATGATATTTAGGCTGAAGGCATCGACACCAAACCATTCTCTGCCGTAGCTAAAATATCCGAGTGGCAGAGCAAGCAAGATAGATTTAATTGACATCAAGGCTAATTGAATATATATAATATCTGAAGACACTAGGCACCATAGGCACACTTATATATGCTGAAAAGATTACAACAGCAGCACTGCGCATTGAGACATGTTCAGTTTTTTTCTGCCACAACATGAATGGCACGGGTAGCAAAATTTATGCTATCGTCGATAGGCCAGCTGCACACAAAACCTTATGTGTGAGAAAAATAAATCCATACTGAACACAATACTGCAGCTAATGATGTAGAACGAATTGAAACTGAAAGACAGTCATAAAGGAAATGGCTATTGTAAAATTGAAATCACCTACAAGGCTAAAAGACATCATCAGGTAAAAAGGAGAACAACTCAAACTTAGAGCGTGCTCTGGAACGTATCCTGAAAAATTGTGTAGGCACTATTGGCCACAGAACGATGAATGAAACTCAGTGAGGATGCTGACCAGTAAACATAGTTGTTGAAATTGATTGTATTAAGTTGAACCATCGGTTTGATTTTAGAGCTGAATGGGAGGACATTTGTAAGGTTGGGAAGGTCACTACATTATTAACCAATTTATCTGACGAATATAATTAGAACCCGCAATATTAGAAAATAATGGAAAATGTTATCAAGTGGAAAAATAACAGACTAGAATTATATACCATCCTGAAGGGGAAAATCTCACTGTACTAAACCTGAGCAGGCAACAGAAATGGAATTGCGCATCAAAATGGAGACGAAAAGGCAATATTTTATCTTAAACGAACCCAATAAATCATTGCAGCATATGAAGCAGCACTGTATAGAAGCGAAATACCAAAAAGATGTGGCTTCTTGTCACTTAATGTAGATGCAACCAGTAATCATCGTTGCCTCCTAAACCAAGTAAAACTGAAGTGTCTAATTAGATGAGTCTTGCGATATGATAAGAAAACTAAGTACCTCATAAAGATAACATGATCAAATGGGGATGTACCTGAAATATTGTAGTTTAAAGGTTGCCATCTTTATAGAAGCAGTGGATGCCATTGGCGTCTCTGTAACTATTGGAAAGATAGACCATAATTAGAGAAGGTAAACAATGACCTGAGTAAGGACGAATCAAAATCAATACTGCATCAATAAATGCAACCAGCGATGTCGTGGAAAATGAGCACAACAGTCGACAGAAACTTTCAAATTAATAACCTCATTAATGCCCGGTCTCAGGACATGAAACACATAATTTGATGCATTTATTTCTTAAACAAAGATAGCTCCACTGCAATGTGGGTACATGCAATACATTAACCTAAACCATGTAACATCACTAATTAAAGAAAACATCTCCAATATCCAAGCATTAATCTTGCCGGGGCTGCAGCAGCAGATGGTCACTAAATTGCAAGAGGTAAATGGCAAGTAGCATCAGCCATCAACACACAAATAACTGTCAAGAAAACGAAGAGGTAGATGGCACTATGGTAGACTCACCAGGGCGTTTAGTGATTTACCCCCAAATGAAGTGCCGAAAAACAGCTGGAAAAATAACTGGAATACATATCGATGGAACCGGTACATAGATGTACCAAATCGACCAGGCTAGTATCAGATCTTACCAATAAGATAGTCGTAGGGACCGTGGTGCAGCGACGCGAACCTGGTTGGATATGACAAGCTCATTTTCCAATAGATGTGCAAAAATCACTGATTTTCAGTAACGCATAAAGGGCGAGCAATACCAAAAAAAAACTGAAAGTAGTGGTGCCTACCAACAAAATTGTGGATCATCAATAATCACAACGTGTAGTTGCATGTTCCTCGGTACCTATCCATCTATCCAAGTCAAGTGAAAAGGGTGTAGCTAGTGCAGAAGATCGAGAGACCGGATCTGGATCTGAATCTGGAAGAGAGAAGAAGGCAAGATATTTTTGCTACTGTTAACCATTGGGAGGGTGTCACGTGGAGATGCAGTAAGCAACTGGGAGAGTAAATCTGGACAGTCAAGGTGCGATCACCGGAGGACCAACGTCGACCTATGGAGGTCGAGTGATGCTGCCGGCGCACCTAGGCAGTCCTCTCTCATCGTGTGGCCAGAGCGGCCCTCCCCCATGCCAGCATCGTCCATGGCTCCCTAGGCTTAACTGTTGGTGCTGTACACAGATCCGGTGGGGAAAAGACCGGATCCGGACATGGAGACCCTAGATGGACCCTAGCAAAGAAGGCAGACAAGCACAGATCGACGCTGCACCCTGGCACCGACGAGGGAAAGGGAGGACAGTAAGGTAGGCAGGCCACCTTCACCTGTGTCTTGTGGCGCCGGAGCCGACGAGCGCTGGGGGGCTGTGGCCGAGCTGGCGCGTGGGGCCTAGATGCGGCGGGGAGGTAGCGCCGGGCACGCAACGGCGCGGTAGGGTGCGCTGCCCACGCCAGAGGGCGCGCCAGGGGTGGCGCCGCTGGCCCCGCGCCACCGCGCCTGCACCGCCGCCACAGGAAGAGGGAGAGGGACGGAGGAAAGAGCAGATCTAGGGCCGTGGAGGGAGGAGCGAAGGCAGGGACGCTACGGGCGATAGAGGGGACGAGGGGGTGAATGAGGATGAGGACGGTCACAGTAAAGAGACAGAGAGTAGATGAACGAAGGCTCCACAACAGTAGCTGGAACTGAATCTGAACGTCGAAGCGACGATCCAACGGGACAAAATAAATATGCTACCGTGGCCACCCTGAGGAGCGGCCGAGGCTCGCTGCTTTGATAGTAAGAAATAGCTTCGATGGTGCCATGGTGGTCCTATACCGTTGACTTGCGATTGCACAGTACAATGGTTTGTTTCTGCAATCTGCATTAGGTTTTTCCACCACTCATAAAAAATATAAGTTAAGGTTAAATTGGTGATAACCAAATTGTCGGGGACCAATACTAGAGTATTAGAAAAGGAGGAGCTAATGACCATCAACATTGATTCATCCGAGCAGTCAAGAGCGTAACTACAGCTTCAACTGAACCTCTAGGTGCGTAGGCTCCGCCTCGTCCGACGTCTGGGGGAGGGCTCCACCTCGCCCGACCCCAAGGTCGCGGGCTCCGTCTTGTCCGACCTCAAGGCCATGGGCTCCGCCTCACCCAACCCCGAGGCCGTGGGCTCTGCGTCGCCCGACCCCGAGGCTGCGGGCTCCGCCTCGCCCGACCCAAAGGCCGCGGGCTCCGCCTCATCCGACCTTTGGGTTTGCACTCCGCCTCGCCTGACCCCTTGGGTGCGGGCTCCGTCTTGCCCAACGGAGTCCCATACCGCCGTCAACCACTCCTGGTCCAGGCATATGGGCCTAGGTCAAAACTCTGACACCAAGGAAGAGACCAGCATGTCCCGATGTAACCCGTGGCCATGACGGGTCATACATGGGGATTCACATCAAGAACAACGTCGGGCATGCCGGTGCTGTTCTACCTAACCCTCGTACGAACGCTGACAGACGCGTCAGTTTACCACGACGCCCGTCGGGATGGAATGGGACGCCATGACCGGCAGACGACGCCTGCACATGGCGTCAGTGACGAACAGGGCCGCGACGTGGAGCCGTCCCTGTTGACGTCTACAGGATCGGCGGGACCCGCATGAAGGAGAAGAAGGACCCGACGGTCCTGGCAGCCTTCTTCTCTCTCTTATTCTTCTCTTTTTCCTCCGCTGTAACCCGCGCTTTCCCTTGGCCTATAAAAGGAAAAGCAGGGCTTCCTATGAAAGGGACCGATCGATCGACCCTTCGAGACCCGATCGGATCCAGATCCGCACAAGAGCACGACACGAACACACGGCTGAGCAGCGATCAAGCTCTCAGCACCCATTCATTCCTTCCACCAGAGACTTGGGATCATTTCTCTCTTTCGCCCGTTTGTAACCCCTACTATAAACTTTTAGTGCTAGTAACATGAACTTCAGCGACGAACTGGACATATGGACTTTCTGCCCGAACCAGTATAAACCTCATGTCCTCTAAGCACACCATCCGAGCCAGACGGGTAATATTAGAAATTTACTCGTCGGTGATAACTTGAAACACCGACACAAATGTTTTTCATTCGATAATTCATGATTGAAATTAGAATTCCAGCGAAGCTCTATATGACCGAGGTTGACAGTACAATGTCTCACGCGACCCAATCGAATGTTAGTTGCCATTAGCATTACACAGCGGAGTTACTACACTTCATCATTGTTTTGGATAAAATATTATTATTTTAAATCCTTCATCCCTTTTAAATTATAAGTTGCTTTAATTTTTTTTATACATCTATTTTACTATAAATCTAGATATTATATATGTCTAGATACATAGCAAATTTTATGTATCAAAAAAGTAAAGGCGACTTATAATTTGAAATGGGAGGAGTATCTTGCAGGTGATTAGGTGTTGTTTGAACCCTGTGTGGCCCATATTTAGGGGATGTTTGATCCGGTGACTAAAATTTAGGAGGTGTTATATGAGGGTGTCGCATGGGGTGTTTGATACTAATAAAAAAATAAATTACAGAATCCGTCAGTACTCTATGAGACGAATTTATTAAGCCTAATTAATCCACCATTAGCACACGTTTACTGTAGCAACACGTTGTCAAATCATGGACTAATTAGGCTTAAAAGATTCGTCTCGCAAATTAGTCGCAAACTATGCAATTAGTTTCGTAATTAGTCTATATTTAATACTCCATGCATGTGTCCAAACATCCAGTAGGACAACGACTAAAATTTAGGAGGAGGAACCAAACACCCTCCTGTGCTAGGCAAACTTGTACGTGTTCGTATTATGTTTTTTTTTACTACCGAGACTTGCATTGGCTAATGAGGGAGCCTTTTCTGATGCAATATATGATCAACTTGTGGTTGCGCAAGTGTTTTGGCATTGGGTTTTGTCACAACTATTTAAAATTGAAAACCAGAATTATGGTGCCAATATATAAAAAATTATAGACTTTGTTCAAAACTCTGTATACTGCAATGAAAAATATTATATTTTATTGAACATCTTTTTTTTGACGGCAAATTTTATTGAACATCTTACATTCTTACTATTCCAACTAGAATTTAAGGTAAGCTTTAGATGATAGATTGACAGACACTACGGTGTCTTACTCGATCCAGCTGGGTCAATGCTAGTTGGTATAGGGATAATGCTATTGATCAAATTATGTTATTTTATAGATCTTTCAAATGATTGGGATGTTCTGTGAATCCCGTGTGGCTCATGTACCGGACAAAATTCTTTCTATTTTATTTTTGTGCACACTCAATATCTGGCCAAACCTGTTTCTGTTTCTTTCATCATGGTAATAGGGGAAAAGTTAACCCAAATATTCTTTATATATGTGTAAAGGCTTCCCCAAATATTCACCACATAATTGGAATTTCTGGCAATGGCCAATCCAACATGTTGTACTATAGGATCATGCAACAGTGCTTTTTTCCAATGCGATGTGTGTATACAATATGACAATTGCACAACACTTTGTGTTTTATTTTTGTATTAGAGCATCTCCTAACTTGCTATTGCTTTTTTAGCTAACGCTCAGCCTCCAACATACTAGCCTATACCATCTCTATCATATTTGACGTGCTATCGCGTGAGCCTCGGTAGCAAAATTTGGTTGGCCCGTGTGCCTCGCTATCTTGGTTTATGTGAGGCTGACAACTAGTGTCATGTTTATGTTGCTCTAAAATTCCAGTCCTTTCTCCTCATTTCATAATTTCAAAAGGTGGTCATATCAAGCTCTAAAATTAATGTATATTTTTTTGTCAATAGAATAAATAATAGAGAACTCATTTTAGTTGGATTTAACTCAAAATCTTCTAGATTTTAATTAAAATTCTTCAAAGTTAACTGTTTTCGTAAAATGTTTGAACTTAAGAGTATCAATTCAATTCTCAAAATCACCAAAAAATATAGCAATTCATATTATTTTTTAATACTAATAAAATATAGATCAATAGAATATGGAGAGTGAGATGTAGGTAGTCTGTTTGGGTGTGCTTAATTATGGAGAGGGAATCTTTATAGAGTGGATAGCCAAATGAAGATATAGAGTGGAATTTAGAATGTCTCTTTGGAGATGCTCTTATCAACCAAAGTTCAAATGGATAGTTAGAAACTAATTTTAGACTAACTAGAACATGCCTTCTCTTCCCCTACATCTTCTTCCCTGCAATTTCCTTTTACATGGTTGATCGCCGCGTGCAGATGATGATGAAGAGGCACAAGATTGAGTGGGACCTAAGCATCGACGAGGAAGTCGGATGGTCCTAAATGGCTAAAGGGGGGGGGGGGGTGAATAACCAAATAATTTTTTTATAAAAACACTAGAGCAAACTTGATTAGATAACAAGATGGCAATAATGCGGTTTTTCTCTAGCTCTACTAAACGCTAAGCAAGCCACCTACGGAATACTAGTTTCTATGATCTCTAAGTTGATTTTCACATAATCAAGCAAGCTAGGCAACAACTACAACAACTAGTGAGCTAACTAAGAAACTAGTTACAATTAATTACAACTACGCTACTCAACTTGCTAAACAAGGTAAACAAGCAAGCTCTACACAAGTATACTAGGAATTGAAATGCAAGTGATAGAGCGATATACCGAACCGGGCAAGAGATAAATCAATCAAATGAATACCAAGGATGACACAAGATTATTTATCCTGTGGTTCGGTTGCTTGCCGGCAACTTAGTAAACGTTGTGGCGATACACTCATTTGGTGGCTCATGCCCTAATAGGCATCACATGCCTAGCCCACCACTTGGGCGCCGTAAGAACCAACACAAGAGATGATCCACAAACCATGAGCAATCCACTAGAGTTACCTTTCGCAATCTCTCACGGGAAATAGGCACAAGAACCCCTCACAAATCATCGATCGAAGCTGGAGACAATCACCACCCTCCGCTCAATGATCACCGCTGCTCCAAGCTGTCTAGGTGGTGGAAACCACCAAGAGTAACAAGAAATCCCACAGCAAAGACGATCCCAAGTGCCACTAGATGCCAACACAATGCAAATGCACTTTGGATCACTGTCAATCTCAGTATGATAATGAAACAATGAAGAAGATGGGTGGAAGGTGTTTGGATAGGCTCACAAGGTTGTATCACTAATGAAAATGGCCAAGGGAACGTCCATGAGCCGGACAACAAGTTTATATAGAGCCCCAACAACTCAAGTAGCCGTTGCCATCTTCATTGGGCTGGTGAAAGGTCCTAATATGGCTAGAGGGGGGGGGGTGAATAGCCTATTTAAAAATCTACAAATCAACTAGAGCAATTTGATTAGTATAACAAATAGCGAAATGTAAACTTATTCTAGCTCTACAAGGGTTGCAAGCCACCTATCCAACAATTCTAGTTACTATGATCACTAAGAGCTCTCACATTTGCTACACTAAAGAGCTCCACTAGATGAACTCAAACTACAAAGCAAGCTCTCAATTCTAATTACACTAAAGAGCTTGCTACAACTAGTTTACGAGAATATAAATGGATGAGTAGGGTTATTATACCGCCGTGTAGAGGAGTGAACCAATCACAAGATGAACACTAAATCAATCACCAGGAGAATACCAAAGGGCAAGAGACAACCAATTTTCTCCCGATGTTCATGTGCTTGCCAACACGCTACGTCCCCGTTGTGTCGACCAACACTTGGTGGTTCGGCGGCTAAGAGGTGTTGCACGAACCTCGTCCACACAATTGGACACCGCAAGAACCTACCCACAAGTGAGGTAACTCAATGACACGAGCAATCCACTAGGGTTACCTTTCGGCGCTCCACCGGGGAAGGTACAAGTCCCCTCACAATCACCGGAGATGGCCACGAACAATCAGCAACCACCAAGAGCAACAAGCAAATCCGGCAGTGAAACACGAACACCAAGTGCCTCTAGATGCAATCACTCAAGCAATGCACTTGGATTCTCTCCCAATCTCACAAAGATGATGAATCAATGATGGAGATGAGTGGGAGGGCTTTGGCTAAGCTCATAAGGTTGCCATGTCAATGCAAATGGCCAAGCGAGTGAGCTTGAGATGGCCATGGGGCTTAAATAGAAGCCCCCCATGAAATAGAGCCGTTGGCTCCTCAGTCCACTAAAAACAGGGCGATCGGACATGTAGGTCAGATCGACCGAACATAGGACCCTAGCGTCTAGTCGCGCGATGCATGCCACGTGGCCCCTGCTTCAAATGCTGATCGTCTGATCTCAACGGTCATCAGTGCACTTAAGTTGTGACCGGATGCGCTGCTTGAAGTGATCGAACGCACCAACACCAGCGTCCGATCGTTTCCAGTAAGGTTCCACTCGCGATCGGACGCGTCCGGTTGATCATGACCGGACACAGGACCCCAGCGTTCGGTCACTTCCAGTAAGCTTCCAGAGGTGGAAATTCGCGACCGGACGCGTCCGGTCACGCCTGACCGGACTCGCCCAGCGTCCGGTCCCTCACGGTCTTCTCTGTGCGCTGCCACATCATGAAGTGATCCAGTGTCCGGTCGAAGACCGACGCCAGCATCTTCACTGCTTCCACTGACCGGACGCTTCAGTCCAGTTGAGACCAGCATCCGGTGCACTCTGTGAAACCCTGTCTTTTCTATATAGGGCGCCGGTGGCACCATCGGACTGTCCGCACTCTACAGGCGGACACTCCACCGGTGAAGTTTCTTACCCTTGCTCCCAAGTGCTAAACACAATGTGTATCACCTTTGTGCATGTGTGTTAGCATATTTTCACAAACATTTTTAAGGGTGTTAGCACTCCACTAGATCCTAAATGCATATGTAATGAGTTAGAGCATCTAGTGGCACTTTGATAACCACATTTCGATACGAGTTTCACCCCTCTTAATAGTATGACTATCGATCCTAAATATGATCACACTCACTAAGTGTCTCGATCACTAAAACGAAAAGCTCCTATCAAGTTTCACCTTTGCCTTGAGCTTTTTGTTTTTTTTCTCCTTTTTCCAAGTTCAAGCATTTGATCATCACCATGCCATCATCATCATCATGTCATGATCACCATTGCTTCACCACTTGGAGTAGTGCTACCTATCTCATAATCACTTTGATAAACTAGGTTAGCACTTAGGATTTCATTAATTCACCAAAACCAAACTAGAGCTTTTAACTGGTCATGGGGGCATCGGACGATAACAAGGACATCAGACAAATGCCGCGAGCGTCAAATGCATGGATGAATGCCGCATGTCACTAGCCATTTGAAGTCGACCATTGCCTCCCAATGGCTCTCTCCGCCCGCCGTCCAATGACCTCCAGAAAGTACCCAGAGAGCTCCAAGTTACATCGGACACGTATGATGCCCTTGATCAGACCAGTTCTAGTGTCTGATACTCTGTTGACTGTGTGGTCAGCAGGTGAACAGTGCTAGCATTTTGTCTGGTGCATGTTTTTCACTTTGTCTGATGCCTTCGCGAAATGTCCGAAGAATTATTTCTCCAAACAGAGAACAACCAAAACACATCGTATGCTCCCTGAATTTGTCTGATGCAATTCGCTTTAGCGTCCGATGCCTATGTCGAGCCACTGCTGTCTTAGGGTTAGCCATCGGACACAAGGTTTATTTGTCTGTTGCCTACGCCGTTTGCGTCCGATGCAGTACAATGAACTCATTTTCTTTCTTTCTCTTCAACCCTTGTGCAAATGTGTTAACACCACAAAGTTCCATCACTTGTGTTCGTGAGTTAGTATTTTCACAAACATTTTTCAAGGGCTGTTAGCACTCACTAGGTCCTAATGTACATGCATGGGGTCAATTCACCTAGTGGCACTTGATAACCATATTTTTCGTAAGAGTTCCCCTCTCAATAGTACGACTATCTATTCTAAACCCGATCACACGCTCTATTGCATCTTGATCGACAAAACAAAATACCCTAGAATATACCTTTCCCTTGAGCCCTTGTATTTTGTTTTTCTCTTTCTTCCTTTCTATATTGGAGCACTTGATCATCACTTGTGGCTATCTCCATCACCTTGAGTGCCACTAGCTCCCCCAAAGACTTGGACCAACCTATCTCATTTACACACTTAGAGCATAGGGTTAGTCCAATAGATTTCATCAATTAGTCAAAATCAAACTAGGGCTTTCATCTGCATGTGGCTAAATCCAACCCCACCCTTGCTGCGATGAACAAGAAGTTTGGGATGATCCACGGGCTGTCATCACTGGCCAACATCATGTCATTTGGCAGCTTGGCCATGCACTCCTAGTGCCTGGCTAGCAAGCTTGAGCTGTGAAGGGGTGCCAAGATGACAACTTTCTCGGCCTTGTTGTGTTGAATCTTATCAGGATGGTGGTATTGGTGCATGTCATCTTATGAGATCGCTAGACTATATTGTACGATTGCGCTATTGGCTTCAGAGGAGAATAATTTTAGTTAAAAAAGAAATCCGATGTGTTGCATGATGCTCTCAAACCAGTTATTCAAAATCAGAAAAATTCAGCCACGTTGGTTGTATTTGTTGATGTTTCTTACGTGGAGGAGTAACCAATTGAGATTCGTCAGCAAGTGTACGTCCCTTTTTGGAACCAAGGATTTACGGAACACAGAAATAGGAAAAATGTAAGAATGAAATGCTCTCTTTGGAACAAAGGATTTAAAAGACAGAAATAGAAAAAAATGTAAGAATGAACTGCTAACACTTTAAATCGTGTAGGATTTCAAAACGAAGGAAAGTTTAGAAAGATGCCTTTGAAAGCAACGTAGAAACAACATAGGAAACAAAATAGAAGATGTCTTTGGAAGCAATATAGGAAAAACATAACTAAACGATGAGGTTGTAGCTGTATGTCAAAAAAGCAAGTAAAAAAAATGAGGTCGTAGCTAATGTTTAGTGTCCTCTAAACTTCCTCTAGAATGGCCTAGTCCATAAAAATTTGAAAAGAATTGTTAGGAAGCATTCCTTTGTTTCAGAGAGCATCATAGGATTTTTATTTTCCTATAGAAACTGAATCCTTCACAATTCTTATGTTTTTCCTCCATTTCAAACGAGGACTGCACCGGCGAGGCACAAAGAGATAGGGGTAAACTAAAATACACTTGCGGCACATATTCGCATGCAAATGTATGTGTATGTACCGTATAAACATATTTCACATGAAGCTTATATACAACGTAAAAGGTAAAAAAAAGAATCGCTTCACTAAAGATGATATAACATGACAATAATTTAAGTAGCCAAGCAGCTTCCCTTAAGACTGTCATCGTCGTCTATTTTGCTAGTGACAATATCATGTCTGTTTTTCTATCTATAAAAAAAATAGTGACTTTTTTCGTCATTGATTGGTAAATGTGGGAAGGGAGAGTGTTGGCGCACACAGGCACAGGGCACACAGTACTCCGCACGAGCGCCCCCCCCCCCCCCCCCACCCCCCCCAAATCTCTAAGGGTTATTTGGATGGGTACCATTATAATTCTCATAACTTTGAGATGTACCATTAAAATTCACCTATTTTGAGATTTACCATTATAATTCAATGTTTCACTGAGTTTTGCCATTTTTTATGTCTTCCAGCTGCTTGGGCCCACTGGCAGCCGTATGCGTACTGTTCGCTTTTCTGTATGGACGTATTTGCCCCCGTCCCGAAGTTGAAAGAGCCCCGCGCCCGTGGCTCCATCTCTGTCTGTTCTCCTCCTCGCACTCACTCTGTCTCTCACTCTCTTGTCCTCCCGATGCGGCAACGGCGGCGGAACCCTAACCCTAGCCGCCGGCGTCCTGAAGCCCGCGCCCGCGCTCGAGTCAACTACCGCCGCCGCCCAACTCCACTGCCGCCTGCGCCCGAGCTGTCCTCCCAGATCCTGAACGATTGGAGCCTCTCCAGCGACCTCACGATGGTGTTCCATTGAGCGCAATGGCTGACCCCGCGGACATGGAGCACGGCGAGGAGAGGTATGGATCTCGAACCTTCAATCTCTTGAGTCTGAGTAGCGATGCGAGTAGGTCGAGGAATTGCGCTAACCCTAGTGTATTTTTTTGCGACTTGTTTGTTTGCTGCTTGGGTTTGGTTGTTCTCCTTAGAGATTAAAGTTGAAGGTTTCTATACTACAAACAGTAATGGTAGGAAAGCTTACACGAAGGGTAGTGTGATTAAATGGGATGTGGAGGTAGGATCATTCACTTTTGAATTGCTGATGCAAAGCTTGACCAATCAGTTCAAATGGTCCCCTACCCAGAGTCCTTGTGTGTGGTTCTTTGACAAAATAATGTGTGAAGATGTCATACTAGTTAATGACTTCTAGCTGAATGATGTGTTTGAAATGTATAAGGATCAGATGCATTGCCAAGTTGTTGTAGGAGTTTTTGAAAGAAAAGTTGCAGATGTTGATGAGTTTGCTACCCTAGAGCCTCTTTGTGTGATTCCTCCTGTTGAGCATGAGAATCCTATTCCAGATCCCAATAGGCATGAGAATCCTATTCCAGATCCTATGGAGCAGCCTAATCCTCTTGTTAGCCCTGCTACCAAGCCCACTGCTGAGCCAGATGAAGGGCCAGAGTATCCTTTAGAGCCTGAACTAGAGCCTGACAGGGAGCCAGACATGTTTGATAATGAGGAGTATGTGGGTGTCGATGATGAGAGAATGTACATGCCAGTACCTCCTCATCAGTACACTAACAATGCATAGGCTGCTAACAGTTCTCACTCACAACCATGTGATAATGCTGATGCAAATGATTCTGGTGCTGCTGAAGGAGGTGTTCCTCTTGAGGCAGAGATTGATGATGCAGATGCACAGGAGGTCCATGTGATTCCTGATCCAGCAAATCCTAAGATTGTGAAAGGAGGGCTCTTTCCTGATATTGTTGCATTCAGGAAGGCAATTAGGCATCATGCAGTGAAGACAGGCTTTGAGTTTGCTAATCTGCAAACTGACCAGACTAGATTTATTGCCAAGTGTAAAGCAGAGGGATGTCCTTGGCATATACATGCTTCTAGAAATTCTTATGGCAAGACAATAGAGGTAAATTTGTCATTACTGTTGGAGTTGTTTGTTTATTAAATTTGTTATTTATGAAACTAATGTCCTATTGCATTTGTTTGTGTAGATCAAAAGGCTACCTTTTGAACACAACTGTCCTACCACAAAACTCAGAGAAGGGAAGATGGCCACCCAAGGTTGGTGTGCAGATAGGTTGGCAGACTGGCCGAAGAAGAATCCAACCAAAGGTGCAACTGACTGCAGGGACAAATTGGAGGGTGACTATGGCATTAAGTTGAAATACTCCAAGGCATGGTCAGGTATGAAGGTAGCTTTAGAGTAGATCCATGGTAAATATGAGGAGAGTTTTCAGTTGCTTTTTAATTGGGCTGCTCAAATTGAGAAAGTATCCCCTGGTAGCTTAGTAGAGATAGAGTTAGAGAAGATTGGCACCAAAAACAGATTCAAGAGGATGTTTGTTGCTCTTAGACCATGTGTGGATGGATTCTTATCTAGTTGCAGACCTTTTATTGGGGTAGATGCTTCCTGTTTGCATGGTAAATATAGGAGTCAGTTAGCTTTAGCAACTGGTGTGGACACAATTGGTTATACCATATAGCTTATGCAATTTTCGAGTCAAAAACTAAAGATAATTGGAAATGGTTTCTGCAGCAGCTGCATAAGGTTGTAGGAGATGTTCCAAATCTGGTTATATGTACAGATGCATGTAAAGGACTAGAGACTGCAGTGGGGTCTGTCTTCCCACAAGCTAAAAACAGGGAGTGCATGAGACATTTGCATTAGAATTTTTTGAAGAAGTATTCTGGTGAGGTGTTCACTGATCACTTGTACCCTGCAGCTAGAAGCTACACACAAGGGCTGTTTTAGTGGCACATGAAGAAAATTTTTGAGTTTGCACCTGAAGCCATTGAGTACCTTGAGGAGCACCACAACAGGATCTGGTACAGGTGTGCATTTTCAGAAAACAGCAAGTGTGACTACTTGACAAATAATGTTTCAGAGAGCTTCAATGCACAAATAAAGAAGTTCAAAGGTCTGCTACTGCATGAATTAGTTGACAGAATCAGAGAGATGATCATGGAGAAGAGATACACTAGGAAGATGCTTGCTAGGCAGTGGACAGATGGAATACTCCCAAATGTGATGAAGGAGCTCAACTTGATTAGCAATAACATCAAAGTGGTCAAGGTATCAGTTAGTGATGTTGATATTGCAGAAGTGACCATCTTGGATGAGTGGAACAATCAGAAAAAACAAATAGTTGACTTGCAGAACCATAAATGCTCCTATAGGGCGGGGCAGTTGATAGGGAAGCCCTGCAAACATGCCTTGGCATGGATCTTGTCCAACAGAGGGGTAAAAATTGAAGATTTTATCCATGACTATTACTAAGTGGCTAGGTTCAAGGCAACCTATGAGGACCGAATTGAACCTATCCCAGATAGGTCACAATGGCCTATTGTGGAACTTAGATTCAAAGTGTATCCATCGTTGCTAGGCAGAGGAGCAGGAAGACCAAAGGTTCAAAGGCAAAGAGGTTGCTTGGAGAAAAGGACATCCAAAAAGAAGGTCAAATGTAGGAGATGTGGAGATTTTGGCCACTTTTCAAAAACTTACAAACAGACAGAGATTGGAGAAGATGGTGAGAGAGCTCCACCAAGGAACAAGGCTAACAAAAGGTATGTTTCTGTGCACTAAATATGGCTCATTGTTTTTCACTTCACAATATGTAATGTCACCTTTAAAATGTAGGAAAGAAGCTCCAATAGATACAGCTGGTCCCTCCCAAGCCAAGAAACATAAAGTTCAGAAGAAGAAGAAGGGCACACCAAAGAAGAAGACACCCATCAAGAAGAAGCTCAAGAAGGCTACAGCCGACCCGCCTACTACTGTTGTTAGTAGCCTTAGGAGGCTAGTCTATGAAGACTAGAGCTTGTCAGCAGCTTATGATATGCTTTTGTAATAAAAAGAGAACTTGTATGCTGCTACTGGTATGCTTTTGTAAGATCAACAGTTGAACCTTGTTGTTTGTGTAACATTGTAGTTGGATTCCTAGAACCTTGTAGTTAGAATGCTGGAACCTTGTATGGTTGTGAACCTGGTATGCTGTTATGTTGATTTAAGTGGTTGTGAACTTGATATGCTGGTACGCTATGCTCAGTTCTGTATAAGTGTCTCGAACACTTCTATCACTCAACATTTTTCAGTGTCTTGAACACTTCTATCCAGTTCACCTTCCTTCTGTATTTTTCCATGCCTCTAGAACACTTCTATCTAGTTCACCTTCCTTCTGCATTGATTAACTGCGAGAAGGCATTACTTGTTGACATGTTGGAGTACTCGATCGGCATACGGCTTTGATCTATAGTCCTGATATCCAGGGAACTTACTCTGTTGCATTTGAAGGGAGTTCAGAGATCTGATTCATACTATCGATGTTGGACATGTCTGGACCTGCCTCCTACAACTACAGCACAAACTCCAGGTTCCACAGCACATCCCCATGGTAGGACACTCGACACCATACTCTGCAATATAATATCAAAACTTAGGCAAGAGCTTTCATTAGCTCGGGAATCTCATAAGACACATATTCAAGAACTGGAGAGTAGTGCTTTGAAGGCAAGAAAATGCTTTGAACATAGAATAAAAGAAGTAGATCTAATGCTCGAAGATTCTAGAAAGAAAAGAAGATATCTGGTATTCAGAACACAAGATGTCAATTAATTCAACAGAACACATTTCATTTCAATTCAATTCTAGGATAACATACATACACACAGTCACACATTAGCTAACCCACACTTACATTAGCTGACTAACACACATTCTAGCTATTCACTTCCACATAACAGCAACAACAAATGCACCAATCAGGACACCTACAAAGCCAAAAAAAAACTGGCGATACAACTGAACAATCAAGCACAATATGGCATTTCTTCGTGTCTAGCTCAGGCTTCGGCTCAGCAGGTTGGACCTTCAGTTTCCATAGATCAGCTACAACACTATCCACAATTTGCTTCAACTCTTGCAATTCTTCCTTCAACTCGACATTACAGTCAACTGATGTCTCCTTACCAGTCTGCAACCGGCGTTCCTTTGCTTCTAAGGCCTCAATCTGCAACTCAGAGCAGATGAAGCCGCAGGCAGTATGATCACCCTACACACAAAAATGCATCAATTAGAGTAGCATCAAGAGAAATAGTGAGGTCAACAATGTCAAGAATCCTAACCTTAATGTTGTACGGTCACATGAGAAACCACTGATTCTTTATCGCCGGCTGCTTGCTATGGATCCGAACCAAAGGAACATGGCAATAAGGGCACTCTCTTCTGCCGCTGGCTGTCGCACTCGAGCCTGTCGAAGGTACCTTCATCGGGCTTCCAGTCCACTGCCTAGCCATGGCTTCAAAAGCTCGGCGTAGCCATGGAGTAGAGCCTATAGACCAAGAGATAGGGTCACGGGATCCAAGATCCGGGAGGATAGCTCAGGCGCGGGCGGCAGTGGAGTTAGGCGGCGGCAGTTGACTCGGGCATGGGGGTGGGCTCCAGGATGCCGGCGGCTAGGGTTAGGGTTCCGCCGTCGTCGCCGTGTCGAGAGGACGAGAGAGTGAGAAATAGAGTGAGCGTGAGGAGGAGAACAGACTGAGAGATGGGGCCACGGGCGCATGGCTCTTTCAACTTCAGGACGGGGGCAAATACGTCCATACAGAAAAGCGAACAGTACGCATACGCCTGCCAGTGGGCCCAAGCAGTTGGAAGACGTAAAAAATGGCAAACCTCAGTGAAACATTGAATTATAATAGTAAATCTTAAAATAAGTGAATTTTAATGGTACATGTCAAAGTTTTGATAATTGTAATGGTATCCATCCAAAGGGACATCTAATTATTTGCCACTCTTACGGAGGCCGCCTCTTTGATTGCCAACTTTGTGGTGGCAACTATAAAAATGTCCCAAAAAATAGTAACTCGTCTAATATTTTGCCATTTTTACTGACGTGGCATGCCAGATCAGCCAGCCAGCTTGGGAACGGGCCGTTGACGCTCGAAGACCGAAGGCAAAAGACCATTTTGCCCCCGCCGTGTATTGCTTAACAAGTGCCATCTCCTCCCATCAGCTCGGTCCCAACGGTTCTCTCTGCACTTCTTCTTCTTCCTTCGTCTCCCCATCCTTGGTCGCCGCCGCCCCTCCATTGCCCTCCCCAACCCTAGCTGCCATGTCCCATCGAGCGAGCTCATCAATGCGCAATAGGCGTCCATAGCTGCCGGATAGGATAGGAGAGTACCCACTCAGGAGGCAGACATGGCTCCCCCTCATCATGTGCGAGGAGTGTGGGCTGTAGAGGGTGCTCAAGCTCGTGGCCCAGACAGATGAGAAAGGCAACAAGGGCCGTGTCTTCTTCAAATGTCCTAGGAACATGCAAGGGGTAAGCCACATTCTTTGGGTTCTGATTTGTTAGGGTTTTGAATCGATTGTCACAACAAATATGTTTCCATGTGTTTAGGTTCTAGGATCTTGTAGGTTTTTTGAGTGGCAGCAAGAGTACCTGGCCATATTGGTGGACCAGGGGAAGATTGTGATGAATCTAGAACAACATGGCACAGTAGAGGAAGAAGCTGATTCAAGGGCACTGGTGCGTGTGCAGAAGAACTCAATGGAGGTGAAGCTGGATGCTTTGGTTGGTGCAATGAAGGCTTTGAGCTTGGTCATGGGTGCTGGTGTAGCGGTTGGAGCTATGTATGTTTCACTAGTTGTTAGTTCCCTTGTTTGTTAGTTGAACTACTTCAAGCTGTATCTTAGTTGAGTAATGAGCTCTGTGTTTCAGTATGAGTCTGACCAAATCAGTGGGCATATATGTGTGAAAATGTTGAATGGTTAATGGAATATTGTTTTTGTTATTCCACTTGTACATGATATCCAAAAATCATCACTGCAAGACCACTGATATGCTCTTGACAACCATAGCAAGTTCAATCTGCATACATGACACAAACATAACAAGTTTAGTCTGCATACATGACACAACCCTAGCAAAGTCATCACAAGTTGTTCAGGCCTATAAGGCAATACATTACAAGTTGTCCATTCAACTTACAATACCATAACAAGTTGTTCATGCACCTTTCAATGACATAACAAAATTCCCAAAATATAGATCACAAGGATTCATTGCTTCATCAGTTTCCCTTGGCAGAATAATTCTTCACCTTTGTGGCTAGCTGCTTCCTCCTAGGGGTCATCTTCTTGGCTGGTGCAGGGTTTGGCAGAGATTTAGCCTCTGGAATGATCATTTCAAGGGGTTGTGGAGCTTCCAAGTTCAACCTCCTGCATTTGAAAGTGGTTTAGTGAGCTGTTGTCGAGATGGCAAGTTCCTGAGTCACAATTTAGGTTCCGATTTTACCTTGCTGCTGCTGCTGCTTCCTCTGCCTCTCTTTCCCTTGCTACTGCTGCCCTTGTTCTTGGAGTCCTTGGTGATGGTGCTGCTACTACTGGTGGAGCTGGTGAAGGCTCAGGTGCTGCTGCTGCTGGTGGAGCTGGTGAAGGCTCAGGTGGTGCTGCTGTAGTTTCACTAGCTGGAGCAGGTTCATACTCCTTGTCAGCACCCTTCTTTGGCCCCTTTTTGGTCTTTGTCTTTCTTGTCCTCTTCCTGCAATTTCATTAAGTTAGTTAACAATGGTGAAAGGATTTCAGCAAAGGTAGGTTAGTAAGTTACCTTTTTTTGGTGCCACTTAGTGGGCACCTCCAACTGGTCCTTCTATGGCCTAATTCACCACAACCCTTGCAAGTAACCTGCCTTGTGGCTTTGCCACTTCTCTCTAGGCATCCCTTAACCCTCTTCTTCCTTTGCCTCCCAAGTCCTCTTTTCTTCCCAATTGGTGGAAGAAGCTTGAATCCCTTCTCAACTACTGGCCACTGGCTCTTATCAGTGATGACATGAATCATTCCTGCATATGCTGCTTGGAACTTGTGCACTGAGTAGGCCACATCCACATATTGCTCCATATTTGGCTGCCTTTTAGCTGTTATGACTGCCAGTGCATGGGGATAGGGCTTGCCACTCACTTGCCACTCTCTGCATGTACACTCATGTTGGTCCAGGTAGACAACATGCCTCTTGACAACTTCATCATTGTACATGACTATCACCTCTGCTTGGTTGGGTCCACCCTTAGTTGCCTTCAGATGGTTCAGTCTCTTTAAGGCTGCATTTAGCTGATGAATTATTGCTGGTAGTATGAATCCTTTTAGGGCCTTGGATATCTTCCTTCTCTTCTCAAAAAGTACCATTGTCTTGTGCCTGATAGCATCAGCTAGAATGTCTAATGGTAGATCTTTGTGTGCTTGGATGCATGCATTCCAAGATTCAGCCAAATTGTTATTTATGAAGTCACACTTGATCTCTTATTTGAATCCACTCCTGGCCCACAGTAAACTGTGATGTTCCTTCAACCATGGAACAACTCCTGGATAGGCTTCAATAACTTTGTCCATCAATTTATTGAACTTCTCTACTGTGCATGCCCTTGCTGCTGGCCACATGTACTTGGCATAGGCATTTCCTGTAAACCTTTTCTTCATATTTTCCATGAGATGCCTGAAACACTCTCTCTGCTTTGCTCCAGGGAAAACTTTTTTCACAGCTACTTCTAGCCCTTTGCAGGCATCAGTGCATATAGCCAAAGTGGTTCATTGGCCCTAGAGCTTTCCCTAACTGTTCCATGAACCAAGTCCAATTATCCTTGGTCTCTGAATCAAAGAAGCCAAAAGCAATTGGGTACAACCAATTGTGGCCATCTATTGCATTGGCTGCAGGCATGTGGCCATTCCACTCACCATTGAGAGCAGTTGAATCTACACTAATATAGGGTCTGCAGCCATCTCTAAATCCATCTATACTTGCTTTGAAGGCACAAAAAAATCTACTGAAGTGTACCTTGCCTTCCACAGTAACTGTATCTATCTCAACTACACTACCAGGAGACCTAAGTTCAATCTCAGCCTTGAATCTAAACAAATAATCAAAACAATCATCCCACTTACCAAATAATTTATCTGCAGCCCTCTGTCTCCCATAAAATACAGTCTGATATGGAATCTTTATGTTGTACTTCTTCTCTAACTCTTCCTTCATAGCTTTGGGATCCATCTCAGGATTATCCTTCAATAGTGGTATAGCCCTCTCAGCAATCCACTTCTGGGATGCCATCCTCCCAAGAACTCTACTCTTTGAAGGACACTTGTGGGTACCCTTATTGATTTGGATCTACACATACATGAAGAAATGTTAGAAATAGTTAAGATAAATTCATATACAGCATGCAAATATCAGAAATAAGGTTACATCAAAAGGACAAAAAAGTGTTAGTATTGGTACCCTGACACTGCCATCCTTCTGTGTCCTAGCTCTAATTTTCCATGGGCAGCCCTTGAAACTGCAGTAGCCCCTAAACCTCTCCTTGTCAGACTTCTCTGTCCCCAATTGAAACTCATTCACAATAGTATGCTGCCTAATTGCCATCCTAAAATCATCCATGCAAGGATACAGTGTCCCAACACTCATGTCAGGGTTGTCTCTATCCCAACCAAACATTGGCTCATCTCCTAGGTCATCATTAACAGGGATTGCTGCCTCATTCATTTCATCCTCCACATCAGTAGGTATGTTAGGAATAGGAACCTCATCTGCAAGAGCCTCATCTGCTGCCTTGAATCCAAAAGCCTCATAGATTTGATCCTCATCTACCACAGCATTAGCTTCACCATCATAGTTCTCATCAGCCAATATAGTCAATGTGCTCCAATCAACCACATTTTCTTCAGCTCTACCTTCTTCAGGAGTACTACAAGTGTCACCTAAGTCTTCTGCATTCTCTGCATGTCCTGCATTTGTCACACCAGATTGGGCAGCAGTAGTAGAAGACCCACCTTTGTTTGCTCTGCTAACAACATCATTCAGACCAACTGCATCTTTCTCAACAACATCACAGCTAACATGCATTACCTTCTCATCCATCCTAGACATTATCATCTCCTCAAACAGATCACTGCTAGTAACCTTCCACTCTGTTCCACTGTCAATGTCAACACCCCAAATAAGCAGTTGCTGACTGTGGTCCCAAATGATCTTGCTGGTCATATCATCTACAAAGCCATTCAGTGTGTACACATTGCTACTATCAAACCACAGGTCATGTTCTTGAGCATCTAGGTCAACCACTCCATAGTCGTTAACCAAAGTGTATTTATCAACGCTAACATGGATTCTAAAAGCATTACCAGGATCAATCCTGACAGTGACAAGCAAAACAAACAAATTGGGAGTTAGGACATCCCTCACATACGGGATCCCCTCACATACATGCCATAACAATGAAACATACCACGAGGGGCACGGAGACAACATCATCGTGGCTAATGGTTTGCTCTACATCCGAATCCTACATCAACACACGAAAATTAGGAAACCCTAGCATCAGGAATCCCCCCATTCACACATGCCGCGCGTAGGTAGAAGAAGGAAGTAGATCTAACCTTGCAGGCGTCGTGCCGTCCCGCGACTTGGCGCCGCCGTCGAGCTCCCGCCTGCCCGCCTCGAGCTTGCGCCGCCATGGGGAATGAAAGGGGAGGGACGGGAAAATAGTGAGTGGACTGACCAGATGGGAGGAGACGGCGCTTGTTAAGCAATACACGGCGGGGGCAGAATGGTCTTTTGCCTTCGGTCTTTGAGCGTCAATGGCCCGTTCCCAAGCTGGCTAGCTGATCTGGCATGCCACGTCAGCAAAAATGACAAAATATTAGACGAGATACCATTTTTTGGGACATTTTTGTAGTTGCCACCACAAAGTTGACAATCAGAGAGGCGGCCTCCGTAAGAGTGGCAAATAATTAGATGTCCCCCATCCAAATAACCCAATCTCTAATCCCTAGCCGGCTCCGCTCGGCCAACCCCGCGATGGCGTCAGCGCTGCGCCTGAGCGCCAGAGCCCGCCGTCCTCTCCCAAAGCCGGCCGACGGCGCGATGGCATCGATGTCGGCGCGACACCTGACCGCCAGAGCCCGCCGTCCTCCTCCATGTCTGGCCGACAGCGTGATGGCATCGACGCGACGCCGGACCGCCAGAGCCCGCCGTCCTCCTCCACGTCTGGCTGACAGCGCGATGGCATCGACTTCGGCGCGACGCCAGACCGGCATCGACGTCGGCGCGATGGTGGACCGCCAGAACCCACCGTCCTGCTCCATGTCTGGCCGACAATGCGATGGCATCGACGTTGGCGCGACGCCGGACCGCCAGAGCCCGCCATCCTCTCCCACTGGCGGTAGACCGCACGACGACATCGACGTCGGCGCAAGCGCGAGCGCGACGGCGGTCCGCTAGAGGCCCGGCGGCGCTGACCGGCCTCCCTGACGAGATCTAGGAGGACATCTTCCTGCGCCTTGACACCACGGCCGACCTCGCCCGCGCCTCCGCCGCCTGCTCCTCCTTCCGCCGCATCATCTCCGAGCGCCGGTTCCTCCGCCGCTTCCGGTCCCTCTGCTCCCCTGCAGTCCTCGGGTTCACCGACGGAGACCTATACGCCCCCGTCGATCCGCCCCACCGCTCAGTCCCGGAAGCCCACGCGCTCGAGCAAGCCGCCGACTTCATGTTCTCCTTCGTCCCTGACGCCGACGGGGGTTGCTTTCGCCACGTCCGCGATGATCGCGTCCTCCTCGCCCGGCGCATCTCCCCCGAATCCGACTTCTATGATTTTGTAGTCTGCGACCCCCTGTGTCGCCGGTACGTCAAGATTCCCCGGATACCCGACGACCTACTGGCCTCGGCCACATACAATGGTATGTCGCACCATGTGTTCCCCATTCTGGCTCCAGGCGGCGAGAATGACGAGGAGGAATCGTTCAGAGTTATCTGCACTGTGCAGCTCCATGGCAAGGTCATGGTTTTCATCTTCTCTTCCTGCAACCATACGTGGCGAGGTATTATTAGCACGATTTCTTTGCCTCGTTATGGACGTGTTGGAATGCCTGACTATGCGCACGGCTGCGTGCACTGGTTGTTGGATTTCACGGGCTATTCGCTAATGCTTGATACAAGTGAGATGGAATTCTCCATCCTTGAGCTCTTGCCGCCCCCCTATTCTGAGTCAAAGCGTGCCATCGTCGAGGCAGGGGAAGGCAGACTCGGGTTGTTAACTATTGGTGATGACACAGTTGACCTGTATTGCAAGAATTGGCAAAACAATGGTGTTGCCGCACAAGAGTGGCAACATGACAAGCTGATTCCTTTACCCGAAGACTATATATAGGATCGACTATCATTGGTGCATTGTGGGCACAGCAGGGTGTTACGTAGGTCTACTAGCGCATCTCGGAATGCATTTCAAGTATTTTGTACTGGACATCAAGACATTTCTTCTTGAGGAGCTCTGCACCTTGAAGAACGGTGTACTGTTCTTTGGTTTTCCTTATGCAAGATTTCCACCACGTACCGTTGGCACTGCCAAGCATATGAAATGGTAAGAACTGTCTTTCATGTTTCTTCAGCTGTAGGCAACTATATTGTATTTGTGGGTTGCTACATCCACTACTGGAAACCGGCAATTTGCCGAGTGCCTGCGGCACTCGGCAAAGCCCGAAATACACTCGGTAAAGGCTTTGCCGAGTGCCAGTCGGCAAAGAACCTGTCGGCAAAGGTTTCTTTGCCGAGTGCCACATATCGGGCACTCGGTAAAGCCTTTGCCGAGTGTCACGTCAGCACTCGGCAAAAAAAAAAACCGACGTCAACTCTGACGGCCTCTTTGCCGAGTGCCACCTCAGCGGCACTCGGCAAAGAATTTTTCTTTTTTTTTTGAAAATTCTTTGCCGAGTGCCATACTCTTGCACTCGGCAAAAAAAATTCTTTTTTTTTAAAAAAAATCTTTGTCGAGTGCCATGGCTCTGGCACTCGGCAAAGCTGGGAAATTGGGTCTCTGCTTCCCAGCTTTGCCGAGTGCCATGGTCACGGTACTCGGCAAAGCCCTCTTTGTCGAGTGTGGCACTCGGCAAAGAGGCGAAAAATGCTATTTTTTTTGTTTTTTGCTTTCCATCAGCGCAAACAAAGAAATCACATATATATCAACACACAGCACAGGATATATCACATATACATCCATATTCCATCACATACACATCCATAACCCATCACATACACATCCACCATCCATAATACATCACATACAAATCCATTGTCCATAATCCATCACATACATTCGCATCATCCATGATAATATCCATCACAATATATATATGTCTCTAGTAGTAGTCCAACATAAGGCTAAGTCTAACACAAGTCCATGCAACATGAAAAGAAACAAATAAACGGTACCTACTGCCAGCCTCCCCACCCGGAGTGTGAACTGCCACCTTGAGGAGGGCCAGTTGTCCACCCGGCCTGTGAAGAAGGGCCACCTTGAGGAGTCGGGTTCGAACCCGCCGACTATTGCTGCACAAAGGAGAAGCGAATTCATGAGTATCTATAGGAGGGCCGCACAAGCTAAAGGAATAAACAACCATATGTACTCACCGGAGTCCCTACAAGAGGAGGAGGAGCGACAACTGGAGCGAGCAGCGACTGGGGCACGACCACACCTGGCAAGGCCTGAAGGCTCGCCATGAAGCTGAACATGTCCTGCAGCCTCTGCGTCTCGGCCGCCCTCTGGGCTTGTACAGCCTCCATCTCTAGCCGATGGGCCTCCGCCTGGGCCGCCTGCTGGGCCTCCAACCTCCGCAAGTCGGCCTGCAATATTCCACCCGCAATGTTTAAACAATGCAAAGGCAAGGTAGATGTGTAAAAGCAATGAACGACGAATAAAACAGTACTAACCTGGAGTTCCGCCATCTGCTGCTGTGAGCTCTGCTGCCGAGAGCGTATGGGGAGGGAGGAGCTCGTGCTCCTTGCTCGAATCTCGGCGAGGTTAGGAACAGAGGCGGAGTCGACTGTGCTGTCCGCCATCCAGTACCGGCCGTGCTGCTTCCCTCCTCCCAGCCTCATCAGAAGGTCTATGTCCAGGGTCTGGGTGGCCGGATCGATGTCCTCCCCATGGCGCTCGCGGGCCACCGAGGTGTACTCGCTAAGCTTGCTATGGACGCTCGCGCTGGTGTATGCCTCGGGCCCGTCCACCGGGTTGTAGGTGACTTCCGGGGTCGTCGCCTTGCCCTTGTGTGCCAGGGCGTACGCCATGAACTCGTTGCATTCCTGGCCTTGGTGCACCTAGGACTGCGAGGAAAACACAAAGATGATTACAAGTAATGAGAATTGAGCGTTAGAATAAATAAATAAAGATGAAAACACAAAGAAGATTACCCATGTCTAGGCGTACGCGCTGAGGCTCCAGTTACATGTGATCACATGTGGAGATGTCCTGGTTTGTGAGCATCGTACGTGACAACGTGCTTGAAACTTTTTCAAAATTTTTCCACGGCATACGCATACGATATGGCGACAACTCGACAAGTTTCATGATTTTCGGAATTCGTTCGCATTTTATACAATTAAAAAACCACTCCCACGCAAGTTGGCGGCGTTGCCCCGTGAGCACGTTGATCGAAATTTCGAGACAGTTCCTGGATTTAGCCTAAATGTACACTAAGAAATAAGGATAACATTTTTTGAACGAATATAATCCATTATTCGATGCACCTGCAGTTCAAACTTATATTTTCTGGAAAAATTCAACAAAACAAAATAAACTATAGAAATATGCCAAAAGGCAATAAAAATATCCCAAATTTAAACATGTTGTTTGTGGTAGTGTACTAAAGCTTCAAAAAAAATTGGTGGCAAAAAACCAAAAAAATTTTATTTTGCCGAGTGCCAAACGGGGGGCACTCGGCAAAGATGACGCCGCTGGATGCCGTTAAGCCCCTACCAATCTTTGCCGAGTGTTTGCCTTTGCCGAGTGCCAGGCACTCGGCAAAGATAGCCTTTGCCGAGTGCAGGTCTTTGCCGAGTGCCAGGCACTCGGCAAAGGCCTCTGAGTGTCATATTTTGCTAAGTGCGGCGCTCGGCAAAGCAGGTCTTTGCCGAGTGCCCGAAATTTGGCACTCGGCAAATCACGTGTTTCCCGTAGTGATCCTACTTGTTACCAAAGTGCACTTGCTGCTGGCATATCCAAATTTTCTCGCATCCTCCATGTCCATTGTCACCATGGAGCCCTTGTAGTCCATGTGATCCTTTGGCGTTTTGGATTTTTTTTTTCTATCAATCCATATGTAGTTTATAATATTATGCTGAAAAGTACCATATAGTTATTCCTCTAATCAATAAAAGTGTTAAATGACAGACATTGGCATCACATTATCACAATGTCTCACATAACACGCTGAGTGAGTGTTATTAATTTGGCAAGATAGCTTGCCAAAAATAGAACAGATGCTACAAGAATTCAGAATTTGTGATGGCTATGACATGATTGTAGGAGTCTATGTATAGGAGTTACTGAATAAGTCACTAATCAATCCTTATCTTAACTTGTAGGAAATTGAGTAATGCTTTATCTGATGTGCAATTTATAGAGATTAGAAATAACGGTCACTGTTTCATAATTGACAGTTGAATGCAAAATCAGTATGTAGTCAATGGACTAATAATAGGTTGGTTTAGTTTAAATCCTCATGTAAATTTGATAGCTTTCTTATAATCTCATGCTGGAAGGTAATAAATCAGGCCATAGGGTTCTTTTTGTTTCTGGGCTTCTCGGGTCTTAAAAGGTGTTTCATGCTAATCTACTACAAAGCTGATATTGCCTGTTTTGGTTTGGTTTGTGGCCGTATTGCTCAATGCTCAGTGAGCAATCAGCCATCAATTTATTGTTTTTGCTTGTTTGTGCAGCTTCTAAAGAAAAACTGGAGTTATTGTGGAAATCATTTTTTGAATGCAACATTACCTGTAATTATATGGTGACATAAAGGAGCCGCTATAGGTGGCCTGTGGTATAGCGTTAGCGGAGTTACCTAGGCAAACTTGTTATTTTTAGTATCTTGCAAGTGATTGCAAGTGATTGGGGCGGTGTGAACCCTGTGTGGCCCATGTCTAGTTGGCAGGCACAGGTTGCCTAGGCAAACTTGTTTCATATCATGTTCTTTTTACTACCGAGACACTAACCTTGTTCAATACAACATTGCTAATGAGGGAGCATATGATTAATCCATTTCATCGAACAACAATTAGCTTTTTTTTGATGCAATACATGTTCAACTTGTGGTTGAGCAAGTGTTTTGGCATTGGGTTTTGTCAGAACTATTTAAAATTGAAAACCATAATATGGTGCCAATATATCAAAAATTATATACTTTGGTGGAAACTCTGTAATACTGCAGTGAAAAAATATTATATTTTATTGAACATCTTGCTATTTGAACTAGAATTGAAGATAAGCTTTATAGATGATAAATTGACACTACAGTGTCTTACTCTATCCAGGGTGAATGCTAGTTGGTATAGGATAATGCTATTGGATCAAATTATGTTATTTTATGGATCTTGCAAGTGATTGGGATGTTATGTGAACCCAGTGTTGCCCATGTACAGTCTGGCAAGCCCAGGGTGCCTTCTACCAGGCAAAATTCCTTTTATTACATTTCTGTGAACAATCAATATCTAGCCAAAAATGTTCATGTTTCTTTCATCATGGTAATATGTCTTGGAGAAAAGTTTACACAAATATTCTTTATATCCGCGGAAAGGCTTCCTCAAATGTTCAGCACATAATCAGGATGTTGCTGGCAATGGCCAGTCCAACATTTTGTACTATGTGATCATGCAACAGTTAGCTTTAACTTTTCCCAATTCAATATTTGTATACAATATGACACTTGCACAACACTTATGTTTTAAATTTCTATTATCAACCAAAGTTCAATTGGAAAGTCAGAAACTAATTTAAGATTAACTAGAACATGCCCTCTCTTCTCCTACATCTTCTTTCATGCAATTTCACTTGACATGGTTGATAGCTGTGTGCAGATGATGAAGAGGCACAAGATTGAGCGGGACCTGAGCATCGGCGAGGAAGTCGGATGGCCAAAAGAACCAGCAGGTGGATGAACAAGAAGTTTGGAATGATCGACGGGTTATCCAACATCATGTCGTTTGGCAGCTTGGCCATGCACTCCTAGCTAGCAAGCTCGAGCTGTGAAAGGGAGTCAAGACAGCCAAGACGACCCCTTTCTCCGCCTTGTGAATCTTATCATGATGTGATATTGGTGTACGTCATGTTATGAGATTGCTAGACTAAATTGTACAATTGCGTTATTGGCTACAACGAAGAATAAATCTACTATACCTAAATAGGAGGAACCCACTACAGGAATTTCTCAGTAAGCCACGTCACCTCTATGGCCCACAATTCCCACTTGTCTCTACCTTCTTTGATGCAGCGAAGGCCATTTCCTTGTAGCATATGAACAGACTAAGAACTGATCCAAAACCCTGCCATTCACGAGCTCATCCATTAGTGTGATTGATTGCATCACGAAACGGTCCAGGACCCGAACAGTCCATTGGTCAGATATATAAGCTAGCTTCGGCGAGTATCCGGACACGGTTGGCCTGGCAGAGGGGCGGGGTCGTGGGGATGACCAGCAGGCCGCGCGCGGCGGCGTGACACCACCAGCATGTGGGGAGAGGAGGGCAAGAGAAGAGCGATGCTCGCGCCACGCTCAAGAGGCGGCAGGGCGGCAGCAACTGAGGGCAGGCAATGGGAGAAGCAGCGGCAAGCCGGCAATGGCCTTCGTCCCGCGTTTCGCGGCACACAGCGTGTTCTCGGGAGCGCACCACGGTCACTCCAGGAGTCGCCGTCGTCGCCGGGCCAAGCGCTGGCTGCATGCTTGCACTGGAGTTTTGCCGGGCAAGACGGCAACTCGTGGCGGCGCTCGGCTGGCTCGCAGTCGCAACGCGCTGGCTTTTCTCTATCCACCCACCTGCGTGCGGCGTGTGCAATGACGTGTCCGGCACTCCGGCTCCAACGTTGATGGTTCATGTTGTACTTTTGCTCTTTGTAGGGCAAGCCCAACCATAATGTCATGTATTCGTATGCAAATGCTAAGCTGCATGCACAAGCTTTTGAATGGATCAAATCAAGCGCATCAATTTGTATAGAAGGAAGGTGATCGATTTGGGAAGAGATGGTGGTCGACAGTTCTGGATGAAGATCAGTCAGAGGTAAGATTGACCAATTTTAAAACCATTACTTCTAGGTAAAAAATAACGCAATGGAATTTAAGGAATGTAAAAATTAAAATCAATGGCAACGGAAAAAACATATATTTTTCAGCGATATAAAAAATGCTTATCTATTTTATGTATTGTAACTGTAATTACCAACATATAAGCAGCTACCACAGCCAGTATGTTTCCTGTAACAATCATGTGTTTTTTTTTTTCACGAACAACGTTTCCATTTCTTGATTTGACTATCTCCTGCTCCATTAACTCTCCATCTATTCACAGCTACAAAATCCCCGCGGCAATGCGCGGGTGTCGATGACGCTCGCTGCGGCGGCGCTGGGAAATCGGAGATGGGAAAGACGTGAACCCGCCGGACAGGCTGACGGCTCGGTAGAGTGATTAGGTTATGTCTTTACAGTGTAGTTGGCTGAGCTCTCTCTTCCTTCCCTTCCCTCTACTTCTACTCCTCACTGCTGGGATTGGGTTCGCAAATGTTACAGACCCATTCTGGGCCGGTCACTCTCTTGTTCTTGGGCCTGCTACGAGTACTCTTGGGCTCGGTGTTGACTGGGTGCGGCGTCGTGACACCCCCTCCCCTTGCGACCCGGCATGTCCCCAGGCCGGAGCAAACGGAAAGCGCTGCTGTATGGCCTCTGCATCTTCCTAGGTGGCGAGCTCCGCATCCAGGCCAGACCACTTGATGAGGAATTGAACAACGGCACCTGTGCGATGGGGATGGAGACGGCGCTGCAGTACTGCTTCAGGGACTTGCAATCCTTCTACCGACTCCGGTGGATCCACTGAGATAGAATACTTGGTCAACGGGGCAACCTTAAGTAGAGAGACGTGGAACACCGGATGAACAGACGACGACGCCGGCAGGTCCAGCTTGTAGGCGACAGCTCCAATCTTCTCCAGCACCTTGTATGGTCCAAAGTAACGGAAGGAGAGCTTCTAATGGGCACGAGGAGCAAGCGACGCCTGGACGTAGGGTTGGAGCTTGAGGAACACCATGTCGCCGATGTTGAAGGATCTCTCTGATCGGTGCTTGTCAGCATACATCTTCATGCGATGTTGGGCTTGGAGAAGATGTTGGCGTACCAGATCAAGCATAGTGGAACGCTCAGTAAGCATAGTTTCAACATTAGGTACAGATGAGGCTTCAGGTGGTGAAAGGCCGAAGTGGCGAGGAGGGTGTCCATACAGTACCTCGAATGGCGACTGGTTGAGTGAAGAGTGGAGACTGGTGTTATACCAGTACTCCGCTAAGTTGAGCCAGCGCAACCACTGCTTGGGGTAGGAGTGGACGGAGCACCGTAGAAACACTTCGAGGCACTGGTTCACCCGCTCCGTCTGGCCATCGGATTGAGGGTGGTAGGTGGAGCTCATGCATAGCTGGGTACCCGCCAAACGAAACAGCTCCTTCCAGAAATGGCTAGTGAAGATGAGGTCACGGTCGGAGATGATGTGGGTTGGCATGCCATGTAAGCGGTAAATATTGTTGAGGAAGACCTGAGCCACTTGTTGAGCGGAGAATGGGTGAAGTAGAGGCATGAAGTGGGCAAATTTGATGAATTTGTCGACGACGACCATGACGCAATTAGCTGCACCAGAACGGGGGAGCCCCTCGATGAAATCCATCGAGATGACTTGCCATGACTCCGCGGGTACAGGCAACGGTGAAAGGAGTCCTGGGTACTTGGCATGATCCGGCTTGGCCTACAAACAAATGGTACAAGAAGCAACCAGTTGTTTGATGTCAGATTTCATACCCTTCCAAGCGAACAACTTCTTGATGCAGTTGTAGGTAATAGGGAACCCAGAGTGGCCATAGATAGCGCTGGAATGTAATGCTTCAAAAATTCTCAGTTGGAAGGTCTTGTTGTCACCCACCCAAATGCGATCGCCAACGTGAATAACACCATGGACCAGAGTATAAGGCGGGTGGATATCAGAATTGAAAGGATCAAGATGCCCAAGAGGGGGGGGGGGTGAATTGGGCTAATTCTAAAATTATTTGCAATAATTAAACCCTACGGTTAGCCCACTTCACCCCTTCTGCCTAGAAAGTGTTCCTATTGTTCTACCGCACAAAAGTTTAGCAACCTATGTTCCAATCCTACTCTAACATGGCAATTCTATGAATGTAAAGACAAGAATTGAATTGCTCAAAGTAAATGCTTAAAGTAAAGAGAGAAGGAGGAACGCGGCGATGTTTTGCCGAGGTATCGGAGAGTCGCCACTCCCCACTAGTCCTCGTTGGAGCACCCGCGCAACAGTGTAGCTCCCCCTTGATCCGCACAAGGATCAAGTGCTCTCTACGGGTTGATTCTTCGACACTCCGTCGCGGTGAATCACCCACAACCACTCACAACTCGAGTTGGGTCATCCACAAGCTCCGCCGGATGACCACCAAGTTCCCAATCACCACCAAGCCTTCTAGGTGATGACGATCACCAAGAGTAACAAGCATGAACTCTCACTTGACCACGACAAGCCTAATGAGAAGGGTGGATGCACACTTTGCTACTCTTGCTTTCACTAATGAGGCCTCTCTCTTGGATTCTCAAATCTCAATCACCTCACTTGGACCTTGCTCTCCTTGGCACTCTCAAGGGTGTTTCTCAGATGTTGAAATGAGCAAAAGTAATCCCTTGAGTGAATAGAGGAAGTATTTATAACCCCTCATTCAAAATGAACCGTTATGTGCCTCTACGGGGTGACCGGACACTCCGATCAAGGTGACCAGATGCTCCAGTCAGTTCTCCCCGCCACTGAGCAGTTAAGTTGTGATCGGACACTGACCAGCGTTCAGTCAACACTGACCGAACACGTCCGGTCATGAAAACTGCCCTCTGGAACCTTACTGATGTTGACCGGACTCTGGCACCCAGCGTACGGTCACATTTCGCTCAGCGTCCGGTCACAACAAGATGACTTCACCTTAATTGAATGAACTGACCGGACTTTGCACCAACGTCTGATCACACCGGAACCAGCGTCCGGTCAACATTTGACCCTCCATTCACTTCCAACTCTAAATCATATGTGAATGAAGTTTGCTCCAATTGATCTTAGGGCTACTTAGGAGCTACCTAGTGCCAAATTTGATAAGTGTGCACCACACCTAACCCACTAGACTCACCTAGGTCAAGCTACCCGTCCATACCCCCCTTAATAGTACAACCAAAGGAAAAACAAAGTCCTAAACTACTCTAAGTGTCTCTTCAACTCCAAACGACACTTAGAACTAGTCCATCCTTAACCTTGTCGTCCATCCTTTGAAAACCAAAATGATTTCCATCGTAGGGGCATGACAATCATGATTGCCTAATCAATTGCCATTACCATGACCTAAATTAATTGCATCTGCAAAACACACGTTAGTCACAGTAATCTCGTATTGTCATTAATCACCGAAACCCAACTAGGGGCATAGATGCTTTTAATCTCCCCCTTTTTGGTGATTGATGACAATACAACCTCGAGTATGTAAAAGAGATGAGGTTTTCAACATGCTTGGTTCATATAAGCTTTTGACAATAAGAACAAAAGAGTTAGGCAAGCTTATATGACCCAAGCCAACATGATGTACTCAATAGATATGAAATAAGCATGAGTACAAGAAATAAAGCTCATTTGCATCGGAGTAAAACGCGGAAGCAAGGAAAATGAGCATAACCAAGTGACATGACATATATAAATATCAAAGTAGAGAGCACACATGTCACATATCACATAAATATCACATCACGTAGATATCACTATCACATAAATATAGTTCGATGCATGAAAGTAAAAATGAATGCATAATAGTGTATCACACATAAAAAACCAAATGTAATAGATAAGCTAAGCTCCCCCTAGATATGTCGCTCCCCCTAAGTCTATCATACTCGATCCCCTCTCCCCCTTTGGCGTCAAACACCAAAACCTAAGGGTCTATCAGCGGGGCTGCAGCGGACGAGTCAGGGGCTGAGGTGCGATGAGCGATCTAGAACTGGGCATCATCATCATCTGATCCTGAGCTCTAAGCTGTATGACCCTCTGTCAATGGAAGTGAAGATGAAGTGGTCTGGGTCGGATCTGGTACTGGTGTGGCCTGTGACTCTGTAGGTATCACTAAAGTAGGCGGCTCTGATGATGCAACAAATGAAGGGAGCATCTCTGTAGTCATAGTGATAAGAGCAACTGTGGAAGGACCAGGGACATGTAGATCTGGTGGAGTAGGCTACCCTATCAACTCACTGAATGTAGCACCAAGGCTCCTGGAGACTGGGGTATCTGGCACAAGCAACGACGAACTCTGTGCCAGTGTGAAGCCCATATGAAGAGGTGTGAACTACGGGGCTGGCACTGGCGAGGCAAACCACTTGAACACCTGCTCTATAGGTGAAGAAAATTGTGTCGCTGGCTGTCCCTGACTCTGAAGCCCACTGGGCTATAAAGCTAGAGTCATAGAAGTGGTGGTAGGCTAGCCGATCTGGGGTGAAGGCTGTGGCGATGGAGCCCCAATAGCAGTAATTACATGCTGCATAAATCCAAGTAACTGCTGCTGCATCAAAAGCTGCTGCTGCTGCATGGCCTACTGCTGCTGCTGGATAGCCTACTGCTATCACTCGAACTCATCTTGTCTGGCCTAAAACTATGCAAATGTAGCTACGGTCTCTTGGGCCTAGCAAGCCTGATCCTGCCTCATCCGCTCAAGTATGGCAAGAAGAGCGGGGTCTGTCTACGGTGCAGGTGGAGCTAAACTGGAGCTACCGGCCTCATGGTCATGTTGTCGAGGAGGCATCTGAGGAATATCCTAGTAGTCGTCATCTGAGTTATCACTGGGGTCACTCTCGACCATACCCTCCTGTTGAGCATCTAACTGTTCCTCCTCTGTAGCTGTAATGCCCTTGATAGTCTCATCCTACTGGGCTGTAGTCTCTAGCACCTCTAGGCAATGGCGCGGCTAGCTAGGTGCATTCGGCCTGCTGTGACAGAGCATCTGGGTCATGTTATATGCAGGGAACTCGATAGTAGCACCAGAATACTCTACCAACATCTTAGGAGGCCTCACTGTAACTGCCCTTTGAATTAGAAATGTAATCTAGTGAGCATAAGGCAGCTGATGATGACCCCTGAACCCCTCTACAAGAATATCCTCCATCTCTGATAGAATAAGATCCCAAATATCAAACATAGTCTGCTACATTAGAGAGTTTAGTAGCCACAACTGTATGCGAGTCAAGCCCTCGCGATATCCCATCCTCGGAAGCAGGGTCCTCCTCATGATAGCATCAAGTAGTCTAGCTATAGGAGTGAGGTCTCTGGGTGTCCTGCTCGACCCCTCACCGAATGGCTCTGTGAAGCAATGATGAACCAGATCTGTAGGAGGAACAAGACCGCCATGAGGGCATCTAGGAGGCGTTGTCTGACCATAGCAAACCTCATGTAGCCAGATGTGTTGCTCCTGAAGCCTGAGTATCTCTTTGACCCTAAAGCTCATCAGCCTGTAGCCTCTGCCTCTGAATGCAAAATGTATAAATCTGTGCTACGGGTCAATCCAAAGTGTAACATAGAACTCATGAACCCATGATGGAACATATCTGCCTGTTTGTTCGAGTAAGTCTGTCAGCCCTGGCAAGTAAGATAGGTAAGGGCGAATCTGCTCTCCTGCTGCTGCTACAATGGACTCAATGGATCAAACCCTCTGAGACCTGAATGCAACCCCATTGTTAAGATATGCATTATAGAAATCCTCATGCAATGGTGTATAGAACCCCTCAGAAGCACGCTCATCCCTCCTAGGCGGGAACTACTCCTCAAACTACACAAATCTGAGCTGCTACACCTGCTTGGCTATGGTGGCCCTCAAATCCAGATGAGTCACTGGAGGCAGACCCTATGGTCTAGGAGGTGGACGAGAACCCCTCCACTGTGTCTCTAGCCTCGGTGTCACCTAAGTACGGGTGCGACTAGAGCAGCGTAATTGTGGCTGAGATGCTGGATCTGTCTCCTCGGTCTGCTCTACCTCTTATGTCTGCTCTGTCTATTGCTGTGGCTCCCCCTAAGGCTGAGTCTCCTCTATAGCAACACGCCGTCCCTCAAGCATGACAGTCCTAGCTAGACTATCATGACGACGTTCAACTTGCTCAATGGCTACCCTCTGTGCTGGTGAAAGCTGATCTACAATGACAACACCAATCCGAGCACATCCTCTCTCTGCATACTCTACAGTGGCTACAACTGCTGTTGCTCTCTCTGTGTCAGCATCTGCATACTTCCTCTTCTTTGTTGCCTTTCCTTTCACATCAGTAGGCAAGCAAGGCAGAGGCCTCAGATCCTCATCACCTGGACCACTTCCGACGTTCTTGACACAAGCCATTGTTGAAGCTAAAACAAACTACAATCACAGACAAGAACCAACTATCACTGACACTTCCGAGGCTTGGCCTTGATCCATACTCGCGAGCTTGGCCCCGAGTTAATTGACAATTGCCAAAGTGACCTCAACAACACCGACTCACTGCACGATGGAATAGATTGGATATATGAATAATTTCAATATACATCTAGAGATACAAAACCCTAAGAAGCAAGCAATAGATACGAAATTAGAATCGAGGGCTTGCTACCTAACGAACCGGTGAACTGAAGAGCAAAGAAATGAAACACGGGGAACCACCAGGAATCAGCTAGGGTTAGAGTTTGGCGAGGCAATGTAGCGCTGGATCGGCCATGAAGAGGTGATGGATGTCAGTTAGGGTCTCTGGTGAGGATGCAGTGCAGGCGCGTGACTGAGTTGGGGCACAATGGCGCTAGGGCATGGGCAGGTGGCACGGGAGGCGACGCTAGGGCATGGGCAGGTGGCGTGGGAGTGCTACGATGGCGCAGGCGTGGATGGCTTAGGCATGGCGGTGCGGCAGGCGGTGAGGCGTGGCTATGCAGCGGCGGAGGCAAGCATGGTGGCGCGAGTGCGGGGAGGCACAGTGCAGCTAGGGTGGTGCTACAGATGGCAGCTAGGGCACTGCGAGGTGATGTCAGCGTGGATGCGGGTTTGGTCAGGCGGCGTGTATGGTGGTTGGGTTATATGGTGGCCCCCGACGGATTAGAAAAGGAAACGAGATAGAGTCCTAAAACCCCACGACATCTACCGACCAAATGCTCCGGTGGCAATGATTGGATGCTGTCACCTAGAGTCCAGTCGACTCTAGAGAGGTCCAAATCCCCTCAAGTCTCGACCAGACGCATTCGATCCCAACTAACTGGACGCAGCCAGTCGATCCTTAGATCTTCTTCTTCGCTTGACCGGACGCAGGACCACCATCTGATCGGATGCAGGATGAGCTCTATTTTAGCGTTCGGTCACTCCTTCGTAGCAATGGTTCACCACCGATGAACTGACCGGACGCTGGACTTCAGAGTCCGGTGCAACGTCTGGTCGCTCTTTTTCAGTAGATCTTCAAAGTTCCTTCGTGCTGCCTGTTCCCAATCAAGTCCCAACTTTAATAAGATCCAAATAGACACCAATTGAGACTAATGTGAGTGACCTCTCTCAAGCCCTCAAAAATTTTAAAGTATTTTGCCTTAGACTATAATTCTTTTTAAGAAAATAGGTAATAAAAGGGTGATTGAAGAGAAACAACAAAACAACATTCATGCATATGCAATGTAATACTTGAAAGTAATTCTGGTTGCTTGTCAAGTTTGATCCAAGGTTAAGCTTCTTCACACGCTTTTCGGCGGTTATCTTAACCATGTTAGACAAGCCCTAAATGCATTACCAAAGATTAAACATGTTTGTATATTACAATGCAATGCAAGGGACAACACAAGCTCATTTTCTAGTGAAGTTGCTAAAATCAAGCATATTGAGCTCATTCCTCAACTGACAAAAAGTAGCCTCATCTAGCGGTTTAGTGAAGATATCTGCCAATTGATCATCGGTCCTTACACCTTCTAATGATATATGATTCTTTGCAACATGATCTCTAAGAAAGTGATGGCGGATATCTATGTGCTTGGTGTGAGAGTGTTGAACCGGATTATTAGCTAGTTTTACCGCACTCTCATTGTCACACAAAAGTGGAACCTTTTCTAGAACTACACCATAGTCTAGCAAAGTTTGCTTCATGTAAAGTATTTGTGCACAACAAGCACCCGCGGCAATGTATTCCGCTTCAGCGGTGGACAAAGCCACACTATTTTACTTCTTGGAGGACCAAGACACAAGTGATCTACCAAGCAAATGACACCCTCCGGATGTGCTTTTTCTATCAACTTTGCAACCAGCATAATCCGAATCGGAATAGCCAACTAATTCAAATCTAGCTCCTTTGGGATACCAAAGGCCAATGCTTGGTGTGTGCTTAAGATACCTAAGGATTCTTTTAACGGCAATCAAATGAGATTCCTTAGGATTAGCTTGAAATCTAGCACACATACACACACTAAACATGATGTCGGGCCTAGATGCGGTTAAATATAACAAGCTATCAATCATAGAGCGGTAGAGAGTTTGATCAACCATTTTACCTCCCTCATCTAGGTCGAGATGTCCATTAGATGGCATTGGTGTCTTGATTGGCTTACATTCATCCATATTGAACCTCTTGAGAAGATCCTTGGTATATTTTTCTTGAGAGATGAAAATCCCTTCTCTCATTTGCTTGACTTGAAAACCAAGAAAGAATGTAAGCTCTCCAATCATTGACATCTCGAACTCCTTCGACATCAATTCACCAAACTCTTTTGCAAGAATCTTCATTTGATGATCCAAAGATGATATCATCAACATATACTTAACAAATGAAGATATATCCATCAAGCTTCTTGGTGAATAGTGTGGTGTTGACCTTCCCAATGGTGAAGCCCTTCTCAATGAGAAAATCCCGAAGACGCTCATACCAAGCTCTTGGGGCTTGCTTAAGCCCATACAGCACCTTGGACAACCTATAAACATGATTAGGATATCTAGGGTCTTTAAACCCGGGAGGTTGATCAACATAGACTAGTTCATTTATAAAGCCATTTAAAAATACACTTTTCACATCCATTTGGTATAGTTTCATTTCATGATGTGATGCATATTGATAGGTACTGAACTATTTCAGTACGGGAGTTGGCCCGATCTTCACGACAGTAGGTCACGATCAAGATAACTTGCAACAAGGCAGGGGAAAATAAAAGGATAACTTGCTGAAGAACAGCGGAGTAACTAGCTTTATACCTAGCCAAGGTTGGATGCGACCAGGCGACAGGGAGAGAGACACCGAGACCACAAAGACTTCGACTCGATCTCCGAACGACCGTAGAACCACAACCGGAGCTAATCCACACAAGGCGGGGCAGCCGTACTGGAACCTGCAAAGCACGAACTAGTGGATCCCAAAGGAATCTCTTCACAAGTCTAGGAAGAACAAGAGTTTGAGTAAACACTCGGCAGTTCGGCTGCAATATCACTGAAATTATCAATTCATCAAAAAGTCCTTTTCTAGTAGCCTAGTGGTGGTATTTATACTATAAGAAGTTTCTAAGATAGATGTGAACTGAAGAAACCACGTTTGAAGGTGGAAGGTCAACTGGCTAGAGCTTTTATGAGGTGATCTTCAGTTCCCGAGCGTCTTCTGGGCTTCTGTGTAGTTTTCAATATTTTGGTCATAACTCCTTCCTTCATAGCTTTTGGGAGACAAAAGATATGACTGTTTCATCTGGATGGTTCTATCATGCTGGTTTGACTCGAACGTAGCTCTTCTTTCTGATCCATCCTTGATGTATCCTTATCTTCCTCCTCAAAGAACCTGAGTAATAACAACATGCATGACTTAGGTAGCTCAAAATTACCATCAATGTTTAATTGAAATTCACAAAGTAGCGCTTGCACCTCTTGCTGTATTTTTCGGGCGTGGCTATGGGTGATTGGTCCAGTAGGGACTTGGAGTGGTGTATCAACTGGTGAGGTGGTCGGAGAGATCACCAAGGTCGGTGAAGTGGTTGGAGAGGTCGCCGAGGTGGTCGGAGAGATCGCCGAGGTGGTCGAAGAGGTCCTCGACGCTGGTGTGGTCACATCATCCTCCCCCCTTGAAAAGGAGTTGTCCTCGACTCTTCCAATCCAAAGAATGGAGATAGGTCGGCCACATTAAAACTGGTACTCACACCATAAGTACTAGGCAGATCAATTTCATAAGCATTGTCGTTGATCTTGCGTAGCACTTTGAATGGACCATCAGCTCGGGCTTGCAACTTGCTTTTGTGTTGTTCAGGAAATCTGTCCTTGCGTAGATGCACCCAAACCAAGTCTCCTGGTTCAAATAACACCTTGTTTCGACCTTTATTGGCGTGCTTCTCATACAGCTTTGTCATCTTTTCAATGTTTGTTTGAGCTCTATCATGAAGGTTCTTGACAAATTTGGCTCGCTTGCTTGCATCGAAGTTTACACGTTCCTGCATAGGTAAAGGCAAAAGATCTATGGGAGCAGTGGGTTTAAACCCATATACAATTTCAAATGGACAAAATTTAGTGGTCGAGTGTACTGCCCTGTTGTATGCAAACTCGACATGTGGCAAACTTTCTTCCCAAAGTTTCAAGTTCTTCTTGAGGATAGCTCGCAGTAGCATTGATAGAGTATGGTTCACAACTTTAGTTTGTCCATCCGTTTGTGGATGACACGTCGTAGAGAACAGCAACCGTGTTCCAAGTTTTCCCCACAAAGTTTTTCAAAAGTAACTCAAAAATTTGGTGTCACGATCAGAAACAATGGTTCGTGGCACTCCATGTAGTCGTACAATTTCTTTGAAAAACAATTCAGTGATATGTGAAGCATCATCGCTCTTGTGGCATGGGATAAAATGTGCCATTTTGCTAAAATGATCAACCACAACAAAGATGGAATCCCTTCCCCACTTGGTTCGAGGCAAACCAAGAACAAAATCCATGGAGATATCTTCCCAAGGCACAGTAGGGATAGGCAGAGGAGTGTATAATCCATGAGGGTTCACACGAGACTTAGCTTTGTGGCATGATTCGCAGTGAAGAACATGTCTCTCCACATCTCTTCTCATCTTTGGCCAAAAGAAGTGATCGGTAAGGACCTGTTCTATTTTCTTGGTGCCAAAATGGCCCATGAGTCCTCCTACGTGGGCTTCCTGCACAAGTAAAATTCGAACAGAGCACTCTGGAATACATAGTTTGTTAGCTCGAAACAAAAATCCATTATGCACATGAAAGTTTTTCCATCCTTTGCCATCTCGACACTTGGAATATGGTTCAGCAAAATATGAATCAGTTGTATATAAACCTTTTATGTTTTCTAATCCAAGAATCTTAGTGTCAAGTTGGGTTAGCAAAGTGTGACGTCGAGACAACGCATCTGCTACAACATTCTCTTTTCCTTTCTTGTACTTGACAATATAGGGAAATGATTCAATGAATTCACACCATTTTGCATGTCTTCTATTCAGTTTCAGTTGTCCTTTAAGGTGTTTCAATGATTCATGATCTGAATGTATCACAAATTCTTTAGGAAAAAGGTAATGTTGCCAAGTTTCCAAACTCTGAACAAGAGCATATAATTCTTTATCATAAACTGAATAATTTAGAGTTGGACCACTTAGCTTTTCACTGAAGTATGCAATTGGCCTTCGTCCTTGCATGAGCACACCTCCAATCCCAACTCCACTTGCATCACATTCTATTTCAAATGACTTACCAAAATCTTGGAGTGCAAGGACTGGGGCTGTTGTTAACTTCATCTTCAATTCTTCAAATGCCTTCTGTTGTGCTTCTCCCCACTTGAAGAGGACTTCTTTCTTTGTCAGCTCATTGATTGGTGCAGCAATCATGCTGAAATCCTTCACGAACCGCCGATAGAAACTAGCAAGTCCAAGGAAGCTTCTTACTTGGTTCACGTTCTGTGCAGGTGCCCAGTCCCGTACAGCCTTGATCTTTTCTTCATCTGCCTCCACTCCTTGTCCTGTAACAACAAATCCAAGAAAGACTACCTTGTCGGTGCAAAAGGTGCACTTTTCAAGGTTAGCATACAATTTCTGTTCACGTAGGACAGCAAGCACACATTGGGTATGTTCAACATGTTCATCAAGAGACTTGCTGTAAATTAAGATGTCATCAAAGTAAACGACAACAAACTTGCTAATGAAAGCTCTAAGCACATGATTCATCAATCTCATAAATGTACTTGGTGCATTGGTTAACCCGAAAGGCATTACCAGCCATTCATACAACCCAAATTTTGTTTTAAAGGCTGTTTTCCATTCATCTCCTTCTCTCATGCGAATCTGGTGGTATCCACTTCTTAAATCAATTTTAGTGAATATGATAGCACCACTAAGTTCATCAAGCATATCATCCAGCCGAGGGATGGGGTGTCTATACCTTATGGTAATGTTATTTATTGCTCAGCAGTCCACACACATCCGCCAAGACCCATCTTTCTTAGGCACTAAAAGGATAGGAATAGCACAAGGTGACAGACTTTCTTGTACATACCCTTTTCTCATCAATTCTTCCACTTGTCGCTGAATCTCCTTGGTTTCTTCCGGGTTGGTGCGGTAGGCAGCATGGTTTGGAAGTGAAGCACCGGTCACAAGATCAATTTGATGTTTGATTCCTCTCTTAGGTGGTAGTCCTGGTGGCACTTCATCTGGAAACACATCTTCATATTCCTGTAATACATCAAAAACAACACTAGGCAAAGTAGAGGGTAAGTCGTTAGTGACAAGAAAATTGTCCTTGTACAAGAGTACATAGAACACAGCATTGGGTTCACTCAATTCTTTTAAATCCCCTTTCCTAGCCATCATAACTAAACCCTCTTTTCCCGGTGTCTTGGTTCTTTGAGGCTGTGGGGTTTTATTTGGCTTTGGAATCTCTCCCTCACTATTTTTGTGGGTCACTCGCAGGTGGTTCTCGCTCTCTCGCTGTTTCTTCTTAAGATCATCGTTCAAAATTTCCTCCAGTGTTAAAGGAAGCAAAGAAATTCGCTCTCCTTTGTACATGAAAGACAGCTTATTGGTTCTTCCAAAGATCTGAACATCACGATCAAATAACCAAGGCCTTCCTAACAGCAATTGGCATGCTTCCATTGGAACCACATCACACTCCACATGATCATTGTACCACCCAATGGAGAAGGAAACGGTCACATATTTGTTACACGTAGCGCACCACAATCATTTAACCATTGCATCTTGTATGGAGAAGGGTGGCGCCGCTGTTTCAGTCCCAATCTTTCAACTAATTCTCGACTTGCAATATTATTGCAGCTGCCATTGTCAACAATGATTCAGCACAACTTGTCCTTGATCATGCCCCGGGTGTGAAAAAGATTGTGCCGCTGATAATTCTCTTCTTGGACAGCAGTAACACTAAGCACTCGGCGAGAAATGAAGCAATTGTTGTCTCCATCATCAGGTTGAATTTCATCACCTTTATCTTGCATAATTTCTTCATATATTGGAGCTTCTTCCTCAGGTTCACTTTCAGATTCCCATTCACCTTGCTCATTTATAATCATGGTCCTTCGACTAGGACATTGAGCAGCAATATGTCCTCGACCTTGGCACTTGTGACAAATAATGCCTCGGGTATGGGAAGAAGAAGTAGCAGCTGATGCAACAGAAGGGGTTGCTGTGCTTACAGCAGGACGTTGCTGTTCTTGCTAAACTGCAGGTGAAGAAGCAGTAGAAACTATGGTCTTTGCAGCACCAATGGATGGAGAAGGCCTAGTAGCAACTCCTTGTGATCTTCCCCCACCAATAAAGGTACCAGACTGCTGCCGACGCCATGGAGCTGAAATTGATTGGCTCCCATAAGACCTTCTTCGTCCCTCTTGCTGAATTTTTCTCTCGGTGCGCATAGCTTGATCAACAAGGTCTTGCAAATTATGATATGGAAACATCTCAACAAAACCTGAAATTTCTTCATTGAGACCATTCAACAATCTTGCCATTTTTTATTCTTCATCTTCTCTAATTCCAGATCTCACCAAGAGTAACTCCATCTCCTTGAAGTAGTCATCAACAGATTTTGATCCTTGTCTCAATGTTTGTAACCTATTGCGGAGGTCACGCTGATAGCTTGATGGCACAAAGCGTCTTCTCATCACTCTCTTCATCTCAGCCCATGTGTTGATGTGATCACGTCCCAACACATGTTGATTTTCTTGAACTTGGTTCCACCATGTGAGAGCGTAACCTAAAAACTCAACAGAAGCAAGGTTGACACGCCTCTGATCAGAAAGATTGTGCACTCTAAAAATCTAATCACATTGCTCCTCCCATTCAATATAAGCATCAGCATTTTCTTTCCTTGAAAATTTTGGAACACTCAACTTTACATGAGCAATGCTATCCGGATCATCTCTATTGCGACGACCACGATGATTTTCCCCTTCAGGACCAGCACCACGACGATGTTCATGTGGCTGTCCAAAACACCCATGGTGACCAAAAGGATTTTCATTATCATCAAATCCCGCCTCATACTCATCATGAACCTCATCTTCATCTTCAAATCGTACATGACATCCATGTGCATGACGGCCACCACGCTGATTATCAAAACCAGCACGGCGACCACCACCATGTCCTCCATGGCCATCGCCAAAGTGATCAAATCCATGGCCAAAACCAGAATTCTCATCACCAGACTCCTCCCGATGATTTTCTTCATGACGACGATGTGGTCCTCGGCCTCCCTCCACGGGAAGACAAGCGTCAAGCATCCTCTCCATCACCTCCACCAGCGAGTTTGCCATGTGGCGCACCTCAGCCCGTGTGATAGGGGGCTCCCCATCTCCATGGTTGCCACCATGAATACTCGAATTGGATCCTGCCATGTTAGACTAGTTGCAAGAAAAAAATTGGATTAGGTAAATTTGTGAAAACACTCGATCTCACCTTTTACTTACCCAAGTTCTTTCCTGATCTCAAGGACCGTGACAGTGCTGGTGTGGCAGCTTCAACGGAGGTGGTAGAGAGGTCGTAAGGATTACGAATCGAACGTCCTGGTTCAGGTTTTTGGTGGAGCTATAGGTGGCTAACAAGGAGGGCTACGGTACCGCCAACCGAGTGGTTTGATGTGCTCAAAGATACGACGTTGCTGCTAACAAGATCACCACCAACTCAAATATGTAATCTGAAATTTTCAGCAATACACCGCAACATAGATCCTTCAAATTCTTTTCACTTCTCTCTCTCTCCTTTTGAAACTAATCTTTCTTTCTTCCCTTTTTTTTGATCTATTTTTTAATAACACTGACAGCGGTAACGAACGAAACAACTCAAATTATATATAAACGATGGTGACTAGCAACTTGATGAGCACAAAACACAACGTAACAGTACCACGAAATGGTTATAGGTATTTTTTTTGGTGGCTTTGGACTATAGGATATGATTAAACACAAATATATGAAGTAGATTAAACAAGGATAACAATGTGGATGACGGAAAGACCTACCATGTCAATCCAAAGCTCTGATACCAGATGATAGGTACTGAACTATTTCAGTACGGGAGTTAGCCCGATCTTCATGACAGTAGGTCACGATCAAGATAACTTGCAACAAGGTAGGGGAAAATAAAAGGATAACTTGTTGAAGAACAGCGGAGTAACTAGCTTTATACCTGGCCAAGGTTGGATGCGACCAGGCGATGGGGAGAGAGACACCGAGACCACGAAGACTTCGACTCGATCTCCGAACGACCGCAGAACCACAACCGGAGCTAATCCACACAAGGCGGGGTAGCTGTACTAGAACCCGCAAAGCACGAACTAGTGGATCCCAGAGGAATCTCTTCACAAGTCCAGGAAGAACAAAGAAGAACAAGGGTTTGAGTAAACACTCGGCAGTTCGGCTACAATATCACTAAAATTATCAATTCATCAAAAAGTCCTTTTCTAGTAGCCTAGTGGTGGTATTTATACTATAAGAAGTTTCTAAGATAGATGTGAACTGAAGAAACCACGTTTGAAGGTGGAAGGTCAACTGGCTAGAGCTTTTATGAGGTGATCTTCAGTTCCCGCGCGTCTTCTGGGCTTCTGTGTAGTCTTCAATATTTTGGTCATAACTCCTTCCTTCATAGCTTTTGGGAGACAAAAGATATGACTGTTTCATTTGGATGGTTCTGTCATGCTGGTTTGACTCGAACGTAGCTCTTCTTTCTGATCCATCCTTGATGTATCCTTGTCTTCCTCCTCGGAGAACCTGAGTAATAACAACATGCACGACTTAGGTAGCTCGAAATTACCATCAATGTTTAATTGAAATTCACAAAGTAGCGCTTGCACCTCTTGCTGTATTTTTTAGGCGTGGCTACGGGTGATTGGTCCAGTAGGGACTTAGAGTGGTGCATCAGCTGGTGAGGTGGTCGGAGAGGTCACCGAGGTCGGTGAAGTGGTCGGAGAGGTCGCCGAGGTGGTCAGAGAGATCACTGAGGTGGTTGGAGAGATCACCGAGGTGGTCGGAGAGCTCGCCGAGGTGGTCGGAGAGATCGCCGAGGTGGTCGGAGAGATCACCGAGGTGGTCAGAGAGGTCCCCGACGCTGGCGTGGTCACATCACATATGCAAGGAGGTTACGAATGGCTTCTAGTCTTACAACCGGTGCAAAGGTCTCTCCAAAATCCAACCCTTCAACTTGAGAGAACCCCTTTGCAACTATTCTTGCCTTGTTCCTCACAACAACGCCTTGATCATCTTGCTTGTTGTGGAACACCCACTTTGTTCCAATGACTCTTGCACCTTGTGGACACTCTTCAAGAGTCCAAACTTCATTGCGGGCGAAGTTGTTCAACTCTTCATGCATGACATTTATCCAATCCGGATCTTGAAGAGCTTCTTCTACCTTGGTAGGCTCAAAGCAAGAGATAAAAGAGTGATGTTCAATAAATGAAACAAGTTTTTGAGATCGAGTCATTACACCCTTTGATGGACTCCCTATGATGAGATCTTGTGGATGAGCTTGTAGTAGAGGTGAATTTCTTCTATCAACCACTTGAGGGAGAGGTTGTGGAGCATCAATATCTTGTGCTTGTGTCACCATTTGCTCATGGGAGACATGAGTATCTTTATTTTCTACTCTCCCATCTTTATCACCATCTTGTGGCACATTTGATGAAGAAGGTGGATTAATCACTTGTACATCATCTTCATCATCTTGAGGCTTGATGTCTCCAACCGGAATATTCTTCATGGCTTCCCTCAATGGTTCATCACCTAAATCATCAAGATTCTCATGTGCTCCTTGGGAGCCGTTAGATTCATCAAATTCCACATCATATGTTTCTTCAACCAAGCCGGTGGCATGATAAAATACTCTATATGCTTTGGACTTTGATGAGTAACCAACAAGAAAACCAATATCACAACATCTTTGAAACTTCCCTAGGTGTTGCCGCTTCTTGTAGATGTAGCATTTGCAACCAAACACCATAAAGAAGGAGACGTCTGACTTCTTCCCATTTAGCAACTCATAAGGTGTCTTGCCAAGAAACTTTTGTAGGAATAGACGGTTGGATGCATACCATGCGGTGTTGATTGCTTCCGCCCATTGAGCTTTAGGTGTGTTGTACTCATCAAGCATTGTTCTTGCTAGTGTGATTAATGTCCGGTTCTTTCTCTCAACTACACCATTTTGTTGAGGAGTATATGTTGCGGAGACCTCATGCTTGATCCTAACTTTATCACAATAAGCTTCAATGTTTGTGTTGTCAAATTCCTTTCCATTGTCACTTCTAATCTTCTTGAGCTTCACTTCAAACTCATTTTGTGCTCTCTTGGCAAACTTCTTGAAGCATGATGCAACTTTGGATTTGTCATGAAGGAAGAACACCCATGTATATCTTGAGTAGTCATCAACAATCACAAGACACTAAAGATTTCCTCCCAAACTCTTGTATGTTGTTGGTCCAAATAAGTCTATGTGAAGGAGCTCTAGCACTCTTGTGGTTGACATGAAAGCTTTTGTAGGATGAGTGTTTGCAACTTGTTTGCTGGCTTGACATGCACTACAAAGCTTGTCCTTCTCAAATTTCACATCCTTCAACCCTCTCAACAAATCATTCTTCATTAGCTTCTTGAGTGAGCTCATCCCAACATGAGCAAGTCTTCTATGCCATAACCACCCAAGTGTTGTTTTGATGAATAGGCATGTCTTCAAATTAGCATCTTCGGAGGTGAAATCCACTAGATATAGGTTGTTGTATCTAAATTCCTTGAATATCACTTGATCATCATCCTTCTTAGATACAACCACTTCCTTCTCGGTGAATAGGCATTGAAAGCCAAGATCACACAATTGACCAACGGATAGCAAGTTGAAGCTCAATGAAGCAACATATAGCACATTTGAGATTGAATGATCATTTGATATTGCCACTTTGCCCAATCCTTTAACTTTGCCCTTTGAATTATCTCCAAATGTGATTCTTTCTTGTCCATCTACTTCTTCATCTAAGGAGGTGAACATACGAGGATCACCGATCATATGTTGTGTGCGACCACTATCAATTACCCAATGACTTCCACCGGTCTTGTAGTTCACCTACACACAAGAGATCAAGCTTGTTTAGGAACCCAAACTTGTTGATGGCCCTTCACTTTCTCAACAAGTCACTACAAAAAATCGGGGCTTGTATGACAAACCGGAACTGTCATGTAAAGTACATAAATTGTCATAAAAAGTACTTTATGACGAAAAAGCAGCGTCACGCCGGTTGTCATATAACGACCGTCACATAATGTACCTCATGACGATTTTATGGGCCACCGTCACAAAATGTCAAGACCTTTTGTGACGGTAACGTTCTATCGTCACCTATTGTTACCTTTTATGATGACTATAACTGTCACATATTGTTTAGTCAACGCATCACATAATGTACGAACCGTCACAAATGGTACGTGGGAGGATAGGTTATTATGACAATAGGGTAACGTCAAATATTGTGAGCCCAACATTTCTAGCCCAGGCCCATATTATGGGCTAACCCAATTGAAACAATAATAAACCATATAACCAATTCCATAATATCATAACGACCATACAAAGGCGCATGTTCCAGAATACATGTTTCCATACAAAATTACAACAAAAACATGAACACAAAATGATCCAGCCAACTAAACAAATTCTAGCAGCTAGCGTCAAGTTCCAGCCAGCACCTAGAGCCAAGTTCTTGCACCAAACAAGTTCCAGCCAGTAGCCAACAGCTAGCGCCAAGTTCCAGCCAACAGCCCAGCAAACAACGCCCATGACCCTATCTGTTATCTGAAAAGAAACAATGAAGAGGAAAAATGTACTATGCAAATGCTAACTAAAAGAATCACACTTTCCAATTGTTGGCATATTCAATTGTGTTTGAATGATCTAGATAAAAAAAATTTAAGTGAATATTGGTTAGCAAATTTCACTAAATAAATCACAGGACAGATCAAAACATGCAGGTATGTCATACGACTTTTTATCCTGTTTGGCTAAGCAATAAGTTGCAGAAACACACAATACTATTATATTATAAAGAAACAATTCTTTGCATCATTCGAGCAAGAGGCAAATTATCATGGCCAAAGCAGCATATCCTTCAATGGTATTATCAATCAATTTATTTGCATTTCTACATAACAAGCAGAGCTTGTCACTACAAGCAGAAAAAACCAACAATATTCAACATGACACTAGACATCTGTTACCACACAAATTTAGCAGACTTGGTGACTTACGAGCTAATTCCAGCTGTAATAGAATTTGGGAATAGACCTGAATCAATATACACATCTATTACCACACAAATTTGTAGTAAAACAGCAAGACAAATGAAGGAAAATGTAAAATAACAGATGTAATGAAATTTGAGGAAATAACTAGATCCATAAAGTAACCGTTAAAACCACACAATTTATATTAAAACAGGAAGATAAATGCAAGTACAGGGACAATGGACAGCAATAGGCAATTGTGATTGACATAATAGAAGTACTCAGTAGGGAAATCTTTGAAGCTGCAAAGTTACACCCAACTAAATAATGCAAAGATAGAAAGTCACGGTGACACCACTTGCTTGATTCATTCTAGAATCATTTCTTTCTTTCTATTGTTCCTTGCAAAGTTCACCTAAATGGTTTCCCTATATTGGTTAGAAAAATTACTTCACTAAATATGAAAGAAACTAGCAGGTACCCCCGTGTTTCGCACGGGCCAGCAAGGTGGAATTATAGCACATCATATTATACACATGAAACAAAAAGATCAGTAACATTAGTTACATATATGGGTCATCATTTGAGCCCGTCGTAGGATAATGTTAGCATAGTACAGGGCTGTCTCAGTTGGACATGGATACTCATTTCAGCATGGGTGAAAGAACTTTTAATGTTTGGCGAAGTTGTGCACCTGTCGAGCGATATGTTCCATCAAACTGGTGAGTAGGTTGAGGAAGAAGACATCACTGAAGAGCTAGGAACTGTGCAGGAAGATTTTGAAGTATGTAGTTTAGTTGACGAAAAATCGATGGATACATATATTTGCAAATCGAAGGACAATATAAGGAAGATTTTGAAGTATGTAGCATGTAACATTATATCAACATTTAGTAGTTAGTGTACCTATTGCAGCAAAAATAGGCTTTGTCATAGTGAAGTGTTATCATATAAGCAGTGAGCCATTTAGTAGGGTGGTTAGGATAATTCACAAACGTAATAGGGTGACAATGAATCTGTTATAAACCACTAAAAGATGCAGCGGCGTAATACATAGTGGGCAAGCATGGAAATGCAAAGTGTTTAGTTAGCAGGCATAATACAACAGCGGCAACAGATGGAAATTTTTTCTTATGTAACAGGCATGATACAAAAGCGGGATCTGTAGAGACCTTTATTTTTGGTCAACATCAGTGTACGTGAGAAGTACGTTCCCTCACACATATCTCCACATTTCACCTAGAGCAATTGGCTGTTGTGTACTATGCAAAAGCTGTTTAAAAATGCAAAGGGGAATTTGTAGAAGGCAAGACATGGAGGCTTGTTTTGATAAATGGTGCGGAAGATATTATGAACGAATCATGAGTCAACAAAATAACCTTGTAAGAGGAGTCACGCTGTCGCTGTGGATTATGGAACAATTATCTGGACAGACCATGTAGCCTATGCATGCCTTAGATTAACCTGAAATATAGCAAGCATTGTGTGAGGGACTAATTAATTGTGGCGAGGTCTTATTGAAATCAAAGCTGTGCAATGGGGGTACTTGACTGAGAAGAATGGATGGACACATCTGGTGTTTGTAGTTTGGTTCAGGCCAGAGCAGGGGAAACAATGAGATTATGGTGTACCTCGTACTGGAAGCGTGGAAGGCCCCGGCGCCAGGATCTAGGGCTGAGAGGAACAGAGACTGGCAGGAGAGCCGCCAGCCGCCGTGCAGCGCAGCCGTCACCGCCGCAAGGCAGCGGCGGAGCTGCCGAGGAAGTTGCGCCCGAACTCCGTTGCCTGGGAGCGGCCGAGGAAGATACGCCCGTACGCCGTCAGTCTCGGAAGGGGTGGAGCAGTAGAAAGACTGCAGGGGTCCGCCCCACCCGATTGCGGCAGGACGTGGGCGAGCGCGGATGTCGGTGGTCGCTGGGGTGCTGCTGCAAACCAGCCATCGCTGTCACTTCCTACTCCCAGGATGCACGCGCCATGGATCTCGTTGCTCTTGCACAGTGAGGATGAGAAAGAGGAGCAGGTGTTGGGGCCGGGCTACTCGGTGGGGAGGCTTCCCCAGGACCTCACGCACATGCTCCTCCGCGCCACCCATAACCGGATCGAGGCCAAATGTCCTCCTCCACGCAGCCGATGGCCAGATCGAGGCCGGGCGCCCTCCTCCATGCTGCCCTTGGCTGCTCACAGGAGAGGGGGTTATGCTGAGGACCAGGGCCGTGGCGGCGCAGCTCGTAGGCAGCCATGAGATGCAGGTGGCGGCGCTAGTGGGATGTGGGATCGAGGTGTGGTAGGTTTTGCTGATTGGGGACAGTCGGAGGAAGTGGAGGCGCAGGAGTAGGGTGCCGTGATGCAGGGAGTGGATACAGGGAGGGATGGGTAGGGTTTCTGGAGTGTTTTTATTTGGGACCTAATGTATCTTGGCCGTCCGTTTTGATCTAATGGCCAAGCACGTGGGAGGGTTGGGTTTGGGCTAAATGTAATGCTTATTCTGGAGCCCTATGTGGCCCAATATTCATTTGTTTTTTTATTTTTCTATTTTCAAAGCAGATATGTTATATAAATATATTGAGTACCAAATGAATACAAATGAAAAAGTTGTAAATACAAAAATTATAGGATAATAACAAATTTCAAATAAAAAATATGTCAACAATATAACAATTGTTCACAAATGACACTTTGAAACTCTACTGTTTACTAACACTTTCTCAAATGAAAAAATGACCTATATAACAATTGTAGATATTGATGAGTTCTAACACCTTTGTATTCAAAAGTTTTTCATCTGAGGTCATTTAGTGTCTCGTTTGACAAAGTTTGACCAAGTCAAATTTTAAATTTAAAAAAAATGACACTTTGACACCAGTTTTTGAAACTCTAAATGGTTTCAAATAGAAAAGTCATGAATACCAAGTTTGTTAAGCTCATCAAGATCTACATTTGTTGTTTTGGTCAACTTTTCATTTGACAAAGTTTGAACCATTCAAATGTTGGATTTTTAAATTTTGACTGCTCCAAACCAGTTTTCGAAACCCTAGGTGGTCTGAACTAGAAAAGTCATGAATACCAAGTTTGTACAACTTATCAAGATCTACAATTGTTATATGGGTCATTTTTGCATTTGAGAAAGTGTTAGGAAAGTTTAGTTCTAAATTGACAAGTCTCTCGTATAGTTTCATAAACTCTATGTGAGATTCATGATTTTGTGACTAGTGTTTACTAACACTTTCTCAAATGGAAAAATGACCTATATAACAATTGTAGATATTGATGAGTTATAACACCTTTGTATTCAAAAGTTTTTCATCTGAGGTCATTTATTGTCTCGTTTGACAAAGTTTGACCAAGTCAAATTTTAAATTTAAAAAAATGACACTTTGACACCAGTTTTTGAAACTCTAAATGGTTTCAAATAGAAAAGTCATGAATACCAAGTTTGTTAAGCTCATCAAGATCTACATTTGTTGTTTTGGTCAACTTTTTATTTGATAAAGTTTGAACGATTCAAATTTTAGATTTTTAAAATTTGACTGCTCCAAACCAGTTTTCGAAACCCTAGATGGTCTCAACTAGAAAAGTTATGAATACCAAGTTTGTATAACTCATCAAGATATACAATTGTTATATAGGTTATTTTTGCATTTGAGAAAGTGTTAGGAAAGTTTAGTTCTAAATTGACAAGTCTCTCGTATAGTTTCATAAACTCTATGTGAGATTCATGATTTTGTAACTAGTGTTTACTAACACTTTTTTAAATGGAAAAATGACCTATATAACAATTGTAGATATTGATGAGTTCTAACACCTTTGTATTCAAAAGTTTTTCATCTGAGGTCATTTAGTGTCTCGTTTGACAAAGTTTGACCAAGTCAAATTTTAAATTAAAAAAAATGACACTTTGACACCAGTTTTTGAAACTCTAAATGGTTTCAAATAGAAAAGTCATGAATACCAAGTTTGGTAAGCTCATCAAGATCTACATTTGTTGTTTTGGTCAACTTTTTATTTGATAAAGTTTGAACGATTCAAATTTTAGATTTTTAAAATTTGACTGCTCCAAACCAGTTTTCGAAACCCTAGATGGTCTCAACTAGAAAAGTCATGAATACCAAGTTTGTATAACTCATCAAGATATACAATTGTTATATAGGTTATTTTTGCATTTGAGAAAGTGTTAGGAAAGTTTAGTTCTAAATTGACAAGTCTCTCGTATAGTTTCATAAACTCTATGTGAGATTCATGATTTTGTAACTAGTGTTTACTAACACTTTTTCAAATGAAAAAATGACCTATATAACAATTGTATATATTGATGAGTTCTAACACCTTTGTATTCAAAAGTTTTTCATCTGAGGTCATTTAGTAGTCTCGTTTGACAAAGTTTGACCAAGTCAAATTTTAAATTTTAAAAAAATGACACTTTGACACCAGTTTTTGAAACTCTAAATGGTTTCAAATAGAAAAGTCATGAATACCAAGTTTGTTAATCTCATCAAGATCTACATTTGTTGTTTTGGTCAACTTTTCATTTGACAAAGTTTGAACGATTCAAATTTTGGATTTTTAAAATTTGACTGCTCCAAACCAGTTTTCGAAACCCTAGATGGTCTCAACTAGAAAAGTTATGAATACCAAGTTTGTATAACTCATCAAGATATACAATTGTTATATAGGTTATTTTTGCATTTGAGAAAGTGTTAGGAAAGTTTAGTTCTAAATTGACAAGTCTCTCGTATAGTTTCATAAACTCTATGTGAGATTCATGATTTTGTAACTAGTGTTTACTAACACTTTTTTAAATGGAAAAATGACCTATATAACAATTGTAGATATTGATGAGTTCTAACACCTTTGTATTCAAAAGTTTTTCATCTGAGGTCATTTAGTGTCTCGTTTGACAAAGTTTGACCAAGTCAAATTTTAAATTAAAAAAAATGACACTTTGACACCAGTTTTTGAAACTCTAAATGGTTTCAAATAGAAAAGTCATGAATACCAAGTTTGGTAAGCTCATCAAGATCTACATTTGTTGTTTTGGTCAACTTTTTATTTGATAAAGTTTGAACGATTCAAATTTTAGATTTTTAAAATTTGACTGCTCCAAACCAGTTTTCGAAACCCTAGATGGTCTCAACTAGAAAAGTCATGAATACCAAGTTTGTATAACTCATCAAGATATACAATTGTTATATAGGTTATTTTTGCATTTGAGAAAGTGTTAGGAAAGTTTAGTTCTAAATTGACAAGTCTCTCGTATAGTTTCATAAACTCTATGTGAGATTCATGATTTTGTAACTAGTGTTTACTAACACTTTTTCAAATGAAAAAATGACCTATATAACAATTGTATATATTGATGAGTTCTAACACCTTTGTATTCAAAAGTTTTTCATCTGAGGTCATTTAGTATCTCGTTTGACAAAGTTTGACCAAGTCAAATTTTAAATTTTAAAAAAATGACACTTTGACACCAGTTTTTGAAACTCTAAATGGTTTCAAATAGAAAAGTCATGAATACCAAGTTTGTTAATCTCATCAAGATCTACATTTGTTGTTTTGGTCAACTTTTCATTTGACAAAGTTTGAACGATTCAAATTTTGGATTTTTAAAATTTGACTGCTCCAAACCAGTTTTCGAAACCCTAGATGGTCTCAACTAGAAAAGTTATGAATACCAAGTTTGTACAACTCATCAAGATCTACCTTCTTTGTTTTGGTTATTTTTTCATATGACTTTGTTTGAACAATTTGAATTTTAAATTTCAAAATATTAGAATTTCGAACATAATTTTAGGGTACTAAGTAATTTCAAATGAAAAAGTCATCAACAAGAAGATTGTAAAGCTCATTGAGATCTACAAACTTTGTTTTGGTCATTTGTTCATTCGACAAAGTGATAGTAACGTTGTTCACAAATTTTACAGATCTCTCTTATAGTTTCATAAACTATGAGAGAGATGTGTAAAATTTGTGAACAACGTTACTATAACTTTATCGGATGAACAAATGACCAAAATAAAAAGTGTAGATCTTGATGAATTATACAACCTTTATGTTTATGACTTTTTCATTTGAAATCATTTCGGGTTTCAAAATCTAGTTTGAAGTCGTTATTTTTTTTAAATTTAAAATTCGAATTGGTCAAACTTTGTCACATGAAAAGATGACCAAAATCAATACATTAACTTGATAGATAATGATTTTAGAAAAATTTAGGAAAAAATCATCACATTTGGAGTTAATATGTGGGAGAAAGACTAGTTACAAGTTTTAACCAGAAATTAAAAAGAGAATTCGTTCTTGTTCATGATGAACAAGTGATTTATAAATAAAAAAAGAAAGAAAAAGAAAAAGACATCTCTCGGGCCTTCTATTTTAGGCTCGGCCTGCCTCCTTCCACCTGGGCCCCCTCTACATTTTTACATGGGCCTAGGCCAAGCTCCGAGCCCAACTGTCATGGGTCAAGGCTCCACCTCGTACTGGGGTATTTTATGACACTGGGGGTTGTCATATTTGATAAAACATTCAGTGACGGCCTACTGTCGTCATATAAAAACTGTCTAAATCGTCAAAAATTCACAACCGTCAACCGACTCCTGCCGCTTGACAATTTGTGACGAAACTTGCTACCTTTATGTGACACAAGAAACGATGTCGTCAGAAATACTTTTGGGTCTCATAATTTTATGACGACACATAACTTTTCGTCATATTATGTTACATTATATGACGAAAATAGGCCTCGTCATGAGGGATTTTGTCATAAAAAGAAGAATTTCTTGTAGTGAGTGACTTTGCTACCTAAATTTTCTTAGGCCTACTCTTGTTGAGAGGTCCTAAGAACATAACTTTCATCTTTCCACTAGAGTCCTTTCTAAGCATGCAATGAGCATTGAAAGCAAAGGGTCTAGCATGCTTGGGCAAGGGTTATGGTGGTGGAGTTTGACACTCATGGGTAAAGTGACCTTCTTATCCACACTCAAAACACCTCTTTGGCTTTAGCATTGACTTGTGTTGTTGTTGTTGAGCTTGAGCCTTCTTCTCTTGGTTTGCCAAGTACCTAATGCCACTTCTATCCATCTTCATGATGGTGTTCATTAGTAACTCACTTTGAAGATGTTTGCCTCTTGTGAACTTGCTCAATCCAATCTTGAGATGTTCTTTTTCCAACTTGAGCTTCTTGTTCTCTTCTTTGAGTGCATCATCATTTTTCTCTTCCTTGAGTCTCTTGTTCTCTTCTTTGAGCTTCTCATTCTCAAGAATCAAATCACCGTCATGATCAAGAGTTTCTAACACTATAGTGTTGGTGGTTTTGAGCTCTTCAAGATCTTTCTTGAGCTTTTCATTATCATGCTTGAGCTTGACATACTCATCATAGTTGTCGGTTTCAACCACTTGCTTGCCTTTGCCATTCTCTTGGCTAGCCTTGAATGCTAAGTCTTTGTCTTTCTTCTTGGTAGAGGATGAGCCATCTTGAGGTATGATGTGCATGTACATCTCATGAGCATTGATCTTTCCCAAGATTTGAGTTGGTGTAGAGGTGGAAAGATCACCTTGATGAAGCACGGTCATAATATGCCCATATTTATCAATGGGGAGGACACTCAAGATTTTTCTTACAACATCGGATGGTTGCATTTGAGTGAGTCCAAGCCCATTGACTTCCTCTACAAGAACATTCAAACGTGAGTACATTTCATTAGCGCTTTCTTTTGGAAGCATCTCAAAAGAATTAAGCTTTTTCATTACGAGATGATAGCGTTCCTCACTCGCTCTTAGTTCCCTCATGGAGCACACAAATGTCTGACCATAGTGCATGGGCATCCTTGTGGTTCCTCACCTAGTTAAATACATCTTTGTAAAGGCCTCTAAAGATGGTGTTTCTAGCCTTTGCATTCCATTTCTCGTAGTTCACTTCATCGCCTTAAAGGTGCATGGGATCCCAAGGTTTTGGGAATCCTTATGAGGTGGCTCTAAGTATTCCAACATCTAGAGCTTCTAAATACACCTCCATGTGGATTTTCCAATAAGGAAAATCATCTCCCTCAAAGATAGGAGGAGGACCATCCCCGTCAGACATCTTTCTCTAGGCGGTTAAGCCTAAATATGTGAGCACGAGGCTCCAATACCAATTGAAAGGATCAAGATGCCCAAGAGGGGGGGGGGGGTGAATTGGGCTAATTCTAAAATTCTTTGCAATAATTAAACCCTGCGGTTAGCCCACTTCACCCCTTGTGCCTAGAAAGTGTTCCTATTGTTCTACATACAAAAGTTTAGCAACCTATGTTCCAATCCTACTCTAGCATAGTAATTCTATGAATGTAAAGCTAAGAATTGAATTGCTCAAAGTAAATGCTTAAAGTAAAGAGAGAAGGAGGAACGCGACGATGTTTTGCCGAGGTATCAGAGAGTCACCACTCTCCACTAGTCCTCATTGGAGCACCCGCATAAGGGTGTAGCTCCCCCTTGATCCGCACAAGGATAAAGTGCTCTCTACAGGTTGATTCTTCGATACTCCATCATGGTGAATCACCCACAACCGCTCACAACTTGAGTTGGTTTATCCACAAGCTCTACTGGATGATCACCAAGCTCCCAATCACCACCAAGCCATCTTAGGTGATGGCAATCACCAAGAGTAACAAGCACGAACTCTCACTTGACCACGACAAGCCTAATGAGATGGGTGGATGCACACTTTGCTACTCTTGTTTTCACTAATGAGGCCTCTCTTGGATTCTCAAATCTCAATCACCTCACTAGGACCTTGCTCTCCTTGGCACTCTCAAGGGTGTTTCTCAGCTATTGAAATGAGCAAAAGTAATCCCTTGAGTGAATAGAGGAAGTATTTATAACCCCTTTCAAAACGAACCATTATGTGCCTCTGTGGGGTGACCGGACGCTCCGGTCAAGGTGGCCGGATGCTCTGGTCAAGGTGACCGGATGCTTCGGTTAGTTCTCCCTGCCACCGAGCAGTTAAGTTGTGACCGAACACTGACCAGCGTCCGGTCATAAAAACTACCCTCTGGAACCTTACTGATGTTGACCGGACTCTAGCACCCAGCGTCTGGTCACATTTCGCTCAGCTTCCGGTCGCAACCAGAAGACTTCACCTTGATCAAATGAACTGACCAGACTCTGCACCAGCATCCGGTCACACCGAAACCAGCGTCCGATCAATATTTGACCCTCCATTCACTTCCAACTCAAAATCATATGTGAATGAAGTTTGCTCCAATTGATCTTAGGGCTACTTAGGAGCTACCTAGTGCTAGATTTGATAAGTGTGCACCACACCTAACCCACTAGACTCACCTAGGTCAAGCTACCCATCCATACCCCCTTAATAGTATGGCCAAAGGAAAAACAAAGTCCTAAACTACTCTAAGTGTCTCTTCAACTCCAAACGACACTTAGAACTAGTCCATCCTTAACCTTGTCGTCCATCCTTTGAAAACTAAAATGATTTCCATCGTAGGGGCATGACAACCATGATTGCCCAATTAATTGCCATTACCATGACCTAACTTAATTGCATCTGCAAAACACACGTTAGTCACAGTAATCTCGTATTGTCATTAATCACCGAAACCCAACTAGGGGCCTAGATGCTTTCAAGAATTAATTGCCAGTTCTTGCAATAACTTGCGAGAGGTTGGATCAGAATCATATCTAGCAACCACTTCTGACAACCATGTCGGTGATGAAGAAGAGATGGCATTAAGCTGTTCTGGAGGCAAAGGGTGCCGTGAGAGGGCATCCGCTGCCAAATTGGAAGCCCTTGGTTTATAGACAACCTTGAACTGCAACCCAACAAGCTTGGTGTAAAGCTTCATCTGCCACAGAGTCTGCAATCGCTGCTCAGTAATATGCATCAGGCTCCTTTGGTCAGTGAAAATAGTGAACTCACCGTGTTGTAAGTAGGATCTCCAATGGTCCACCACCACAAGAATAGCCAAGTATTCTTTCTCGTAAGTAGATAAGCCACGCGAACGATGGCCAAGCGACTTACTAACAAAGGCCAATGGGTGACCATCTTGAAGGAGGACTGCTCTGACGCCAACATCACTTGCATCAGTCTGCAACTGGAAAGGCTTGGAAAAATCAGGCAGGGCCAAAACCGAGGCTTCAGTGAGAGCCTGCTTCAGTGTTTCAAAGGCTACAGTATGGTTGGCGGTCCAAATAAAGAGCACACCCTTCTTGAGCAGATCAGTCAAGTGCCTAGCAATGACAGCGTAGTGCTTAACAAACTTCCGGTAATAACCTGTGAGTTTGAGGAAACTACGGAGCTGCTTGACATGACTTGGTTGCGGCTAGGCTTGCACAGCGGCAACCTTTGAGGGATCCGTGGAGACTCCTTGGGCACTAACGACATGACCCAAGTAGTTGATAGATTGCTGAGCGAAGCGGCATTTGGAGAACTTAACCAGCCACTGGTCTTTGGAAAGCAAATCAAATACTTGGGCCAGGTGCCTAACATGGTCTTCATAAGAGGCATTGTACACAAGGATGTCGTCAAAAAACACCAAGGCACACTTGCGAAGGAGTGGATGTAATGTATTGTTCATAGCACCTTGAAATGAATTTGGGGCTCCTGTTAACCCGAAGGACATGACGGTATACTCGAACTGGCCCCAGTGTGTTTGGAAGGCAGTCTTGTGTTCTTCCCCAGGAGCAAGGCAGATCTAATTGAAACCTACCCGAAGATCCAAACAAGAGAACCAACTAGCCCTAGAGAGTTCATCCAAAAGTTCATCGATGATCGGAATGGGAAACTTGCTCTTCATAGTGAGTGCGTTGAGTTGGCGGTAATCGATGCAAAAGCGCCAGCTGTTGTCTTTCTTCCTGACTAAGAGAACTGGAGAAGAGAAGGCACTGGTACTAGGATGAATGAAACCAGACTACATCATCTCTATCACCTGAGCCTCAATCTCGGTCTTTAAAGCCGGCGAGTAGTGATAAGGACGAGCATAAATAGGCTAAGTACCTGGAATGAGGGGAATGGAGTGATCACAGGCCTAACGCAGAGGCAGCTTGGTCGGCAACCTGAATAAGTGCTGGTACTGAGACAACAGTGCCTGAATCTTTGGCAGATCAATGTGCACTGATGAAGTCAATTCATCCCCTTCAACGGACAGATGATGGAGCTAAACTATAGAACAATCAAGCTGCTCCGAAAGACTACCTTGTAACACCATAGTGTTGGGCCCATAAGGAATTTGAACCCAACGTTGAAGCCAATGAACTTTCATGGGTGAGAATGCTTGTAACCAATCCATCCCCAGAATCATGTCATATGTGCCAATGGGAATGAGCTTGAGGGTAGAATGGAAAACATATCCTTGAATAGACCACTCTACATATGGAATTTGAGCAGTACAAGGTACTAAGCCGCCATCGGCAACCTTGACAGAAGTTGGAACTGACAATTGCTGGACCCCATTCAGAGAAACTGCCCAATTGGTATCCAAAAACCTGTTGGTGCTCCCAGAATCTAACAAGATGTTGAAACTCTTGCCTGAGCATGCCTTGAAACTATAGAGTTCTTGGGTGGAATGACGGAGAAATAGTAGCAACAGACATGAGCATGAAGGACTGATCTGCAGTAACAGGAGTATCTGGCTCTGAACTTTCTAACTCGGTGAACAGCTCTTCACAAAGATTCCACACCTCCTGTAATGCATGCAATTGGAGGTTCGGAGAGCATTTGTGGCCCTAGTGCCATTTCTCCCCGCAACGCATACAGAGGCCACGGGCTTTCCTATAAGAGCGGAGGGACTGCAACTTGTGGTCAACTAACACATGGCGAAAGTCAGGACGACGATCTTCAGGATGGCGCTTCGGTTCCGGTGGCACGGGAGGAGCTAGAAGAGCCAGTCGCTGGGGAGGAGCAGGAAGCGACAATGGCCCCTGAGGCGCAACCAGCTTCAGGAAGGCGGGAGCATCAGTACGCCAGAACTCCCTTCGGCGTGTCGGCTCGATGGCCTCCTCCTGCAAAAGGGCAAGCGAACAAGCAGCATTGAGATCGGTGGGACGCTGAACAAGAACAACAGAGCGGATATGGTCGCAGAGGCCATCAATGAAGCATGTGGTGTAGGAGAGAGTATCTGGGTTAGGTGTGTTTGCTGAGAGCTGCTCAATAAGGTCAACAAATTGATCGACACACTCTTGAACCGAAGCAGTTCGCGCACCATTGCACAGAAGTCCTGCCAACCAATGTGTTCAAGGCGGTGTGCAATGGATTGAATCCAGCGCTTGGCTGCACCGGTGAATTGCATTGTAGCAACTCGAACCTACATGGATTGATCAACAAAGTACATATCAAAGTAGGAATGGGCCTGAGTGATCCATAGTTAGGGGGTGGTACCATCGAATTGGGGAAAATGCATTTTGGGTAATTGGCCAAGGTGGGAGGATTGGGGTTGGATTGGGGAAGGATCTGGTGGTGGGGGAGGAAGGTGGGCATCCGCGACGTTGAAGGTAGGGTTGGGAGTGGGAGGAGGATGGGGATATGGAGCGGATTGAGGGGGAGGATCGGGGAATCGACGCGTACCATTGGCCGGGGTTGGAGCTATGGTTGTGACCAACCCATAGCCCCTCTCCCGTGTAGTCGATTTGACGCGGTGCCCGCTGGGCCAGTCGGTCGGTGTCCCAGCAGATGAGCGCGCGACGACCAACTCTGGCTGCCGCAGGGTGCCCGATGTGGGTAGCTCCACTGTAGTGCGACCTCCACTCGACCGGAGATTCTTCACCTCCAAGCAAAGATCGTCGATCAGGCCATCCACCTCCGGGCGCCAATTGACGTGCTCCTCCATGGTGGTCTCGACGGCGGCCACCGTATCGTCGCGCTCGTCATTGATCTCGTGGATGCGAATCAGTTCGAGATCCACCATCCGCTGCTCGAGGTCAGAGACTCGCTCTTCGAAGTGCCCCCCCAGTTGTCGGCGATGACGGCGGCGGTGTACTGTGCAGAGGCGTAGTCCTCCAGCGACTTGATGCGCCGATCCACAGCCTTGTCCCGCTCCTGGAGCTCGGAAGTCGCCTCCTCGAAGCGGCGCTCCCACCGCTCCCATCGACCGCTGGAATCGGTGCGGAGGTCGTCGATCCGCTTGAGGACTTCGTCGAAGAGAGAGTGCACGTTGGGATCCATGACTCCCCTGGCGCGCTGAAGATGGGTGAAGTGGGAGTGTGGCTCTGGCGGATCCAGCCCTTGGAGGTGCCAGATCGACGGCTCTGGTACCAGTGTCGACCACGCTCGCTGTGGCGGCGCCGGGAAATCGGAGATGGGAAAGACGTGAACCCGCCGGACAGGCTGACGGCTCGGTAGAGTGATTAGGTTATGTCTTTACAGTGTAGTTGGCTGAGCTCTCTCTTCCTTCCCTTCCCTCTACTTCTACTCCTCACTGCTGGGCTTGGGTTCGCAAATGTTACAGACCCATTCTGGGCCGGTCACTCTCTTGTTCTTGGGCCTACTGCGAGTACTCCTCGGGCTCGGTGTTGACTGGGTGCGGCGTCGTGACAGCGGGGTATCATCTAGTTGTAGTTAAAAAGGAAATCCAATGTGTTGCATGCTGCTCTCAAACTAGTTATTCATAATTGGAATAATCGAGCCACGTCAGTGGTATCTATCGATCTTTCTTTACATGGAGGAGTGAGACTCGTTAGCAAGTGTACGGTCCTATGGAACAAAGGATTTACGAAATATAGAAATAGGAAAAATATAAGAATAAAATTGCCTTGCACATTAAATCCTATAGAATTTCAGAACAAAGGAAAGTTTAGGAAGGATGCCTTCGGAAGCAATGTAGAAAAAAGCATAGCAAACAAAACAGAAGATGCCTTTGGAAGCAATTTAGAAATTTGGAAGTAATGTAGGAAAAACATAGGAAACAAATAATGATGTTGTAGATCATGTTTAATTTCCTCCAAAAAAATCGTTTAGAATGATCCAATTCATAGGAATTTTAAATAATTATCGAGGAACATTCCTTTGTTTCAAAAAGTATCATAGGAAATTTTCTATAGAAGGTGAATCCTTCAAAATTTGTGTTCCTCTATTTCAAATGGGGCCTACACCAGCGAGCCACGGATGTGGTAGAGGGTACACATATTAGAATGCGAATGTATGTGTACCATATAAATGGATTGCATGTGCGTAAAAGGTGAATATACAAAACAACTCCGTTGATTAAATGTCAAAGCCTTCGGTCCTTCTTCTTTCTCAACTTAAAAGCTCTTGCTTAAACTAATTGGGAGTCCTCCATCTCTCTTAAAGTTGGAAGTAATCATCTCTTTTTCATTCATGTCCCGAAACTTTGCAAGGATCGAATGTTTTTCCTTTTTGATTGAGCAATCTCCAATCACCTTAACCAAAGTAGGATAGGCCAGTGGACAGAATCGCTTCACAAGCAACCACAATATATATATATATATATATATATATATATATATATATATATATATATATATATATATATATATATATATATATATATATATATATATGGACCAGCAGTCCATATATGTGGGACCGGTATCAGTAGGCTATATTTATTTCATTTGCCACAATGTTGGACCAGAGCTGGAGAATAAAATACCCCAATCTCCTCAACCGTCTCACCCATTTCTTCTCCACCACGACTCCTCTCCATCCTCCCTCGACGCTGATGCCTTTGAGCATTCATCTCTTGACACCGCCACCTGCGCTCGCCCCTCAGTCTAGATCGAGCAGCCTTTGCTTCGAATCAGTCTTCCCTTTCTCGGATTGGCTTTCTCTTTCCCGGATCGGGGTCGAGCCTCTCCCCCGCTACACCCTCTTCGTAGCCAGATTCGGTGAGCCCCTAAATCCTCATCCCTCCTCCTTGCCCGAACCGATGGCAGGTGGACGACCATGTCCCGGGAGTTGACCTCACCTGCTGCGTAAATAGTCATACTAGCGACCGCACATGCCTCGTGGATCTCTGACGGCGCGTGGATGGCCGGCCACCAAGTCTACGATCTTGCATGTCCTTGCCGGGCCACGTGGATGGCCAGGCCAGCCTCGCAACTCGCAAGTCGCACGAATGGCGGAGGCTGCGTCCTCACGAACGGGCGAGGTGGTAACTGGTAACCTGACGGGCGGCGCGGACAGCTGGGGCGGCCTCGCCGGAGCAGCAACGGCAGGAACGACGAGAGAGAGAGAGTAATATTTTTATTGCTTATGGGTGGTCAATACTCATATGGATAACTTTTATTATAGACTACTTAATTTATAGAAACTCCCACAATATTTTAGGTAGTCCATAGAGAATAATTTAGTCCCCCTATATACAGCTTTTTGAGCACATTATGGTTGCTCTAACATGATAACAATTTAAGTAGGCAAGCAGTTTTCCTTAAGATTGACAGCTTTGAGAAAACTAGAATTCAATATGACTCAGCATTGAGCTCAAAGGAAAATGATGTATGTATTCGTTATGTTTCTGGTACTTTTGTTCAAGAAAAGGATATATGTAAATAATAAGAATATATTTATTTTGAAACAGAGGTACAGTACATAGACATTTTAGTGACCTTTTTGTTCGTTGAGTAGCACTGGGTTGAAAACGGATGGAATTTTCCCGTTCCGAGCCACCTGTTTTTCCATATTTGACTCGTCTGTTTTCGTATTTTCAAAAAAATTCAAAAACGGTATTGAAAGGATCAAGATGCCTAAGAGGAGGTTGAATTGGACTAATTTTAATTTTCTTTGCAATAATTAAACCCTACGGTTAGCCAAATTAACCCCTTGTGCCTACAAAGTGTTTCTATTGATCTAACGCACAAAAATTTAGCAACATATGTTCTAATCCTACTCTAGTATGGCAATTCTATGAATGTAAATGACAAGAATTGAATTGCTCAAAGTAAATGCTCAAAGTAAAGAGAGAAGGAGGAACGCGGCGATGTTTTGTCGAGGTATCGGAGAGTCACCACTCCCCACTAGTCCTCGTTGGAGCACCCGCGCAAGGGTGTAGCTCCCCCTTGATCCGCGCAAGGATCAAGTGCTCTCTATAGGTTGATTCTTTGATACTCCGTCGCAGTGAATCACCCACAACCGCTCACAACTTGAGTTGGGTCATCCATGAGCTCCACCGGATGATCACCAATCTCCCAATCACCACCAAGCCATCTAGGTGATGGCGATCACCAAAAGTAACAAGCACGAACTCTCACTTGACCACGACAAGCCTAATGAGAAGGGTGGATGCACACTTTGCTACTCTTGCTTTCACTAATGAGGGCTCTCTTTGGGATTCTCAAATCTCAATCACCTCACTAGGACCTTGCTCTTCTTGGCACTCTCAAAGGTGTTTCTCAGCTGTTGGAATGAGCAAAAGTACCCCCTCACACGAATGGAGGAAGTATTTATAACCTTGGTTGAAAAACGAACCGTTATGTGCCTCTGCGGGGTGACCGGATGCTCCGATCAGTTCTCCCCGAACTCCAGTGTTTAAGTTGTGACCGAACGCGTCCGGTCACGATTTTCCCTCTCTGGAACCTTACTAGAGTCGACCGGACGCTGGCACCCAGCGTCTGGTCGCTCACCTCTCAGCGTCCGGTCGCACCAGACGAAATCACCTCGATCAAACGAACTGACCGGACTCTGCGTCAGCGTCCGGTCAAACCGGAACCAGCGTCTGGTCAGCATTTGACCCTCCATTCACTTCCAACTCTCAATCATACATGAATGAAGTTTGCTCCAATGGATCTAAGGGCTTTTTAGGAGCTATCTAGTGCTAGATTTAGCAAGTGTGCACTACACCTAACTCACTAGACTCACCTAGGTCAAGCTACCCGTCCATACCCCCCTTAATAGTACGGCCAAAGGAAAAATAAAATCCTAAACTACTTTAAGTGTCTCTTCAACACCAAATGACACTTAGAATCCATCTTTAACCTTGTCGTCCATCATTTGAAAACCGAAACGATTTTCATCATAGGGGCATGACCATCATGATAGCCCAATCGATCTCCATTACCGTGACCTAACTTAATTGCCTCTGCAAAATACACGTTAGTCATAGTAATCACGTATTGTCATTAATCACCAAAACCCAACTAGGGGCCTAGATGTTTTCAATCTCTTTGTTTTTGGTGATTGATGACAATACCACCTCGAGTATATGAAAGAGATAAGGTTTTTAACATGCTTGGTTCATATAAGCTTTTAGCAATAAGAACAACAGAGTTAGGCAAGCTTATATGACCCAAGCCAACATAATGTACTCTAAAGATACGAAATAAGTATGAGTACAAGTAATAAAGCTCATTTGCATCAGAGTAAAACGCGGAAGCAAAACAAATGAGCATAACACAAGTGCACAAGTGATATGACATATAAATAATTTAAAGTAGAGAGCACACATGTCAAATATCACGATCACGTAGATATCACTATCACATAAATATAGTTTGATGCATGAAAGTAAACACATGAATGTATAAAAGTGTATCACACATAAAAACCAAATATAATAGATAAGCTAAACTCCTCCTAGATATATCACTCCCCCTAAGACTAATATACTCGTTCCCTCTCCCCCTTTGGCGTCAATCATCAAAACCTAAGGGTCGGTCGGTGGGGCTGCAGCGGATGAGTCGGGCACTGAGGTACGAGGAGCGAGCTAGAATTGTGTGCCATCATCATCTGATCCTGAGCTCTGAGCTGTATGACCCTCTATCACTGGAACTGATGCTGAAGCGGTCTAGGTCAGATCAGGAACTAGTGCGGCCTGTGACTCTGTATGTATGACTGTAGCAGGCGGCTCTGATGATGCAACTGAGGAAGGGAGCATCTCTATCGTGCCTGTCACTGGAGCAATGGTGGTAGGTATAGGGACAAGTAGATCTAGCGGTGTAGGGTGCCCTGTCAACTCACTGAAAGAAGCACCAAGGCTCCTGAAAACTGAGGTATCTGGCACAAGCAGCGAGGAAGTCTGAGACGGTGTGAAGCCCATCTAAAAAGGTGTGAACTACGGGCTAGCACTGGCGAAGCAAACCACTGGGACACCTGCTCTGTAGGTGAAGCAAACTGAGGCGCTGGCTATCCCTGACTCTGAAGCCCACTAGGCTGTACAGATGGAGTCATAGAAGTGGTGGCAAGCTGACCAAGCTAGGGCGAAGGCTGTGGCGGTGGAGCCTCAATAGCTGTCACAACATGCTGCATAACCCCAAGTAGCTGCTGCTGCATGAGAAGCTGCTGCTGATGCATGGCCTGCTGCTGCTGCTGAATCGCCTGCTGCTGTCGCTGGAACTCATCCCGCCTGGTTTGAAACTGTGCAAAAGTAGCGGCGGTCTCCTGTGCCGGACGAGCCTGATCCTACCTCATCCGCTCAATGATAGCAAGTAGAGCGGGGTCTGTCTGCAGTGCAGGTGGAGCTGAACTGGAGCTACCAACCTCATGGTCATGTCGTCGTGGAGGCATCTGAGGAATGTCCCGTTAGTCATCATCTGAGCTGTCACTGGGGTCGCTCTCGACCATCCCCTCCTGCTGAGCATCAAGCTGCTCCTCCTCTGTAGCTGCTATACCCCTGATGGTCTCATCCTGCTGGGCTATAGTCTCTGGCACCTTTAGACGCCGGTACGGCTAGCTGGGTGTCCTCACTGCACTATGGCAAATCATCTGAGTCATGTTGTATGCAGGGAACTCTATAGTAGCACCACTGTATTCTGCCAGCATCTTAGGTGGCCTCACAGTAACTGCCTTGTGGATCAGGAATGTAATCCAGTGAGCATATGACAGCTGCCTATGACCCCTAAACCCCTCAGCAATAGTATCCTCCATCTCTAATAGAAGGAGATCCCAAATATCAAACACAGTCTGCTGCATCAGAGAGTTCAGTAGCCATAACTATATGCGAGTCAAGCCCTCACGATACCCCATCCTCGAAAGCAGGGTCCTCCTCATAATAGCATCCAGCACTCTAGCTGTAGGAGTGAGATCACTAGGTGTCCTGCTAGACCCCTCGCCGAATGGCTCTGTGAAGCAATGGCGGACCAAATCTGTAGGAGGTACCATACCGCCGTGAGGGCGTCTGGGAGGCGCTGTCTGTCCATAGCACACCTCATTTAGCCGAACGGGCTGCTCCTGAATCCTGAGAATCTCCCTGACCCTAAAGCTCATCAGCCTATAATCTCTGCCTTTGAATGCAAAGTGTATAAATATGTGCTACGGGTCAATCCAGAGTGTAGCATAGAACTCACAGACCCAAGATAGAACATATAAGCCTGTCCATCCGAGTAAGTTTGTCAGCCCCGGCAAGTAAGCTAGGTAGGGGTGAATATGCTCTCTAGCTGCTGCTACAATAGACTTAATGTTGCACACCCTCTAAGATCTGAATACTGCTCCATTGTTAAGATATGCATTATAGAAATCTTCCTGCAGTGGTGTGTAGAAGCCCTTTGATGCACGCTCATCCCGGCTCGGCGGAAACCACTAATCAAAGTCCACAAATCTGAGCTGCTGCACCTGCTAGGCCGTGGCAGCCCTCAAATCTAGATGAGTCACTAGAGGCGGACCCTGTTGTCTAGGAGGTGGACGTGAACCCCTCCACTATGTCTCTGGCCTCGGTGTGACTAGAGCATGGGTATGACCAGAGCGGCGAAACTATGGCTGAGGTGCCTGCCCTGTCTCCTCGGCCTGCTCTCCCTCCTGAGTCTGCTCTACTGGCTGTGGCTGCTGTTGTGACCCCCCCTGAGGCTGACTCTCATCAATAGCAACACATCATCCTCCAACCATGATAGTCCCAACTGGACCACCATGACGGTGCTCAACCTGCTCAAGTGTAGCCCTCTGTACTGGTGAAAGCTAATCTACAATCTAGACTCCACTCCTAGCACCTCCTGCCTTTGCACGCTCTGCGGCTGCTGCAACTGCGGCTGCTCTAGCTGTATCTTCATCTAGATACTTCCGCTTCTTTGTTGCCTTGCCTTTTGGATCTGTAGGCTAGCGAGGTGGGGGCCTCAGATCCTCATCACTGGGACCTCCTCCAATATTCTTGACATGAGCCATCTGATGGAGCTAAAAAGAACAACTGCCAACTATCACTTTCGAGGCTTGGCCTCGATCTGTACTCACGAGCTTGGCCCCGAGTTGACTGACAACTATCAATGGGACCACAACAGCACCGACTCGCTACACGATATAATAGATAGGATATACAAATAAATACAATATATCTAGAGATACGAAACCCTAAGAAAGCAAGCAATAGATACGACATTGGAAATGAGGGCTTGCTACCTGACGAACCGGTGATCCAAAAAGCAAAGGAACAACACGCGGGGAACCACCGGATCGGCAATGCAAGGCTAGGGTTGCAATGCGGCGTGGATCGGCGACAGAGGATGCAGGGCACTATAATGTGGGTCGAGCACATGTAGTAGAGGCATGGGCGTGGGCTAGGGCAAGAGCATGGTGGCGCTAGAACAGGGGCTCGATGGCGCTAGGTCAGAGGTGCAGGCACTGCTGTGTGGAGGAGCGCGGTGGCGCTATGTCGCTCAGGAGCGGTGCGGGACGGCAACGCTGGAGCATGGGCGCGACGGTGTGGGACAGCGACGCTACAGGCGGCGACAAAGACAGCATGGATGCGATGCGGCGGCTCGGCGATGTCGGCGTGGATGATGGTTAGGTCAGGCGGCGTATGGTGATTGGATTATATGGTGGCCCCCGATGGTTTAGAAAAGGAAACAAGATAAGAGTTGGAATCCCGCACGTTATCTACTGACCAGACGCTCCGGTGGCAACAACCGAACGCTGCCACCCAGAGTCCAGTCGATTCTAGAGAGGTCCAAAACCCCTAGAATCATGACCAGACGCGTCCGGTGAACCCCGACCGGACGCGGCCAGAGTTCGGTCCTCACTGCCTTGATCGCCTTCGCTTGATTGGACGCTGAACCACCATCTGACCGGACGCTGAATGGCAGAGTTCGGTCACTCCATCGCAGTAGGTTCACCTCCTGTGAACTAACCGGACGCTAGACAACAGAGTCTGGTGCAGCGTCTAGTCACTCTTTTTCTAGCAAATCTTCAGAGTCCTTCGTGCTGCCTGTTCCCAAAGTCCCAACTTCAATAAGATCCAAATAAACACCAATTGGGACTGATGTGAGTGACCTCTCTCAAACCCTCAAAATTTTCAAAAATATTTTGCCTTAGGCTATAAATCTTTTTAAGAAAATAGGCAATAAGAGGGCAATTGAAGATAAACGACAAAGCAACATTCATGCACATGCACTTCAACACTTGAAAGTAAATTTAGTTGCTTGTCAAGTTTGATCCAAGGTTAAGCTTCTTCACACGCTTTACGGCGGTTATCTTAACCATGTTAGACTACCCCTATATGCATTACCAAAGATTAAACATGTTGTATATTACCATGCAATGCAAGGGACAACACAAGCTCATTTTCTAGTGAAGTTGCTAAAATCAAGAACATTGAGCTCATTCTGCAATCGACAAAAAGTTGCCTCATCTAGCGGTTTAGTGAAGATATCCGCCAATTGATCCTCGGTCCTTACACCTTCTAATGATATATCATTTTTAGCAACATGATCACTAAGAAAGTGATGGCGGATATCTATGTGCTTGGTGCGAGAGTGTTGAACCGGATTATTTGTAAGTTTTACCGCACTTTCATTGTCGCACAAAAGAGGTACTTTTTCTAGAACTACACCATAGTCTAGCAAAGTTTGTTTCATATAAAGTATTTGTGCACAACAAGCACCCACGGCAATGTATTCTGCTTCGGCGGTGGACAAAGCCACACTATTTTGTTTCTTGGAGGACCAAGACACAAGTGATCTACCAAGCAAATGGCACCCTCCAGATGTGTTTTTTCTATCAACTTTGCAACCCACATAATCCGAATTGGAATAGCCAACTAATTCAAATATAGCTCATTTGGGATACCAAAGGCCAATGCTTGGTGTATGCTTAAGGTACCTAAGGATTCTTTTAACGGCAATCAAATGAGTTTCCTTAGGATTAGCTTGAAATCTAGCACACATACACACACTAAACATAATGTTGGGCCTAGATGCGGTTAAATATAACAAGCTACCAATCATAGAGCGGTAGAGAGTTTGATCAACCGTGTTACTTCCCTCATCTAAGTCGAGATGTCTATTAGTTGGCATTGGTGTCTTGATTGGTTTACATTCATCCATCTTGAATCTCTTGAGAAGATCATGTGTATATTTCTCTTGAGAGATGAAAATCCCTTCTCTCATTTGCTTGACTTGAAAACCAAGAAACAATGTAAGCTCTCCAATCATTGACATCTCGAACTCCTTTGATATCAATTTACCATACTCTTTGCAAGAATCTTCATTTGATGATCCAAAGATGATATCATCAACATACACTTGACAAATAAAGATGTGTCCATCAAGCTTCTTGGTGAATAGTGTGGTGTCGACCTTCCCAATGGTGAAGCCCTTCTCAATGAGGAAGTCCCGAAGGCGCTCATACCATGCTCTTGGGGCTTGCTTAAGCCCATATAACGCCTTGGACAACCTATAAACATGATTAGGATATCTAGGGTCTTCAAACCTGGGAGGTTGATCAACATTGACTAGTTCATTTATAAAGCCATTTAAAAATGCACTTTTCACATCCATTTGATATAGTTTCATTTCATGATGTGATGCATATGCAAGGAGGATACGAATGGCTTCTAGTCTTGCAACCAGTGCAAAGGTCTCTCCAAAATCCAACCCTTCAACTTGAGAGAACCCCTTTGCAACTAGTCTTGCCTTGTTCCTCACAACAACACCTTGATCATCTTGCTTGTTGTGGAGCACCCACTTTGTTCCAATGACTCTTGCACCTTGTAGTCGCTCTTCAAGAGTCCAAACTTCATTGCGGGTGAAGTTGTTCAACTCTTTATGCATGAGATTTATCCAATACGGATCTTGAAGAGCTTCTTTACCTTAGTAGGCTCAAAGCAAGAGACAAAAGAATAATGTTCAATAAATGAAGCAAGTTTTTGAGATCGAGTCATTACACCCTTTGATGGACTCCCTATGATGAGATCTTGTGGATGAGCTTGTAGTAGAGGTGAATTTCTTCTATCAACCACTTGAGGGGGAGGTTGTGGAGCATCAACATCTTGTGCTTGTGTCACCATTTGCTCATGAGAGACATGAGTATCTTCATTTTCTACTCTCCCATCTTTATCACCATCTTTTGGCACATTTGATGAAGAAGGTGGATTAATCACTTGTACATCATCTTTATCATCTTGAGGCTTGATGTCTCCAACCGGAATATTTTTCATGGCCTCCCTCAACGGTTTATCACCTACATCATCAAGATTCTCATGTGCTCCTTGGGAGCCATTAGATTCATTAAATTCCACATCATATGTTTCTTCAACCAAGCCGGTGGCATGATTAAATACTCTATATGCTTTGGACTTTGATGAGTAACCAACAAGAAAACCAATATCACAACGTCTTTCTAGTCTTGCAACCGATGCAAAGGTCTCTCCAAAATCTAAACCTTCAACTTGAGAGAACCCCTTTGCAACTAGTTTTGCCTTGTTCCTCACAACAACACCTTGATCATCTTGCTTGTTGCGGAACACCCACTTTGTTCCAATGACTCTTGCTCCTTTTGGTCGCTCTTCAAGAGTCCAAACTTCATTGCGGGTGAAGTTGTTCAACTCTTTATGCATGGCGTTGATCCAATCCAGATCTTGAAGAGCTTCTTCTACCTTAGTAGGCTCAAAGCAAGAGACAAAAGAGTGATATTTAATAAATGAAGTAAGCTTTTGAGAATGAGTCATTACTCCCTTTGATGGACTCCCTATGATGAGATCTTGTGGATGAGCTTGTAGTAGAGGTGTATTTCTTCTATCAACCACTTGAGGGGGAGGTTGTGGAGCATCAACATCATGTGCTTGTGTCACCATTTGCTCATGGGAGACATGAGTATCTTCATTTTCTACTCTCCCATCTTTATCACCATCTTGTGGCACATTTGATGAAGAAGGTGGGTTGGACACTTGCACATCATCTTCATCATCATTAGGCTTGATGTCTCCAACCGGTATATTCTTCATGGCCTCCCTCAATGGTTCTGTCGACACAGAATTTTTGTTCCATGCCGAGGACACACGCAGCAAGCCGGAAGGGTCTGCTCGATGGAGCAGATCCACCTAGCTTCAACGTAGGGATGGTCGATCCTACGCAATCCTCCTGAGACATGCCAGTCAATTTGACCCTGCAATTGACAAGGAGAAAAAGTTTATCATTAATTAAGGGCGGAACTTGCCGGTGTTGCCAGACAGTCCCGAATGTGCGGCTATGAGAGCCGATATGAAAGGAGATCGACTAAATGGTCGATTCCAGCATATTCATGAGAATAAATCGGTTAAAGCTCATTGGGTTGTATAAGAAGAATCGGTTATCATTCAGGGCAAATGTCGTTATTTAGACAAATATTAATCAATGGCAATAAGATATCAACAATGATCGATTTATGCTGAGCCAATGATTACAAGTAACCGAACCCCTTTTTTATATAAAGAAATAATTCAACACCATTTAACCGTTTAATAAAGATAAATCTAATGAACATGTTAGATCTCATCTATCTCTATGACCAGTGGGGCATGAGGCAGAATCATGCAGGCCGTAGAAATAACAGTAGACTTGATGACCCTAACTCATTACTAATATCAGTGGGGCATAAGGCAGAATCATGCAGGCCGTAATACAATAATGAGATCATGGGGCTAACACATCTTTTGACCTACCTTTACTTCAATGGTCTCATGATGTGAACTGTTCATGAAGCTTTCGATATTGGCTTAAACAGCCGATTTAGGCATAGCGCATAGTTAGGGTCATGCCTTACCAGGAATAGATCTACTAAATAATGATCCCCACTGCATGGTGCTAATAGTGGGGTGTGAGGCAGAATCACATAGGCCATGATAACGGGATATGGAACGGTTTTTGCTAGCCAATAGATCTACTCAAGACGCAACATGCCTTAACCGCACGCTATGCACGATTAAGATTGATATAAAACAGCCGATAAAAAACATAACTCATCATTTAGGGTGTAGATTATGTTAGTTCTAGATTAGCAAATGATGGGTTAAATAAGATATAAGGCCGATCCTAATCAATCTCAATCGGGCAGAGTGATATTGCTGTAATTAGATAAACTATGAAAGCAATAAGTAATATCGGTAACTTAATGAATCTACCAAAGAGTGCCATTCTAAGGTGGAGCCGATAACTTGACCTTGATCTAGTTCATGCAGTGGGGGTCAACTGGATCGATGCAGCCATACTTGAACTAGACAAGAATCGATAACTAACTTATACCAGAGTTGCAATGGAGGTCGACCGGATCGATGCAGCCGTACGAACAGATGTATAAGCCATGACGGTACTTACAACAAGTAGTGGAGGTCGACCGGATCGATGCAGCCATACTTGCTGAAGAACTCACCGAGATCTAGTCTACTCCTACTCCTAAGGGGTGGTCGGAGCCGAAAAAAGCAATTGACTTGTATTTGATTGATTGGTTCTTTTTTACAATAGCCGGGGTTTGATATTTATACCCGGTAGTCTAAACATGAATCCTACTCGAGCATGATTTGTTACAATCTTTGGCATAAATGAAAACATTTCTAATTTAAGATAACTTAGACTCTAATCTTTCCCTTTTTGTAGAGTCCAGCATGTCTCGTCTCAACGCCGATCGTAGCCTCCATCGTTATCTGCTGGCGCTATCTAAAGAAAGTTGATTCTAGTGCTGCATTCGAATCAGCTGGTTTCGATCTGCATGCAATTGATCCCTTGCTGACATGATTTTGGGAGCTCTCGAGCCCCTGAGACCCTTCTTCCAAATTTTGGTGTAAACACATGCCCCCCAATTTTGGGATAAAAGTAATTTTATTCGAAAATTATCATGTCTGCATCCCTGGTTGGTCCACAGTCACGGGTAGAGAACCTTGATCTAGGGTCCACTGTTTGTCACCGCTTGCGTCCATTCATGAGCCTATGCCTCAAAACTTTTTACAAGAGCGTCACTGCTTCACGGGCACTTGGATTCATCTTCCCGGCCTGGCTACAAAACGCCTATCCGACCCTGGCGAGAGCAACTCAACACTTCAGCCATGTTTTTCTTCCATCTACTCCCTCGAGCACCTCTAGTTCTACCGGACCCTCCATGGTCCGTTCTCTTGCTATGAAGATCTTGAGCGGTTAGAAGAATTCTTGTGCATAGGGTGATTGTGTCGCTCATTCTAGCGCCTTGTCGAGCAAGAGGATCAGCTACTGCGGCTAGAAGAAGTCTTGTGATATCACCTATCTTCTCACCATGCTCGCAGAGCTGTTCTAGTGTTTGCAAAGGCTAAAATGTGTGGACACTTTTTCCTTGTTCATTCCACCAAATGCCCGCCATGAAAGCCACATGCTTCTTTACCACAGTTCACCAAGGAATTAGTCTGGCATCTGTTGGCATTATCAATGGGTTGACGTGGCTCGGTTCATGATAACCTTCGGCCTTTTGAGGGTTCGGACTCCCTTCAATCCAAAGAATTTTCGATAGGTTGGTCTCTGGTCAATGTAAATTTCACATTCGCCCACGATATTTTATAATTCGGGGAAGCAATAAGTCCGAACTTGTTATTTCTTTGTTATCTGTCCCTCGAACTTCCAGAGCATTGGTCCATTTCCATTCCTGATTTCAGTTTTACACCCCCGGCAAAGTCTATCTTCTCGCCTTCCTAGGCTATATATATATATATATATATATATATATATATATATATATACGGTCCACGGCCACAGATCGAACAACAACCCGCTTCATCTCAAACTTTCTGCATCCTTAGTATAGCTTCTGCTTTTTTGTAGGTTTGAGATCATGGAGAACAGCAAGAGGTCTGCTGAGGAGGCCCTCGATGGATCTGCATCATCACGCCAGCGCATCCACCGTCAAGAGGGTGCAACTTGCGAGGCTCCTGTTGTCCCAGAGCAGAGGGCCGGCTCTATTCAACCTTTGGGGTCATCCTCAGCACCACTTTGTTGCCAGCTCCCTTGCTATCTAAGGAGGCCGAGAGATAACGATGACCAAATCGCTTCCATTGACCGGACCGGCGAGAAACTTGCCGACTGCCTCTCTATTGTGGAGTCGGCTCTAGCCATAGTTCAAGGCCGATCACCTCCTGAGGTCAACCCGATGCAGGAGAGGCTAGCTAAGGCTAAAGCCAGCATTGCTGGTGAGACATTTACTATAATTTTCTGTTTCTTCTTCAACTTTTATTTCCCAAGATCCTGCTCACCTTTTCTTCAAACCCTTTAGATCTATCGGCTCAGCTAGAAAGCCTTTGTTTGGCTACGGACCATGTGGTAGGATTCATCAATGCCAGGGGTGCCGTTCTGGTGGCTCGCTTGCATGACATCCTGAACCACGTCAGAGAAGTCGCTCTTCATGGCGTTCGTCATGGTGCTGCCATGGTGTTGGCTGCTATGCAAGTTCACCTCAGCCATGATCTTCGGCTTCTTCCTCGTGGAGCTGTAGTCACCGGATATCTCGAGAATTATGAGCGACTGGTCGAAGATTTCTTTGACGCCGCCAATTCGGTAGCCCTGACCTCCTAGGCTGATGATATAGTAAACAAAGTGTTTTCTGATCTATAGCTTGTAATAAGTGATATCAGTGAACAACTCTTTTGTCTCCAATGATTTTTACTTCATCCATCACTTTGCTCGTATTTGCCCTACTCCTGCTGGCGATACACATTGTACCAGCTTTTATCTTTCTAGGTTTATCTTCGCACTAGAAGCGATACTCTTCTGGTATCGGCTATTAGAGCTGATAGTTGAGCAACTTGGCTGTCAAGTGTTAATCCAAACGTCATGGTAATATTCCTTCAAAAATTCCCCATTTGATTGCTCTGCTAAATCCTCTTCTCCTCTCAGTGTTTCCAAAATGTAAATATCACTAGGCGCACAACGCTTGATCCGATAAGGTTTCTCCCGATTATGCGACCATACCGGCTATCTTGCTTTTGGTTGTCAAAGGTAATCCATCCCCAGCTTTCTCTGGAGTCTCATTGCCATTGACTATCATAAGTACGTTTTTGAGAGCATCCCCAGATCAGCCGAAGAAGTTAAACAGATCACGAGGGATGATGCTATTCGGCTAGAAATATTGAGAGCGATCCATGATGTTCTAGACTTGAAATCTACGTGTCAACGCGTATCTTGTGTAGAATTGATCATACTCTCCGTTATTTAATTATGCTTCCTTTTTTGGCTAAAGAGCCGATTTGATACAACCGATCTAATCAAGTCTGAAAACGTGGCTTTTATTAAGAGAACCCTTCGATTTCCTGCCTTCAGTTGCTCAACGCTGTACTCCCATCGGCATTAGTGAAGTGGCGCTTCGCCTGCTTATTAATTGTGGTTGCCTTTTACACGTCTCGAGGCATCCGCCTCTTCGCTTCGGGTCCTCAAATACTAGCCGGTGGTTTCGGCCTCGAACACATCTCCACTCGCAACTGTTCCTTTGCTCTTCTCTGTCTGCCGAAACCCTATAGCGGTTTCCCTTTTCCCTTTCATAGATCCAATCATCCTTCTTGGTCGGCGAAGATAACCGAGGCAAGCGCGCGGCGGAGGAAATCTTGGAGGAGAATATGCCGATGAACCAGCGTCTCCGACGCATGAGGTGAGATTGACATTTCTTATTTATGATGATGAACAATTCTGACTCGCCTATAGGTTTGTTGTGAATGACCGTCTTTGTCCCCTTCCTAGGGCCAGCGGGCCTTCTGACGCCGTATCTTCTGTGCTGGTCTCATCATTGGATTCTTCTGACTCCTATAATGGCGACGACACCCGACGCTACCTTCATGAGTGGAGGATGGTTCAGAATCACTATTCTGAGGTGACTTGAGAGAATGGCCAACTGGAGACTCGCCTCGGGGTCTCTTAGGCCACCCTTCACGTGGCTGAGGAGGCCAGCCCCGTCCGAGCGTGGCTGGCTGAGTCTGACGCCATGGTAGCAGGTAAGATAGACTCCAGGAACGCCCCATTCCGATTTTCATTATCTTCATCTTGATAGTCTTTTGTTTCTATGACTGTCAGCCCTGATGGTGCAGTTGGAGTCTCTCCAACTGGCGGTGAACGTGGCCGCGAACGCCGTCAATGCCCAGGGTTCCTCTATCGACGCTCATCTCCAAGACGTCCTGGTCCACGTTCGAGAGATCGCCCTCCACGACGTTCGTCATGGTGCAGTGGTGGCACTGACCGTAGTACAAGTCTAGACTGGGTATGAGCTCCATGCCATAGAGACTAGTTTCCCAATGGGTGACAGCCCTGAGGAGCATGAGGACCTGCTCGAAGAATTTGCCATGGCAGCGGAGGCCATAGTAGACATCACATCCGCCCAGGATGTGGTGGACAAAATCTTTGATTAGGTTGTATCTAGGGGAACCAATGAACAAAGACTTCTCTTTCATGAATGAACCTCAGTGCAATATCCTTGTGTATAATTGTTTTTGCTTTTTGTTTTTTGCTCTATAGGCGATACATATCGTATCGGCTTTTATTATCTTTGAAGATTTTTACTTTTTGAACTAGCGGCGATACCCTCTTGGTACCGGCTATTAGAGCCGAGAACAAATCGGCTATCAAGTGTTGATCAGATGCTAGGATAACGTCCCGCAGAACTTTCAATATCAAAGGTCAGACGAGTAATCAACCCAGGTCAAACGTCCTATTAAGCGAAATAGAACTTCTCTTAAGAAATCCATTAACTCTAAATCGCACTTACACTTTGACTCAGCATTCACATACGTCGGCCTAAACCCATCTCCAAGACTCAATGCTTATTTTTCTTTTGATCCAAGGACCGACGTGAAGCTGTGACTTTTTCTACTAAAACAAACTCTCAGAGCCGAACGCTTGCATCAGCTATTGGCTTTCATTGCTGATTTTAATGAAGCCTCCTTCCCATGACTTGCTAGAAAAACATTCGAAATCTCCTAGTTCCCAAAAGACTGGATCGGCTGTTGCGATGCTCATGGACTCATCAGCGCGAACCAGTTCGACATCATGTCCATGCCATTGAATCAAACACTGATGCATGGTCGATGGTATACAGTAGTTTGCATGAATCCAATCACGACCGAGGAGCAAACTGTATTGAAAGCATCTAGGCCCCTAGTTGGGTTTCGGTGATTAATGACAATACAAGATTACTATGACTAATGTGTGTGTTGGTGTTTTGGACCGGCAGGCCCTCAACCAACTAGTGAAAATATACTGTGTGCCCCTAATCCCGGATGGTGATGCAAAGAGACACAAGGTTCATACTGGTTCAGGCAATAGGTGCCCTACGTCCAGTCTAAGAGAGCGATCTTGTATTCCTTGCACCGAGGTGCTTGTAGTAGGTGTTTACAAGCAGGGCGAGAGAAGGAGCTAATCCTAGGTCTCTACGTGGAGTGATGTGGGATGCTTGAGATGTTGATCTCTTGCAATGATGGAGAGTGTGTGTGTTACAGAGCATTATGTGTGGTTTGCGTCTGAGTCCCGATGCGTGAGTTCGTCTCCTTATGTCTGTGCGTGTTTGGAAACGGTCCTGGTCACTCCCTTTTATAGTTGAAGGGGGGGACAGGGGTGATACATGTGTTTGCTACGTGGCATTTTGTGAGCGGAGGCGGTATGTCCGAGCCCTGTGCTTGTCACTGTGGCAGCATGGTCGACAGAGCGGTCTTGTCCTCGGTGCACTAGAGCGATGAGCCGGTCATGCCCGATCCTGTGCGATGTGGGGGCTCCTATGATGGCTTGACGTAGGGCATGGCGCAGACTATGGACGACGTGCCGGTCGCTGTACATTGACGGTGTAGAGAGCCGAGCCCCCGTTGGTGCAGAGGCTGAACCATTGTGGGGGGGCTCGACAGGCGCGAGTCCTGAGGCTATAGGGGTGCAGAGGCGGGTAGCCAATGCTCAGAGGGAGCGGTTGGACTTTTATGCTGATTCCGAGGCTACAGGGACTCGGACATGACTCTCCACACCGCACTATCCTCGGAGTAGGTGGGGTTAGGCAGCACAGTGCTGCATGGGTGTCAGTCATGGGCACAGTGCCGAGCACAGCGGCCGGTAACCCCTGCCCCGTCCTGTCCCGGGCGGCATGGCGTCGATGTGACTCCCATCTTGTCGGTCACTCCACTATGTCGAGTTGTCGTTCGGCTAACGTCGTGGCAGTGGTTGGTCATGTTAGTTGGATGTGATGTCTTGGTCGAGGTGGCGGTGACGGGGTAGCTGTCGAGTCGGCCTCAAGCGAGGCGGAGAATCAGTACCTCGTCCGAGGCCTTATGTGCAGGGTCTCGAGTGAGGCGGAGAATCGGTACCTCGTCTGAGGCCTTATGGGCGGGGCCCCAAGCGAGGCGGAGAATCAGTACCTCATCCGAGGCCTTACGTGTGGGGCCTCGAGTGAGGCGGCGGAGAATTGGCACCTCATCCGAGGCCTTACGTGCGAGGTCTCAAGCGAGGCGGAGAATCGGTACCTCGTCCGAGGCCTTACGGGCGGGGCCTCAAGCGAGGCGGAGAATCAGTACCTCATCCGAGGCCTTACGTGCGGGGCCTCAAGTGAGGCAGAGAATCGGTACCTCATCCGAGGCCTTATGGGCGGGGCCTCGAGTGAGGCGGAGAATCGGTACCTCGTCCGAGGCCTTACGGTTGGGGCCTCGGGCGAGTCGGAAAACTATTCGAGGTGGGTGGGGCGGCCAAGCCGAGCCTCGGTAAGGTGGGGGTTTGCCAGTAGTTGTCTCTTGGCTTCAATTTTTATAAGGTCTAAGCGATTTTTTGGTTCTTGGTTAGGGGACCCCTTTTTATGGTACCCGACAGTAGCCCCCGAGCCTCGGGGAGAGTGTGAGCGCTCTTCCTAAGGTTTTGTCGAGACTTGGCTCATGATAGCTCCTGGCGGGATGGTATTTCGTACTCGAGGCCTCGGTGGGTGCACGCGAGCGCACCCACCGGGTGTAGCCCCCGAGGCCCTGGAGGAGTAGATTTATTCCTCTAGTGGCTTTTCACATGTTGAGCGAGGGGTTTTATCGCGTTTGCCTATCCCATGAGTGCGAGTTCAGGTCGCTGGGCCTCGGCTTGGTTGCAGGAAGAGCCCCCGAGCCTCTACTTGGAGCAAGAGGATGATCAGGAGTTTCCCTATCTTTTTTGTGCAGCCCTCGCGCATCCTTTTCATTCGAAAGGAGGGGTGGAGTATGCCAGGCTACCCTCGGTGGGAGCGAGCAGTGACACCTCTGGTGAGCTGTTATTGGGTAAGTCCAAGTGGAGGCCCATGCCCCATTTGATAGGGGTTGGCTGGTGGTCTAGAGACGCACTCCAAAAGTACCAGAGGGCTTCTCTAGTGGGTCCCAGGGCCGTTCGATTGGCCCTGGGGGCTCGATGCCTCCCTACGGTGGGATCTCATTCAGAGACCTCCGTGCCAGTCTCGGACACGACTTAGGGCATCCCAAGCAATTGCTTGCTTGGGCCTCGGCCATGTACGGGCTCGCCCATAGTCATCCCGAACTCTGTTTGTCCTGAGACGGCTGTCGAGGCCTTTAGGGGCCCAGCCTTTGAACCCCTGGACTGTAACGGGCTTGCTGCCTTTTATCGCGTTTGCCGAGCCCTTGAGTGCGAGTTTGGGTTGCTGGGCCTCGGCTTGTTTGTAGGAAGAGTCCCCGAGCCTCTGCGTGGAGCAAGAGGGCGATCAGGAGTTTCCCTTTTTTTTTGTGCGGCCCTCGCACATCCTTTTCATTCGGAAGGTGGGGTTGTTTGCCGAGCCCCCGAGTGCGATTTTGGGTCACTGGGTTTCGGCTCGATTGCAGGAAGAGCCCCCGAGCCTCTGCTCGGAGCAAGAGGGCGATCGGGAGTTTCCCTGTCTTTTTTGTGTGGCCCTCATGCATCCTTTTCGTTCGGAAGGAGGGGTGGAGTATGCCAGGCTACCCTCGGTGGGCGCGAGCAGTGACACCTCTGGTGAGCTGTTATCGGGTAAATCCAAGTGGAGGCCCATGCCCAATTCGATAGGGGTCAGCTAGTGGTCCAGAGACGCACTCCAAAAGTACCAGAGGGCTTCTCTAGTGGGTCCCAGGGCCATTCGATTGGCCCCGGGGGCTCAGTGCCTCCCTATGATGGGATCTCATTCAGAGACTTCCCTGCTGGTCTCGGACACGACTTAGGGCATCCCGAGCAATCGCTTGCTCGGGCCTCGGCCATGTATGGGCTCGCCCATAGTCATCCCTGACTCTGTTGTCTTGGGGCAACTGTCGAGACCCTCGGGGGCCCAGCCTTTGAACCCCTGAACCATAACGGGCTTGGTGCCTAGTTCCTTAGTCTGAAAGGAATCGGGTGGGGGATATTCCCCTCCCATCGGCTGACAAAAGTGGGCGCGCCTTTTGAGGCAGTTTCTCAGGGAGACAGAACGGCGCTTGCCATCGCTGTGGTCAGATGCAACGCGATGTCTACGGACAGGACGTTACTGTGCGCGCGCGGTTAATAAAGAAAAGGTGGACGCGTGGGCGGTTTAGTCAGATCTGGATTAACTACGCTAGATCTAAGGGTAACTTCCCCGGTTTCATCGCCCATCCGTTTTGCCCCCTTCCCTCCCTCATAAATACGCGATGAGCCTCGCCCCGCCTCTCCTTACCTTACCTGCCTGCGTTCGCCCTTTCTGCCCTCGAGCGGTTGCTAAGAACAGAGAGCGCTGGGGAGAAGAAGGGAGAAGGGGGGGGGGGGGAAGGGGAGAGAGAGAGAGAGGGATAGCGAGAGCACGCCTTACCACCATAGCCGCATTCTCCACTACCCCCATGGCCGGTGGCGCTGTTGTCCTCTAGGCAGATCCTTGGGGTCGGTCCAACATGTCCGTGGAGATGCTGCAGTCGCTTGTCGATGACGGTCTCCTCCGCCCGGTCACCGATGCCAACATGCCGGAGTGGATCGCTCTGGGGAACGAGCCAGAGCTGAGGCCACGCGATGGCTACATTGTGAGCTTCATGTCCTTCCACGAGCGTGGTCTTGGCCTGCCGGCGGACCAGTTCATGCGGGCGCTCCCACATTACTATGGCGTGGAGCTCCACAACTTCAACCCCAACTCCATCGCGCAGGCGGCCATCTTCGTTGCTGTCTGCGAGGGGTACCTGGGCATCACCCCCCACTAGGAGTTGTGGCTCCACCTCTTTCGGGCAGGGCTCAACACCAAGCTGACGAGCACGACGGGCACGCAGAAGGCATTAAGGGCCGGCGGCTGCACTCTCCAAGTGCGCCAAGATAGGCAGCCCCTCTACATCCTAGCCCAGCTCGTGTCATCCAACTGCCGCTGGTACAACAGCTGGTTCTACCTCCACAACGATGATGGCGGGCTTCCCCCCTATACCGCGTGGGTTGTGGAGAGCCAGCCAGAGAGGTGGAGGTATGGCATCCTGGTGGTTGATCAGCCCAAGCTATAGCCGCTCCTAGAGGCGCTGGAGAGGCTATGCAGCCGTGGCCTTACAGCGACTGTGGTCATGGTGGCCTTCCACCGCCGAAGGGTGTTGCCGTTGATGGCTCAGCGGCGGCGCCTGTTCGAGATGACACCGGATGAGCAGATTGATGACGTCTGATTGTCCACCGTCGCCCTCTCTAACGAGGAGATTCTGCATCAGGTGAGAGAGACGGTGGAGGGGCAGCTGAGGAGTAGTGGTCTGACCCCATTCCTGATGCGCCCATCGTGGGGATACCTCTCTCTGGTAAGTTGCATGTTGCTGCGGCCTTCGAGGCCTTCTTGCTCCTTACACATTTCGATCTGTTCCCTTATTGCGTTTGCCATTCCTATAGGGGATGAGGGATGTGCGAGCCTCCCCGCTGCCCATTCCCAAGGACACCGAGCAGCGAGCCGAGAACAGGACACGCGCCGAGGCATACAAGGAGCGGAAGGACGCCGAGGAGGCAAGGTGCAAGAGGAAGAGCCTCGAGCGCGACAAGCTAGAGAAGCATCACCGGTAGCAGAGGCACGACGGTCTCCGGGTGGAGCCGTCTCCGTCATCGTCGTCGATGGATTCTTCGAGCGATGACGACGAGAGTGAGGCAGGGTGGGGTCCCCTGGACTACCTCCCCGACATCAGGGAGATGGTGCCTGGGGCATCGACAAGCGGCCCGGTGTCTCTAGGAGGAGGAGGAGAGGGTGCCTCGGGGCTGGTGATCGCCTGCCCTGGGGTCGAGGCCGACACGCCCGAGACACAGGCGTCGGGGAAGCACGCCATTAGTCCAATGGGCTCGATTGCGGAGGTGGAGCATGCGACGGCAGGGGCGGCCCAACTGCCTCCGCCGAGGGCCAAGGGAGTGTTAGAGTCCGACAAGGGCCGACCGGTTCTGGTGGACACGGCGGCCATACCACTGCCACTGCCACCGCCACCGTAGAGGAAGAGGGAGGCGATGCGGAAGCTACAGCTTCCTCGTTCGAGGTAAGTGTTTTGTCAGTAGAGTTTGCAGCATCTCCCACTCGTTCTTTGGTCGTATGCTGACCTCATGAGTGGTTTGTTTTCAGTGAGAAGTGTCAGGCAAAAGCGCCCGCCTTGGTGCCACTTAAGGCGCTCAAGGTGAGCACCAGCTCCACTGCCCGACGGCTGGTGGACGCATAGGCCACCGTACAGCGTGGTGCGGCATTGGCGAGGGCCGACCGGAAGGAGCCGACCACCCAAGAAGAGGCTACCAAGGCAGCCACGAGGCAAGCGGGGGAGGAGGCGCCTACGCCCCATGAGGCCGAGGCCCGTGAGTCAGATGAAGCTGAGGTGCCTTCAGTCACTGAGGCCACCGAGGGCGAGGTCGGGGTCCCTAGGACCTCTGAGGCCGCGGTGGTGGAGGCTGGAACTCCCGAGGACCACCGAGGCTAAGGCGACGGGGGCCGGCTTGGGCATGATGGTGCCGGTGGCCCAGGATGTGGGGATGGAGACAGGGCAAGCTTTAGTACCGCCCCTGGTCTAAGACCCGCCGCCATCGCAGGAGAGCGCCTAGGAGGTGGAGGTTCATTCAATCTCCTCCGACGATACTTCCCGGGGGAAGGAGGTGGTGGACGCCGAGGCGGCCAGCACCGGGGAGCAGCCAGCTCTGACCTCTGGCGAGGGGAGCTTGGCCCTCGTCTAGGTACAACCCGTGCCCCACGGGTGGGATAGCCTGTGTGTCTTGTGGTGGAGACAGGGCAACCCTGAGGGGGAGCCTCTATTCGCCCTCGAGGATGTGGCTGAGGGGTGGCACTGGGGCTCCTTAGAGCAATTCAGCCAGCTGGCGGAGCGGTCGCTGTAGACAGCACTGTCCGTCATGGCTAACGATCTGCCCGGTGTTGCCCAGGTGCGTGCTTTCTTTCCTTGTGCTGTGTCACCTTTTTCCCGAGTTTTCTCACAGTGCTTGACGTTTATTCTGCCTATCCAGGAGCTCAAGGCCCGGTCCCTCGGGAAGTCGATGTTCCTCCGGCGGGAGAGGGATGTCTAGGACCAGCTCCGGTAGCAAAAGGAATTGCTCACCAACGCCAATGAGCTTCTATCAGCGTGGAGCATGGAAGTGGAGGACCTCTGCCTTTGCTGTGTTGACATGAAGGCTGAGGCGGCCATGGCTTGGGAGCAGGCCGCCCCTTTGGCGGCGCGGATCAAGGAGCTAGAGGGGGAGTTGACCCAGGTGGCCGGCAAGCGGGACACCTTTAGTTCCCGGGCTAAACAAGTGGAGGTCTCTGCCAAGGCCATCACTAGGCAGTTGTGTGCGGAGCAGGGCTCGCATCTGCTGACGAAAGGTGCCCTGGCAGAGGCCCTCAAGGTGGTCGAGGCCTCTCGGGTCGAGGTCTTAGCCTGGAAGGAAAAGGTTGAGGGTGAGTCCTATTGAGCCATGCCCCCTTGTTTTATTTGTTTTTCTTGAGTTCGATCCCTAACTCCCCGTCATGATGCAGAGCTGTAGAGGGAGGCTTCTAGGGCGACCGAGGCCTCTCGGGTTGAGGTCCAAAGCTAGAAGGAGAAAGCTAAGGGTGAGTCTCATAGCCCTTTGCCCCTGTTCGGCTAGTTTCCTTTTGTGCTTAACCCCACCCCGCTTGTCTCAGCGTAGGTTTGGAGAAGGAGGCCTTCTAGGTAGCCAAGGCCTCCATCACAGTGGAGGCGGTGCTTGAGGCTAAGATCTAGAAGCACCATGCGCTGCAGGGAGACGGTGCCTGGGGTGTCAGCAAGCAGCCCGGCGTCTCTAAGAGGAGGAGGAGAGGGTGCCTCGAGGCTAGCGATCACCCCCCTAGGGCCGAGGTCGACACGCCCGAGACTTGGGCGTTGGGGAAGCACACCATCAGTCCGATGGGCTCAATGGCGGAGGTGGAGCAGGCGATGGTGGGGGCGGCCCAACCGCCTCCACCGAGGGCCAAGGGAGTGTCGGAGTCTAGCGAGGGCTGGCCGGTTCTGGTGGACACGGCGGCCATACCACTGCCACCGCCACCGCCACCGCAGAGGAAGAGGGAGGCGATGCGGAAGCTGCTGCTTCCCCGTTCGAGGTAAGTGTTTTGTCAGTGGAGTTTGCAGCATCTCCCACTCATTCTTTGGTCGTATGCTGACCTCATGAGTGGTTTGTTTTCAGCCAAAAGCGTCAGGCAGAAGAGCCCACCCTGGCGCCACTTAAGGCGCTCAAGGTGAGCACCAGCTCCACCGCCCGACGGGTGGTGCACACGCAGGCCGCCGTACAGCATGGCACGGTGTTGGCGAGGGCCGACCTAAAGGAGCCAGCCACCCAAGAAGAGGCTACCAAGGTAGCCACGAGGCAAGTGGGGGAGGAGGCGCCTACGCCCCATGAGGCCGAGGCCCGTGAGTCAGATGAAGCCAAGGTGCCTTCAGTTGCTGAGGCCACCGAGGGCGAGGTCGGGGCCCCTAGGACCTCCGAGGCCGTGGTGGTGGAGGCTGGAACTCCTGGGACCACCGAGGCCGACGCGGCGGGGGTCGGCTTGGGCGCAGTGGAGCCGGTGGCCCAGGATGCGGGGATGGAGGTAGTGCAAGCTTTAGTACCGCCCCCGGTCCAAGACCCACCGCCGTCGCAGGAGAGCGCCCGGGAGGTGGAGGTTCATTCAATCTCCTTCGACGATACTTCCTGGGGGAAGGAGGTGGCGGACGCCGAGGTGGCCAACACCGTGGAGCAGCCAGCTCCGACCTCTAGCGAGGGGAGCTCGGCGCTCATCCTGGTACAACTCGAGTCCTGCGGGTGGGATAGCCCGCGTGTCTTGTGGCCGAGCTAGGGCAACCCTAAGGCGGAGCCTCTGTTCGCCCTCGAGGATGTGGCTAAGGGGGGGCGCTCGGGCTCCTTCGAGCAATTCCGCCAGCTAGCACTGCGGTCGCTGCGGACATCGCTGTCCATCGAGGCTGACGATCTACCCGGTGTTGCCTAGGTGCGTGCTTTCTTTCCTTGTGCTGTGTCGCCTTTTTCCTGAGTTTTCTTGCAGTGCTTGACGTTTATTCTGCCTATCCAGGAGCTCGAGGCCCGGTCCCTCAGGAAGTCGATGTTCCTCCGGCGGGAGAGGGACATCTAGGACCAGCTCCGGCAGCAGAAGGACTTGCTCGCCAACGCCAATGAGCTTCTATCGGCGTGGAGCACAGAGGTGGAGGACCTCCGCCTTCGCTGTGCTGACATGAAGGCTGAGGCAGCCACGACTTGGGAGCAGGCCTCCCCTTTGGCGGTGCAGATCAAGGAGCTAGAGGGGGAGTTGACCCGGGTGGCCAGTGAGCTGGAGAGGGAGGCTTCTAGGGTGGCCCAGGCCTCTCGGGTCGAGGTGCAAAGCTGGAAGGAGAAAGCTGAGGGTGAGTCTCATAGCCCTTCGCCCCTGTTCGGCTTGTTTCCTTTTGTGCTTAACCCCATCCCGCTTGTCTCGGCATAGGTTTGGAGAAGGAGGCCTTCTAGGTAGCCAAGGCCTCCGTCGCAGTGGAGGCGGTGCTCGAGGCTGAGATCTGGAAGCACCATGCACTACAGAGCGCTGCTCGCACCGCCTGTGAGGACCTGGAGGTCAGGGGGGTCGAGTCAAGCAGCTCCCTCGGGAGCCGCCTGACCGTGTTGAGTAGCCGCATCCACGAGCAGCTCCGGGGGGCACTGCATACGGGCGTCAAGCGTGCCCTGGCCGTTGTCTCCTCGCACTACGCTAGTGTCGACCTCGAGGCCAATAGTGATGGTTACGTCGTGGCCGAGGATGACGAGAAGGCTGAGGAGGAGGTCCTGAAGCTGGTGGAGGCGGCTAAGGCCCCTGGCATGGCGCTGGCCAAGCTGTTCGAAGAGGACGTGGTTCCTCCTATGCCAACCACCGACGTTGGTGACGCTGAGCCTTGACCTGGCCCAAAGGGGCCATGTAAATAGATTAGGACTTACATTATTCTATCATAACGCTTGTGGCCGTTGAGGCCTTTTTTAAAGTACTTATGCATATATGCTTTTTTAATCGTTTTTATTGTATTTCTGAGCCTCTGTCCTCTGTCTCGTCTTTGAACGTATCTTTTGCAAAAAACTTCCTCGGAGCCTAAGCTGCCCTTCAGGCAAAAGGTGGTGAGGGAGTTGCCGTAGCCCAGAGGCATAGGCCGTCTCGTGGCTCGGTCGACCTTTTGGCCCTGAGATAGACTTTCGGTCCTTAGGTTTTTTACAATCAATTTGTTAGAGTACGAGAGAGAGTTTGGCGTAGAAATTTTTTCAAAAAATGACTAAAAACGGTGTATGGGACTTTAGGGGGGGTTCCCCCCTTCTAGCCGCCGAGGGAGGCTCGGTTCTGCAGAGGCAGAGCCGAGTCTTGTTCGAGCCCCGCAGTGGGCACCTCTACAGAGGTAGAGCCGAGTCTCCCTTATAGCATTATCGTAACATCAATCCCCCATCGATGGGCTCGGGGGGTTTCTTGAAAAATTAAAACAACTAAAGAACACTTCTTTGTTGTATTTCGAGAAACAATGTATAGAATGCTTGGAAATTTAAGGGTAGAAGCGACATAGCTGTTCTATGTTCCAAGCATTGGTGAGGATTTCGCCCTTCTCGCTGGCCCGCTTGTAGGTCCTGGGCTTTAGCACTTGGGCGACGATGTACGACCCTTCCCATGGCGGGGTCAGCTTGTGGCGGCCCTTATTGCTCTGCCTTAGTCTCAGCACCAGGTCGCCCACCTTCAGGTCTCGGCTTCGAATGCACCGGGCTTGATAGTGTCATAGGGCTTGCTAGTACTTGGCCGAGTGTAGCAGCGCGACGTCTCGGGCTTCCTCCAGTTGGTCGAGGGCATCTTCATGGGCAGTTCGGTTGCTTTGCTCGTTGTAGGCCTGTAGCCTTAGGGAACCATACTCCAAGTCAGTGGGGAGGATGGCCTCAGCCCCATAGACCAGGAAGAACGGTGTGAACCCTGTGGCTCGGCTCGGAGTGTTCCTTAGGCTCCAGATGATTGATGGGAGTTCGGCAAGCCATTTCTTGCCAAATTTCCTCAATCGGTTGTATATTCTTGGCTTAAGACCTTGTAGGATCATGCCGTTGGCACGTTCTACTTGGCCATTTGTCCTAGGGTGTCCTATGGCCGACCAAGCCACACGGATGTGGTGGTCATCGTAGAACATCAGGAACTTATGGCCGGTGAATTATGTCCTATTGTCAGTGATGATGGTGTTTGGAACTCTGGACCTGTGGATGATATTAGTGAAGAACAGCACCGCTTGCTCAGATTTGATTCGAGTGATTGGACGAGCCTCGATCCACTTGGAGAACTTGTCGATTGCTACCAGCAAATGGGTATAGCCCCCGGGGGCCTTCTGCAGAGGCCCAACCATGTCCAGCCCCCACATGACAAATGGCCATGTAATGGGGATGGTTTGGAGAGCTTGGGCTAGGAGGTGCGTCTACCATGCATAGTACTGGCATCCCTCATAGGAGCGTACCAGCTTGGTGGCGTCAGCAACTGCCGTTGGCCAGTAGAACCCTTGGCAGAAGGTGTTTCCGATGAGCGTCCGAGGCGCTGCATGGTGCTCGTAGGCTCCCGCGTGCAAGTCCCAAAGTAGGGCTTGGCCTACCTCAGCGGTGATGCACCATTGGAGGACGCCAGATGGGCTTCGCCTGTACAACTCGCCGTTGCTAAGGACGTAAGTTTTGGCTTGTTGCGCGAGCCATCGGGCTTTGGTCCTGTCTGCAGGAAGCTCTCCTTGAACGAGGCAATCAAGGAACGGGACTCGCCAGTCCATGCCTTGGTCGGCCTCGGGAGGTTCCGCGTTAATTTCCATGGCCTCGGGCTCAGCCGTAGGGGTCTCGGTGGCAGAGGGGGCCTCAGGTCCTGTGGTAGGCTCGACCAATGGACCCTCTTCCGCTGCCGAGGCATAGTCGATAGAAGGCCTGTGGAAGTCTCTGGCGAAGATGTTTGGGGGGACTGGGGCCCGTGCCGATGCCATCTTTGCCAGTTTGTCCGCAGCCTCGTTGAATTTTTGCGCAATGTGGTTGAGTTTGAGGCCATCGAACTTGTCCTCTAGGCGATGTACCAACTTGCAGTATGCCTCCATTTTGGGGTCATGACAGTTTGACTCCTTCATCACTTGATCGATGATGAGTTGCGAATCTCCCCGTATGTCAAGACGCCGTACTCCAAGTTCGGTGGTGATCTGCAAGCCATTGATGAGGGCTTTGTATTTGGCTGCGTTGTTGGAGGCAGCGAAGTGGAGTCGGATCATGTAGCGCATGTGCACTCCGAGGGGTGAGATGAAGAGCAGACCCGCGCCTACGCCGGTCTTCATCAGAGACCCGTCAAAGTACATGGTCCAGCATTCCGCCTGGATTTGAGCAGGTGGCAGTTGGGTGTCGGTCCACTTAGCCACAAAATCGGCCAAGACCTGGGATTTAATTGCTTTTCAAGGCGCAAAAGACAGGGCTTCCCCCATGAGTTCGACAGCCCACTTGGCTATTCTACCCAAGGCCTCCCGGTTTTGGATTATCTCTCCCAGAGGGAAAGACGACACCACGGTCACCGGGTGGGACTCCAAGTAGTGACGCAGCTTGCGTCGAGCCAAGACTATGGCGTAGATTAGCTTCTAGATGTGGGGGTAGTATGTCTTAGTCTCGGAGAGCACCTCGCTGATGAAGTAAACAGGTCGTTGGACGGGTAGAGCATGCCCTTCTTCCTACCTCTCGACCACTACGGCCGCGCTGACCACTTGGGTCATTGCGGCGACATAGAGTAAGAGGGCCTTGCCCTTGGTTGGTGGTACTAGGATGGGAGGATTGGTAAGTAGTGCCTTGAGCTTGGTGAGGGCTTCTTCGGCCTCGAGGGTCCAAGAAAAGCGTTTGGATTTTCTCAAGAGGCAGTACAGAGGCAAGCCTTTTTCGCCAAGGCGTGAGATGAAGCGGCTTAGGGCCGCAAGGCATCCCATAACCCTCTACACTCCCTTGAGGTCTCGGATTGGTCCCATGTTGGTCATGGCTGAGACCTTCTTTGGGTTGGCCTCGATGCCGTGCTCCGAGACTATGAATCCCAAGAGCATGCCTCGAGGGACCCCGAAGACACACTTCTTAGGGTTGAGCTTGATGCCCTTCTCTTTGAGGCATTTGAAGGCTATTTCCAAGTCACCGATGAGATCACTAGCCTTCCTAGACTTGACTACGATGTTGTCCATGTAGGCCTCGACAGTTCACCCGATGTGCTCGCCAAAGACCTAGATCATGCACCGCTGGTACATGGCCCCTGCGTTTGTGAGGCCGAATGGCATAGTCACGTAGCAGTATATGTCGAATGGGGTGATGAAAGAGGTCGCGAGCTGGTCGGATTCTTTCATCTTGATTTGATGGTAACCGGAATACGCATCAAGGAAAGATAGGGTTTTGCATCCCGCAGTGGAGTCAATGATTTGGTCGATTCGAGGTAATGGGAATGGAACTTTTAGACATGCTTTATTCAAACCGGTGTAGTCTACACACATCCTCCACTTTCCATTTTTCTTCTTAACTAATACAGGATTAGCTAACCACTCCGGATGGGACACTTCCTTGATGAATCCGGCCACCAAAAGCTTCTGCACCTCCTCGCCGATGGCCCTACGTTTTTCCTCGTTGAATCAGCGCAGGCGCTGCCTCACCAGTCTAGAGCTGGCCCGAATGTCCAAGGCATGCTCGGTGACTTCCCTCGGTATGCCCGGCATGTCCAAGGGACTCCACGCGAACACATCGGCATTCGCGCGGAGAAAGTCGATGAGCACGGCTTCCTATTTGCTATCGAGAGTGGCGCTGATCCTTAGCGCCCGGTCATTGGGGCAGGTGGGGTCGACCGGGATGAGCTTGATGGCCTCCGTGGGCTCAAAAGTCCTAGCACGATGCTTGGGCTCAGGCGGCTCGCTACCAAGTCAGTCGAGGTTGACGATGAGGGTCTTGGCCTCTACGAGAGCCTCGGCGTAGTCGATGCATTCAACATCATAGTCATATGCATGCTCGTACGTGGACTCGACAGTGATGATGCCATTAGGGCCCACCATCTTGAGCTTGAGGTAGGTGTAGTTGGGGATCGCCATGAACTTGGCATAGCACGGGCGCCCCAGGATGGCATGGTAGGTCCCCTTGAACCCAACCACCTCGAAGGTGAGGACCTCCTTGTGATAGTTGGAGGGGGTGCCGAAGCAGACGGGCAAGTCGATGCGCCTGAGGGGTCACGTGCATTTCCCTAGCACGATGGTCGCAAGCCCTCCGCTGGGCTGCTCCGCCATCACCGCGACCCCGCTGCTCTTGCTTGAGAGTGTCTCGGAGCTGCTGCAGAAGGAGTCGGTCTTGTTCAACCTTAGCCTGAAGCTCGCAGAACTACTCTAGGTCTAAGCGTCGAAGTTCCTCGGGGGTGAGGCTCCCATTCTGCACTGTCGGAGGTTCGACACGTGGAGGTGCAGGGTCACCTGCCCCCTCATGGGGCAGGAAGCGACCGCCTGCCCCTTCATCCTCATCGCCCACGATCGGCATCCCGAACCCGATGTGGAAGCACTCACGAGTGGGATCTTAAGTGCCCTCGTCGTCGGAGTCAGAGTAGCCGAAGCAGTAGTCGCTCGCAGCCATGAAGCGGCGCATGGCCTCAGGGTCACGAAGCCTGGAGAAGTCCGCTCTGGTCCATGCCTCGTCCTCCTCCGAGGAGTCAGCGTGGGTGTGTGTCGAAGTTGTGGCAACGAGGTCAAGGGCAAAACGCTGGTGGCATCCTTAGGGCTCTGCGTGAGCGGAAGCATAGGCGGAAGCGTAGGCGGCCGCATTGCTCAACCCAAAGGGGTACGGGGATGGTGTTGTCGCCCAGCTCTGTTCCGCCAGAGTCAGCTCCTCAGGAGGTGGCGAGGCAGAGCTTGATGACGGGGCATCGCTACGCGCCACCGGCGTCTTTCCCTTGCCCAAGCTTAAGCTAGATAGGTCCCCAACCAGGGACTCTATACTAACAGCCGGGCATGGGATACCAACGGAGCGTGGTGCGTCGCCCTGAGCTCGCGTGGTGATGGGGTGGTCCCGCCCGTGTCGCGTCTAGCGAGCGTGTGCCTAGGCTGCTGGTGCGTGATGTCATCATTGGTCTGTGGGGCTCTGGGTGTGAGGAGTACCATATCGTAATCACATCCTAAAGACATGAACTCTAGGCTCCCAAACTAGATCACCGTGCCGAGACGTAGTGGTCGCATGGGGTCTGCCATCCGGAACTTGTTGGGATGACTGAGGTGACACGCAGTATGCCCCCTACCTGGCACACCAACTATCGGTGTTTTGGACTGGCAAGCCTTCAACCAACTAGTGAAAATGTACTACGTGCCCCTAATCCCGGATGGTGATGCAAAGAGACACAAGGTTTATACTGGTTTAGGCAATAGGTGCCCTACGTCCAGTCTAAGAGAAAGATCTTGTATTCCTTGCACCGATGTGCTTGTAGTAGGGGTTTACAAGCAGGGCGAGAGAGGGAGCTAATCTCAGGTCTCTGCGTGGAGTGGCGTGGGATGCTTGAGATGTTGATCTCTTGCAATGATGGAGAGTGTGTTTGTTATAGAGCATTGTGTGTGGTTTGCGTCTGAGTCCCGATGCATGAGTTCGTCTCCTTCTGTCTGTGTGTGTTTGGAAATGGTCCTGGTCACTCCCTTTTATAGTTGAAGGGGGGGACAGGGGTGATACATGTGTTCGCTACGTGGCATTTTGTGAGTAGAGGTGGTATGTCCGAGCCCTGTGCTTGTCACTGTGGTGGCATGGTCGACGGAGCGATCTTGTCCTCGGTGCACTAGAGCGATGCGCCGGTCACACCCGATCCTATGCGATGTGGGGGCTCCTGTGATGGCTTGACGCAGGGCATGGCGCAGACTGTGGACGACGTGCCAGTCGTTGTACGTCAATGGCATAGAGAGCCAAGGCCCCATCGGTGCAGAGGCTGAACCATTGTGGGGGGGGGGGGGTCGGCGGGCATGAGTCCTGAGGCTATAGGGGTGCGGAGGTGGGTAGCCGATGCTCGGAGGGAGCGGTTGGTCTTTTATGCTGATTCTGAGGCTACAGGGACCCAGACATGACTCTCCACGCCGCACTATCCTCGGAGTAGGTGGGGTTAGGCAGCATAGTGTCACATGGGTGTTAGTCATGGGCACAGTGCCGAGCACAGTGGCCGGTAACCCCTGCCCCATCCTATCCTGGGCGGCATGGCGTCGATGTGACTCCCATCTCATCGGTCACTCCACTGTGTCAAGCCGTCGTTTGGCTGATGTCGTAGGAGTGGTTTGTCGCGTTAGCTGGACATGATGTCCCGGTCGAGGCGGCGGTGACGGGGTAGCTACTGAGCCAGCCTCGAGCGAGGTGGAGAATCGGTACCTCATCCAAGGCCTTACGTGCGGGGTCTCGAACGAGGCGGAGAATCAGTACCTCGTCCGAGGCCTTACGGGTGGGGCCTCGAGCGAGGCGGAGAATCAGTACCTCATCCGAGGCCTTACGTGTGGGGCCTCGAGCGAGGCGGCGGAGAATCGGTACCTCATCTGAGGCCTTACGTGCGGGGTCTCGAGCGAGGCAGAGAATCGGTACCTCATCCAAGGCCTTACGGGTGGGGCCTCGAGCGAGGCGGAGAATCAGTACCTCGTCCGAGGCCTTACGTGTGGGGCCTCGAGTGAGGCGGAGAATTGGTACCTCGTCCGAGGCCTTACGGGCGGGGCCTCGAGCGAGGCGGAGAATCGGTACCTCGTCCGAGGCCTTACGGTTGGGGCCTCGGGCGAGTTGGAAAACTATTCGAGGTGGGCGGGGCGGCCAAGCCGAGCCTCGGATAAGGTGGGGGTTTGCCGGTAGTTGTCTCTTGGCTTCGATTTTTACAAGGTCTAAGCGATTTTTTCGGTTCTTGCTTAGGGGACCCCTTTTTGTGGTACCCGACATTGTGTTTTGCAGAGGCAATTAAGTTAGGTCATGGTAATGGAGATCGATTGGGCAATCATGGTGGTCATTCCCCTACGATGGAAATCATTTTGGTTTTCAAAGGATGGATGACAAGGTTAAGGATGACTAGTTCTAAGTGTCGATTGGAGTTGGAGACACACTTAGAGTAGTTTAGGACTTTGTTTTTCCTTTGGCCGTACTATTAAGGGGGGTATGGACGGGTAGCTTGACCTAGGTGAGTCTAGTGAGTTAGGTGTGGTGCACACTTGTTAAAACTAGCACTAGGTAGCTCCAAAATAGCCCGTAGATCCAATGGTGCAAACTTCATTCACATATGATCGAGAGTTGGAAGTGAATGGAGGGTCAAATACTGACCGGACGCTGGCTCTGGTTTGACCGAATGCTGGCTCAGGGTTCGGTCAGTTCATTTGACCAAGGTGATTGCGTCTAGCGCAATCGGACGCTGAGAGGTCATGTGACCGGATGCTGAAAGGCAGCGTCCGGTCGACTCCAATAAGGTTCTAGAGAGGGAAAATTGCGACCGGACGCGTCCGGTCACACTATAAACACTGGAGTTTGGGGTGTACTAACCGGAGCGTCCGGTCAACATGACCAGAGCATCCGGTCACCCTGCAGAGGCACATAACGGTTTGTTTTTCAGCCCTTGTTATAAATACTCCCTCCACTTGTGTGTGGGGGCACTTTTGCTCATTTCAACAGCTGGAACACACCTTAGAGAGTGCCAAGAAGAGCATGGTCCTAGTGAGGTGATTGAGATTTGAGAATCCCAAAGAGAGCCCTCATTAGTGAGATCAAGAGTAGCAAAGTGTGCATCCATCTTTCTCCATAGGCTTGTTGTGGTCAAGTGAGATTTCAAGCTTTTTACTCTTGGTGATCGCCATCACCTAGACGGCTTGGTGGTGATTGGGAGCTTGGTGATCATCCGGAGAGCTTGTGGATGACCCAACTCACATTGTGAGCGGTTGTGGGTGATTCACTACGACAGAGTGTCGAAGAATCAACCCGTAGAGAGCACTTGATCCTTGCGCGGATCAAGGGGGAGCTACACCCTTGTGTGGGTGCTCCAACAAGGACTAGTGGGGAGTGGCGACTCTCCGATACCTCGGCAAAACATCACTGTGTTTTCTCTCCTCTCTATTTACTTTGAGCATTTACTTTGAGCATTTCAATTCTTGTTCTTACATTCATAGAATTGCCATGCTATAGTAGGATTGGAACTTAGGTTGCAAGCCTTTTGTGCGGTAGAACAACTAGAAACACTTTCTAGGCACAAGGGGTTAATAAGGCTAACCATAGGACTTAATTATTGCAAAGAAATTTTTAATTAGCCCAATTCACCCCCCCCCTCTTGGGCATCTTGATCCTTTCAATTGGTATCGGAGCCTCGTGCTCACATATTTAGTCTTAACCACCTAGTGAAAGATGTCTCACGGGGATGGACCTCCTCCTATCTTTGAGGGGGACGATTTTCCTTATTGGAAAATTCGTATGGAGGCGTATTTGGAAGCTCTAGATGTTGGAATACTTAGAGCCGCCTCTCAAGGCTTCCCAAAACCTAAGGATCCCACACACCCACAAGGTGATGAGGTGAATTACGAAAAATGGAATGCAAAGGCTCGCAACACCATCTTTAAAGGCCTTTGCAAGGATGTGTTCAACCGGGTGAGGAACCACAAAGACACCCATGCACTTTGGTAGGACGTTTGTGCGCTCCATGAGGGAACAAAGAGTGAGCGTGAGGAATGCTATCATCTTGTCATGAAAAAGCTCAACTCTTTTGAAATGCTTCCTAAAGAATGTGCTAATGAGATGTATTCATGTTTGAATGTTCTTGTAGAGGAAGTTAATGGGCTTGGACTCACTCAAATGCAACCATCCGATGTTGTAAGAAAGATCTTGAGTGTCCTCCCCATTGATAAATATGGGCATATTATGACCGTGCAACATCAAGGTGATCTTTCCACCGCTACCGACACAAATCTTGGGAAAGATAAATGCTCATGAGATGTACATGCACATCACACCTTAAGATGGCTCATCCTCTACAAAGAAGAAAGAAAAAGACTTAGCATTCAAAGCTAGCAAAGAGAAGGGCAAAGCAAGGCTTGAGTATGAGAGCTCAAGTGATGATAAAGTTGATGATGAAAGCCTTGCTCTCATGGTGAAGAAAATCACCAAGATGCTAAAGAAGCTCAACAAGAGTGGCATCAAGTTTGATGGCAAGAAGAAGAAGTTCTTCACAAGCTCAAGAAGAAAGCCAATCTCCGAGATGGATTGCTACAATTGTGGTGAACTTGGTCATCTAGCTCCCAATGCACAAAGCCTAAGAAAGACAAGTTCAAGAATAAGAATAAGGGCAAGAAAGATGACTCAAGCAATGAAGATGAAGATGAGAAGAAAAAGAACAAGCCATACAAGAAGAGAGATGGCAAGAAGGACTTCCACAAGAAGAAGAAGAGTGGAAAGGCTTACATCGTCGGTGATTGGCTCACGGACATTGATTCATCTAGTGGATCATCCGATGATGATAGTGATGATGAGAAGGTGGCCGCTATTGTTATTGATTCTTCATTATCTTCACCGCTATCATCCTCTACACACCTATGCCTTATGGCCAAAGGTGAACGAACGGTATCACATGATGATGATAGTAGTTGTGATGATCATGCTCATAATGATGATAGTGATAGTGATAGCGATGATGATGAATATAAATCACCTTCTTATGATGATCTTGCTAAATTGCTAAAGAAATACACTAAGATCATTATAAAGACTAGAGCTAAAAATGAAAAGCTTGAGATTAAGAATGATTCTCTTTTAGCTAAATGTGATGTAGCGGAAAAGGCTAATGTTGAGCTTAGAGAAGCAAATGATGCTATGTCATCCAAACTCAAGGAGCTCAAATCTTCTAAGAAAGAGCTTAAAGATAAACATGATAAACTTGAGTGGGTGCACAATGAGCTCATCACTAGCCACAACAAGCTAAAAGATGAATATACTACTCTTAAGCTTAATCATGATAATCTTGTTATTGCTCAAGAATTTTTATCCAATGAGCCACATGATGCTACTAACCATGTTGTTAAGATTGATATAGCTACATCATGTGATGACTTGATCATTGAGAGCATTGAGGAAGGTTCTAGTAGCAAGGGCAAGCAAGTGGTTGAGGCCGATGATTATGATGAGTTTGTCAAGCTCAAGAATGACAATGCAAAGCTCAAGAAAGATCTTGAAGAAATCAAAAGCCACAACACCATTGTGCTAGAAACTCTTGATCATGATGGTGACTTGATCCTTGAGAATGAGAAGCTCAAAGAAGAAAACAAGAAGCTCAAGAAAGAGAAGAACAATGATGCTCTTAAGGAAGAGAACAAAGTGGGTGTTCCGCAACAAGCAAGATGATCAAGGTGTTGTTGTGAGGAATAAGGCAAGACTAGTTGCAAAGGGGTTCTCTCAAGTGGAAGGTTTGGATTTTAGAGAGACCTTTGTACCGGTTGCAAAACTAGAAGCCATTCGTATCCTCCTTGCATATGCATCACATCATGAAATGAAACTATATCAAATGGATGTGAAAAGTGCATTTTTAAATGGCTTTATTAATGAACTAGTCTATGTTGATCAACCTCTCGGGTTTGAAGACCCTAGATATCCTAATCATGTTTATAGGTTGTCCAAGGCATTATATGGGCTTAAGCAAGCCCCAAGAGCTTGGTATGAGCGCCTTCGAGACTTCCTCATCGAGAAGGGCTTCACCATTGGGAAGGTCGACACCACACTATTCACCAAGAAGCTTGATGGGCATATCTTCATTTGTCAAGTGTATGTTGATGATATCATCTTTGGATCACCAAATGAAGATTCTTGCAAAGAGTTTGGTGAATTGATGTCGAAGGAGTTCGAGATGTCAATGATTGGAGAGCTTACATTCTTCCTTGGTTTTCAAGTCAAGCAAATGAGAGAAGGGATTTTCATCTCTCAAGAGAAATATACAAATGATCTTCTCAAAAGATTCAAGATGGATGAATGTAAGCCAATCAAGACACCAATGCCTACTAATGGACATCTCAACCTAGATGAGGGAGGTAACAAGGTTGATCAAACTCTCTACCGTTCTATGATTGGTAGCTCATTATATTTAACCGCATCTAGGCCTGACATCATGTTTAGTGTGTGAATGTGTGCTAGATTTCAAGCTAATCCTAAGGAAACACATTTAATTACTGTAAAAAGAATCCTTAGGTATCTTAAGCACACACCAAGCATTGGCCTTTGGTATCCCAAAGGAGCTATATTTGAATTAGTTGGCTATTCCAATTCAAATTATGCCGGATGCAAAGTTGATAGAAAAAGCACATCCGGAGGGTGCCATTTGCTTGGTAGATCACTTGTGTCTTGGTCCTCCAAGAAACAAAATAGTGTGGCTTTGTCCACCACCGAAGCGGAATACATTGCCGCAGGTGCTTGTTGTGCACAAATACTTTATATGAAACAAACTTTGCTAGACTATGGTGTAGTTCTAGAAAAGGTACCTCTTTTGTGCCACAATGAAAGTGCGGTAAAACTTGCAAATAATCCGGTTCAACACTCTCGCACCAAGCACATAGATATCCGCCATCACTTTCTTAGAGATCATGTTGCTAAAAATGATATATCATTAGAAGGTGTAAGGACCGAGGATCAATTGGTGGATATCTTCACTAAACCGCTAGATGAGGCTACATTTTGTAGATTGCGTAATGAGCTCAATGTGATTGATTTTAGTAACTTCACTAAAAGATGAGCTTGTGTTGTCCCTTGCATTACATTGTAATATACATCACGTTTAATGTTTTATAATGCATATAGGGCTTGTCTAACATGGTTAAGATAACCGCCAAAAAGCGTGTGAAGAAGCTTAACCTTGGATCAAACTTGACAAGCAACTAGATTTACTTACAAGTATTGCATATGCATGAATGTTGTTTTGTCATTTATCTTGAATTGTCGTCTTATTGCCTATTTTCTTAAAAAGAGTTATAGCCTAAGGAAAAATATTTTGAAAAACTTGAGGGTTTGAGAGAGGTCACTCACATCAGTCCCAATTGGTGTTTATTTGGATCTTATTGAAGTTGGGACTTGACTGGAAACAGGCAGCACGAAGAAATTTGAAGATTCGCTAAAGAAGGAGTGACCGGACGCTGCACTGGACTCTGATGTCCAGCGTCTAGTCAGTTCAGAGGAGGTGAACAGCTGCTAAGCAGGAGTGACCGGATGCTAAAATAGTATTTCCCTATGTCCGATCAGCAGGAGCTTCAGCGTCCGATCGATCATGAAGACATCAAGGCTAGGTGACCAGACTCTAGCTGCGTCCAGTCGGTGTCCACCGGATGCCTCTGGTCACGATTCTAGGGGTTTTGGACCTTACTGGAATCGACCGGACACTGGGTGGCAGCGTCCGGTCGCTGCCACCAGAGCGTCCAGTCAATAGGGAACGTGCGGTTTTAGGTTTCTTTCTCTGTTTCCTTTTCTGACTCATGGGGGCCACCTTATTTAATCTAAGTGCTAGTGCTTTGACCTAACCTGAACCTCTCCTCCGCGCCGACATCGCCGCTCGCTGCCTCCCGTGCCCCTATGCCCGTGCTGCGCCGCAAGCCCCGCATCAGCGCCGCTGAGCAACCCACGCCACCATGTCGTCCTCTTCCCGCTCCAGTCTCGCACTCCACTGCACCATCCCAAGCCCGAGCACCACCGCAGCTCCTCGCGCCACCGCAAGCCCGTGCTCACCTCTGCCCGCACAGCCGTGTTGTCCAACACCACCATCGAGCAGCACCTTCCTGAGCCGCATCTCCCCTGCTCTAGCATGCCACTGAGATCCACAACAGCAGTGTCGTCCACGTCCAGCACCGGTAAGGCCCTGCCGTCATGCCCCAGCAATCCATATCGCAACCTCACCGTGACCTAGCTATTCATCACAGCTTTGATTTCAATTGCATTCAGGGCTATCGATTCACTGCTCACCGCTAACCCTAACCCTAGTTGATTCGGTGGTTCCCCGCATGTCGCTTCCCTTTTCTTCGGATCACCAGTTCGTCAGGTAGCAAGCCAGTCATTTCAATTTCGTATCTAAATTGCTTGCTTCCTAGGGTTTCGCATCTATTAGATATATTGTATTTATTTGTATATCCTATCTATTCCATCATGCAGTGAGTCAGTGCCGTTGAGGTGTCAGTGACAGTTGCCAGTTAACTCAAAGCCAAGCTCATGAGTATGGAATGAGGCCAAGCCTCAAAAGTTTCAGAGGCAGTTGTTTCTTATCAGCGGCAGTTGATTCTCTTTAGATTCATCAGATGGCTCGCACAAAGAATGTCGGAGGTGGTCCCGGTGATGAGGATCGGAGGCCCCTGCCTCGCCAGCCTGTAGATCCTAAAGGGAAGGCGATAAAGACGCTAGCAACCAGAAAGTGCAAGTACCTAGATGTAGAGACAGCGAGAGTAGTTGCAGTTGCTGAGGCCGTAGAGTGTGCCGAGAGAGGAGGTGCTCGCAGTGGAGTTGTTATTGCAGATCCACTTCCACCAGGAGCTATGGAGGGAATTGAGCGTGTTGAGCGCCTTCAGGGTGGTCCACCTGGGACTGTCATGGTTGCCGAACGGCATCATGTTATTGATGAGGTTCTGCCTCAGGGGGAGTCACAGTAGCAAGCATCGCCAGCAGAGCAGGCTCAGTAAGCAGATCAGGCTCAGCAGGCAGAGCAGGCAGAGGAGATGGAGCAGGCACCACAGTCATAGTTATGCCGCTCTAGCCGTACCTGTGCTCCAGTTACCCCTAGGCCGGACACTCAATGGAGGGGTTCTCGTCCTCCTCCTAGACCACAGGGTCCACCTCCAGTGAGCCATCTTGACTTGAGGGCCGCCATGGCCAAGCAGGTGCAGCAGCTGAGGTTCGTGGATTTTGAGGTATGGTTCCCACCGAGGAGAGATGATAGAGCATCTGAGGGTTTCTACACTCCTCTGCAAGAGGACTTCTACAATGCCTATCTCAACAGTGGGGTAGTTTTTAGATCTCAGAGAGTCTGCCACATTGATTCTATAGTTGTAGTAGTTGGAGAGAGTATTCGCCCCTACCTTGCATATCTGCCAGGGCTGACAGATTTGATTGGACCGACTGGATTATATGGTCCATCTTGGGTTCGTTAGTTCTATGCTTCTCTCTTTATTGACCCACATCATAACTTCATACACTTTGCATTCAGAGGTAGAGACTACTGACTGACGAGTACTAGGGCCAGAGAGATATTGAGGCTTCAGGAGTAGCTAGCCAGACTTCATGAGGTTTGCTATGGACAGACTGCACCTCCTAGATGCCCGCATGGTGGTAATGTGCCCCCTACTGACCTGGTCCGTCACTGTTTCACAGAGCCTTTTGGCGAAGGGTCGAGGAGGAACCCTAGTGATCTCAATCCCACTACTCGCGTGCTTGAGGCTATTATGAGGAGGACACTACTTCCTAGGATGGGATACAGAGAGGGCTTGACATGTATATAGCTATGGCTTATCAACTCTCTGATGCAGCAGATAGTTTTTGATATCTAGAATCTTATTCTGTCAGAGATGGAGGACACTATAGCTGAGGGCTTTAGAGGACACATGTACCTACCTTATGCTCACTGGATCACATGGCTTATCCACAGGGTAGTCATAGTGAGGCCGCCAGAGATGCTGGCTGAGTATAGTGGTACCACCACAGAGTTTCTAGCCTATAACATGACACAGATGATCAGGCATAGTACACCTATAGCACCCAGTTAGCCACGTCGACATCCTGAGGTGCCAGAGTCTGTAGCCCAGCAGGATGAGATCATCAGAGGGATAGCAGCTACTAAGGAGGAGGAGCTTGCTCAGCAGGAGGGTGTGGTCGTGAGCGACCCTAGTGATAGTTCTGATGATGACTACCAGCTCATCCCTCAGATGCCTCCTCAGTGACATGATCATGAGGCTGGCAGCTCCAGTTCAGCGCCACCTGCCCTACAGACAGACCCCGCTCTCCTTGCTATACTTGAGCAGATGAGGCAGGACCAGGCATGTCAAGCTCAGGAGACAGCTGCTACATTTGCTTAGTTCTAGACTCGGCAGGATGAGTTCTAGCAGCAGCAGCTAGCTATTTAGCAGCAGACTCAGGCTCTATAGCAGCAGCAGCAGGCCATGCATCAGCAGTAGATACTCATGTAGTAGCAGCTCCTTAGATTTATGCAGCATGTAGTGACAGCCATTGGGGCTCCACCGACACAGCCTTCGCCCCAGCTTGGTCAAGCAGCCACTACTTCGATGATTCCAGCATTACAACCCAATGGGCTTCAGAGTTAGGGACAACCACCAGTGCCGTTTGCTTCTCCTACAGAGCAGGTGTCCTAGTACTTTGCTTCGCCAGCGCTAGCCCCGCAGTTCACACCCTTTCAGACGGGCTTCACACCGGCTGGGATGTCCTCGCTGCTTGTGCCAGAGACCACAGTGTCCAGGAGCCTTGGTGCTTCCTTTAGTGAGTTGATAGGGATGCCTACTCCTCCATATCTACATGTCCTAGGTCCTTCTACTGTTGCACCAATTACCGGGACTATAGAGACGCTCCCTTCCTTAGTGGCATCATCAGAGCCTACTATAGTCATACCTTCAGAGTCACAGGCAGCTCCAGTACTTGATCTGACCCAGACTACTACAGCATCACTTCCAGTTGCAGAGGGTCATATAGCTCAGAGCTCTGGGTCAGATGATGATGGCACCCAGTTTTAGCTTGCTCCTCGTACTTCAGCACCCGGCTCGTCCGCTGTAGCCCCGTCGACCGACCCTTAGGTTTTGGTGTTTGACGCCAAAGGGGGAGAGGGTTCGAGTATGTTAGACATAGGGGGAGCGACGTATTTAGGGGGAGCTTAGTTATCTTATTAGCTTATCTATTTACATTTGGAGTTTTTATGTATGATACACTATTATGCATTTGTCGTGTGCTTACTATTATGCATTAAAACTATATTTATGTGATAGTGATATCCATGTGATCGTGATATATGACATGTGCGCTCTCTACTTTGCATTATTTATATGTCATATCACTTGTGTTATGCTCATTTGCCTTTGCTTCCGCATTTTACTCTAATGCAAACGAGCTTTATTACTTATACTCATGCTTATTTCATATCTTTTGAGTACATCATGTTGGCTTGGTTCATATAAGCTTGACTAACACATTTTTTTCTTATTGACAAAAGCTTATATGATCCAAGCATGTTAATAACCTCAACTCTTTCACATACTCGAGGTGGTATTGTCATCAATCACCAAAAAGGGGGAGATTGAAAGCATCTAGGCCTCTAGTTGGGTTTCGGTGATTAATGACAATACAAGATTACTATGACTAACGTGTGTTTTGCAGAGGCAATTAAGTTAGGTCATGGTAATGGAGATCGATTGGGCAATCATGGTGGTCATGCCCCTACGATGGAAATCATTTCGGTTTTCAAAGGATGGACGACAAGGTTAAGGATGACTAGTTCTAAGTGTCGATTGTAGTTAGAGAGACACTTAGAGTAGTTTAGGACTTTGTTTTTCCTTTGGCCATACTATTAAGGGGGGTATGGATGGGTAGCTTGACCTAGGTGAGTCTAGTGAGTTAGGTGTGGTGCACACTTGTTAAAACTAGCACTAGGTAGCTCCAAAATAGCCCTTAGATCCAATGGAGCAAACTTCATTCACATATGATCGAGAGTTGGAAGTGAATGGAGGGTCAAATACTGACCGGACGCTAGCTCAGGGTCTAGTCAGTTCATTTGACCAAGGTGATTGCGTCTGGCGCGACTGGACACTGAGAGGTCATGTGACCGGACGCTAAAAGGCAGCGTCCGGTCGACTCTAGTAAGGTTCCAGAGAGGGAAAATTGTGACCGGACGCGTCGGGTCAGTGCTAACCGGACGCTGGCCAGCGTCTGGTCACACTATAAACACTGGAGTTTGGGGTGTACTGACTGAAGCATCCGGTCAACATGACTGGAGCGTCTGGTCACCCCATAGAGGCACATAACAGTTCGCTTTTCAGCCCTTGTTATAAATACTCCCTCCACTTGTGTGTGGGGGCACTTTTGCTCATTTCAATAGCTAAAACACACCTTAGAGAGTGCCAAGAAGAGTAAGGTCCTAGTGAGGTGATTGAGATTTGAGAATACCAAAGAGAGCCCTCATTAGTGAGATCAAGAGTAGCAAAGTGTGCATCCATCTTTCTCCCTAGGCTTGTCGTGGTCAAGTGAGAGTTCATGCTTGTTACTCTTTGTGATCGCTATCACCTAGACGGCTTGGTGGTGATTGGGAGCTTGGTGATCATCCGAAGAGCTTGTGGATGACCCAACTCACATTGTAAGCGGTTGTGGGTGATTCACCGCGACGGAGTGTCGAAGAATCAATCTATAGAGAGCACTTGATCCTTGCATGGATCAAGGGGGAGATACACCTTTGCGCGGGTGCTCCAACGAGGACTAGTGGGGAGTGGCGACTCTCCGATACCTCGGTAAAACATCGCCGCGTTTCCTCTCCTCTCTATTTACTTTGAGTATTTACTTTGAGCATTTACTTTCAGCAATTCAATTCTTGTTCTTACATTCATAGAATTGCCATGCTAGAGTAGGATTGGAACTTAGGTTGCAAGCCTTTTGTGCAGTAGAACAACTAGGAACACTTTCTAGGCATAAGGGGTTAATTGGGCTAACCATATGACTTAATTATTGCAAACAAATTTAATTAGCCCAACTCACACCCCCTCTTGGGCATCTTGATCCTTTCATGTATGACCCTTTTCCATCGATGACGAAGAATGTGGTGAGCAGAGTCTTACTCCCGATTGTTAGTTCAATGTTTATTGCCCCCTGGGTCTTAGATGTATTACCTCCAAAATCTTTAAGCATCATGTCAGTCTCCATCAGATCTTCTGATCCTTTGCCAAGTTTACAAAAAGTAGTGTAAGGCATAAGATTGACAGAAGCACCTCCATCCACCAACATCTTGTTCATCGGCTTCCCATCGACAAGACCTTTCATATATAATGCCTTTAAGTGCTGATGTTTGACTGGTTTGTCAAATATTGCCTGTTGTACAACCATCAACTTGGTAAGTATCTCCTCATACTCTGATTCATCGAAATCCGAATAAACTTCTTGATCTGCCGGAGCTCTGAATTCCGATGGCAACAGAAAAGCCATTTGGATATTAGCCGATGGTTGCTTCCTATCGGCTATTTGCTTGGTACACCACACTTGAGTTTTACCGAATGCCTGCGCCTGTTCCATCTCTTTATTCCTTAGGCGTTGCACCCTTCTCTTCTGGCTTCTTGTTAATCCTCTTGGACACCATTGACCTTCCTACCAAGCACACTTTCTTTTGTTGCCTTCCTCTTCATGATCAGCCCAGTCCTGATCAACAACTCTTTTTCCAAGCCGATCATGAATACTTTTATTTTTTAAGCGCCGATCCATGTTATTATGATGATATGCATCTTGAGCATGGATAGATCGGCAGTTAGTTTGAGACTGCCTATACTCCTGATATTGATTGCTGCATTCTAGACAGTCATGTCTGGTAGGCAACTTCAAACCTTCATTCTAGCAATGTCTGAAGAAAGGATAATTCCAATGTAATTCGGCTTGTTTCCTTTCATACCTCTCTTCTTCCAGTTGATGCTGGTACGCTTGATCTTTCAACCAACGCTGATAATCCTTTTCCTTCTACCGCTGCCATTTATCCAATAGAATCCGAGATATGACCCGTGGCTTTGTCGTCTCTGTTTTTGACGTCTTCCCCTGCTCATATCGGCTCTTTTGCTCGGCACGACATCTTCTAATCTCTCTATACTCGTCAGCCGATATTTGCATCTTGGGATCGACTGTTCTAGCTTCTTTTGATTTGGTTGACGTTAGGACCTTAGTTTTTCCTTTGAATAACCCAGCATCAACCATGTTTTGATCTCTTGGAAAAGGATTATCATCAACTTTCATTTTCTGAGGCGTATCAAATTTGAGCCTCTCCTGCTGAATAGCTCTCTGTATATGCTGCCTGAAGATTCTACATTCATTAGTGGAATGAGAAGTAGCATTATGGAACTTGTAGAACTTCTTGTTCCTCAACTGATCAGGGGGCAACATGACATGACCATCGGGCAACTTGATCTGCCCTTTCTCAAGTAAGAAATTGAAGAGCTTGTCTGATTTGGTGACATCAAAGTCATAGCTCTCCTCGACTCCTCTCCCTAAGGATTTGGCACCATTACTGTCAATCTTGCCCCAATTCCACTCAGCTACAGCAACCTCTTCTTCCTCATCCTCATAGCCATCATTGACTGAGTATAGATCATAAGCTTTGGCTACTGTGGTACTCTTCTGGAATTAGGTATCTCTACGCATACTCTGGAATTGACTATTGAGCGCTGCTACTCATTGAGCCAATTGACCCAAGTTGTCAAATTCTTGTCCCAGTAGCTTTTCTTTCCACATTGGCAACATTTCTTGAATAGCTAAAGCAGCTAGTTGGTCATCGGGCAAGTTTAAGGAGAAGCACAAGTTCCTGGTTTCTCAGAACCTCTGAAGAAATTTAGTGCCCGATTCATTAATCTTCTATCTTATAGTTGTCAGATCGGTAATCTTCTTTTCTCCAGTCCCAATGTAAAAATATGTATGAAACTTCTTCTCCAGGTCAGCCCAATTGGCAATGGAATTGACTGGCAATGACGAAAACCAAGTGAAGGCTGGCCCTGATAAGGACAGAGAGAAGAAACAAACTCGATGGACATCCTCAACTGATGCTTCGCCCAATTGTGTAAGATACCAATTGACATGTTCTATCATGCTTGTACTATCTTGGCTAGTGAACTTAGCGAATTCTGGGAGCCTGTAATTTATGGGAAGAGCGACCAAATCATACCATTCTTGATATGGGCGTTTGTATGAAAAGGTCAGTCCTTTTGGCTTCAGACCGAACTGATTTTTCATCATCTTGATCACCTTCAGCAGCAACTCGTTAGCTTGCGGATTTGGATTTCTTTGTACTTGTTGACCCATATGTGGATTGAAATCTCGTGTGCCCTAATATCCTGGATTTGGCATCATGTGAAGGGTGTTATAATATGTTGCGAAGACCTCATGCTAGATCCCAACTTCATCACAATAGGCTTCTATGTTTGTATTGTCAAATTCTTTCCCATTGTCGCTTCTAATCTTCTTTAGCTTCACTTCAAACTCATTTTGTGCTCTCTTGGCAAACTTCTTGAAGCAAGATGCAACTTCGAATTTGTCATGAAGGAAGAATACCCATGTGTATCTTGAATAGTCATCAACAATCACAAGACAATAAAGATTTCCTCCCAAACTCTTGTTTGTTGTCGGTCCATATAAATCCATGTGAAGGAGTTCTAGCATTCTTGTGGTTGACATGAAAGCTTTTGTTGGATGAGTATTTGCAACATGCTTGCTGGCTTAACATGCACTACAAAGCTTGTCCTTCTCAAACTTCATATCCTTCAACCCTCTCACCAAATCATTCTTCATTAGCTTCTTGAGTGAGCTCATCTCAACATGAGCAAGTCTTTTATGCCATAGCCACCCAAGTGTTGTTTTGGTGAATAGGGAAGTCTTCAAGTTAGCATCTTCGGAGGTGAAGTCCACTAGATATAAGTTGTTGTATCTAAATTCTTTGAATATCACTTGATCATCATCCTTCTTAGATACAACAACTTCCTTCTCAGTAAACAAGCATTGGAAGCCAAGATCACACAATTGTCCAATAGATAACAAGTTGAAGCTCAATGAAGCAACATATAGCACACTTGAGATTGAATGATCATTTGATATTGCCACTTTGCCCAATCCTTTAACCTTGCCCTTTGAATTATCTCCAAATGTGATTCTTTCTTGTCCATCTACTTCATCTAGTGAGGTGAACATACGAGGATCACCGGTCATATGTTGTGTGCAACCACTATCAATTACCCAATGACTTCCATCGGTCTTGTAGTTCACCTGCACATAAGAGATCAAGCTTTAGAAACCCAAACTTGTTGAGGGCCCTTCACCTTCTCAACAAGTGACTTTGCTACCCAAATTTTCTTAGGCCTATTCTTGTTGGGAGGTCCTAAGAACATGACTTTCATCTTTCCACTAGAATCCTTTCTAAGCATGTAATGAGCATTGAAAGCAAAAGGTCTAGCATGCTTGGACAAGGGTTGTGGTGGTGGAGTTTGGCACTCATGGGCAAAGTGGCCTTCTTGTCCACACTCAAAACACTTCTTTGGCTTTGGCTTTTGTTGTTGTTGTTGAGCTTTGTCACACCCAATTTTAAGGATAAAATTGAATGCGCAATACTCATGTGTGCCCAGGAAACAGTCACACACACAAGTCGACAAATCATAAAAAGTATCATCACGGTGTCCCTTACATCACATCCATAATACAACTTAGTCTTACATCACACAGTGGAAAATAAAAGATAATAAACTCTCGTGGGCTTCATCACAGGGAAGGTCAACTGGTTGACCACAAGCCTAAAAATCCTCCGGGAATTCCTCATATTCGTTGTCATCTGTTACCCATCCAGGATTTTTATCCAAATAAAGAAAATAAACAAGTGTAAGTACATCCCGTACTTAACAAGCTAACATGGGGTTATGAAGCTCAAAAAGGTTGACACAGGTTTACTGCAGTTAGCATTTTTAGTAAGTCAAGCTTTTATTCTCAGGTATTATCAAGTTATGCTTAAGCTCCCATTTAATCCCATAAGAACATATATCAATGTAAAGTGTATCGTATACCATCATAGAACATCTTAAATGAACATCATCAAGTATCCAGTTATTCTGTGAGTTTTCTGGGCCACTCGTGACCGTGAGCACGGCTGTTATAACAGTTTATTACCCTCTGCAGAGGTGGTGCACATTCACCGCGAGTCGTGATCCCCATATGCCCGGGTTAATTACTCCCATGTCACTACCAAGGTGAGCGAGCAGGGTACACTATGAAGCCATTTCATAGGTTTCCCTAACAAGTTAGGGCCGCTAGGTTTCCTTGGCAGGCAGATGTAGGAACCCCCCTTTCCTATGGCACATATCCATCGCGGCTATACTCATAGGAACAGAGGTAGCCCTATACCCAACGTGGCAAGCCCCATTTGCGCCAAAAAGGTAACCTCTAACTAGCTAGAAAAGATCCTATTACTGAGCTAAAGTCAGAGCCATATGACTCTCCCGGTTGCACTGTCAGTCCCAACTTTTGCCAACAGATAAGTCCTTATGGAGAGCTGGGAGCAACATGAACAAAGGTCATTTGCACCTTCGCCCTATGGAACAGTTGTTACGAATCATGTTAAACCCTTAGTTCCATAGTATCATTCATCATCATGTATATCAAGTTCAGTTAGAGCACTAGCAATCTACCCATATGCATTTAACCCATAGGAGACAAGGAACAGATAAGCAATCACTAGGATGTCCTTACGGGTATCAAAATCAGACACATGCAAATGAGTAATTGATTAAAGTGAAATAGGATATCAAGGAAGGCCCATGCTATACTTGCCTTGGTTCACAAACTCGTGCTGGTCCTGCTGGTCGTCGAAGAATTCTTGGTCTCCAACGTTTTCCTCACCATCTGAACGCGACCAACACGGCAACATACAACATTCCAAAAGCATTCATACAAAGCAAACATTCCTATCATTAGAACAGTACACCAATAGTATTGAAAACAAGATAAAATGTTTGTAAAAATAATCTACGTCTCGCTACGATCACGTCAACGCGAAGTTCACGAAAAACAGAGCTAAAATACGAAAGTTATGATTTAAACGGGTTTTCCTATAGCCATATATTTAATTAAATCTAATCATGAAATTAAAAAGTTCCAAACTTGACTAACAGTAGTTCCAACATGTAGCTTATGAAATTACGAAGCTAACACGATTTGAATGGATCAATTCGGAGCTAAAACGATAATTTTATAAGCGAAACAATTCAAATGGCATTTCTGTAAATACTAAAAACATATTTTTGACTTAAGCCGTGAAGTTTATGTTTTCCAAACGAGAATGCGCATTCGGGAAACTACGCCTTGGACTACGGGTTCTATTAGATGAAAACCGAGGGTCTCTTTAGAAAATTAACCCGTGAAGGGGTATCAGAAGATCTCGGCCGTTGGATTAGAAACGAGCGGCCAAGAATGATTTCGGGGGGAAGGGAGAAGAAGGTGGCCGGCCAGAACAGTGATGCCGGCGGCAAACACCATGACCGGCGGCGCGGAGGTCACAGGCGCGCGCGGTTAGGGGGCTAGGGTTCACCAAAAGAGAAATCGAGAGCACCGGGGTAGACGGGGGAAGAAGGGGGTCTCGGCCATGCCGATATGGCGGCCGGAAGACGCGGGTAGCGCGGTGGCCGCCATGGCCGGCGGCCAAGGCTTGTGGAGCTCGTGGCCAGGGCATCTAGAAGCCAAGAAAAATGAAACAAGCGGTACCAGGAGATAGAGGGAGGCCAGGGGATTCTCACCGCGGGGAAGAAGGAGGACGGGGAAGCTCGGCGGCGGCGGTCCGTGCGAAGGCGTGGTCGGCGAACCTCGGTGCTGCTGCTGCAGTGGTCTCCGTGCACGGCGAGCGTGAGAGCGAGCGGGGAAACAGCAGGGGAGCGCGGGGGAAGGCTCGGCTGCTATTTAACAGGGCCGAGGAGCGGGGGGGAAACATTCCCACGACACACGTCGTGGGCGACGGTTGCTACAGCGCCGGGCGTGGGCGGTTCCGAGCTGCGCGGGGAAGAGGACGGCACTAATAGGCGGGGCCGAGCGGTCAGCGTCTGCGGGGAAGGGAGTGGCGGCGGTTGCGGCCAGGCCGTTCGGCTGGGCTGGGCCGGCAGCGGTGCTAGGCCGCGCAGCGCGCGGCTGGGCTGCGGGCGCTGGGCCAAGCGGGGCGAGGAGGCGAGCTGGGCCAAGGGAGAACTGGGCTGCGGGGGAAGGGGAGAAGGCCAGCGGGCCGAAATTCAAGAAGGGAGGGGGAAAAATGATTCTTTTCTTTTCTTTTTCTACTATTTTCCAAATCCTTTTTTAAATTCAAATTTCAATTCTTTTTGAAATATTTAATAAATTCCTAACATTCACAAAACGATATGCAGCAGCATGTATGCATCAAACAAATTTCTAACCTTATTTTTAATTTTTAATTCCACAAAATTTATTATTTCCCTATCTTTTAATGCTCACAATTTGCATAAATAAATCATATTTAGCTATTTTAAAAGAATGTCATTTTTAGGGTGTTACAAGCTTGAGCCTTCTTCTCTTTATTTACCATGTACCCAATGCCACTTCTATCCATCTTGATGACGGTGTTCATTAGTAGCTCACTTTGAAGATGCTTGCCTCTTATGAATTTGCTCAATCCAATCTTGAGATGCTCTTTTCCAACTTGAGCTTCTTGTTCTCTTCATTGAGTGCATCATCATTTTTCCCTTCCTTGAGTTTCTTGTTCTCTTCTTTTAGCTTCTCATTCTCAAGGATCAAATCACCATCATGATCAAGAGTTTCTAGCACAATGGTGTTGTGGGTTTTGAATACTTCAAACTCTTTCTTGAGCTTTTCATTATCTTGCTTGAGCTTGATATACTCATCATAGTTGGCGGTTTCAACCACTTCCTTGCCTTTGCTACTAGAACTTTGCTCAATGCTCTCAATTATCAAATCATCACATGATGTAGCTATATCAATCTTAACAATATCATTAGTAGCATCATGTGGCTCATTGGATAAATATTCTTGAGCAATAACAAGATTATCATGATTAATCATAAGAGTAGTATATTCTTCTTTTAGCATGTTGTGGCTAGTGATGAGCTCATTGTGTATCCTCTCAAGTTTATCATGTTTATCTTTAAGCTCTTTCTTAGAAGATTTGAGCTCCTTCAGTTTGGATGATATAGCATCATTTGCTTCTCTAAGCTCAACACTAGCCTTTTCGGCTACATCACATTTAGCTAAAAGAGAATCATTCTTAGCTTCTAGTTTTTCATTCTTAGCTCTACTCTTTCTAATGATCTTAGTGTATTGATTTAGTAATTTAACAAGATCACCATAAGAAGGTGATTTATATTCATCATCATCACTATCGCTATCATCATTGCTAGCATGTTCACCACCACTACTATCATCATTTGATACCTTGCGATCACCCTTGGCCATAAGGCATAGGTGTGTAGAAGATGATGGCGATGGTGGCGGTGAAGATGATGAAGAGTCAATAACAATGGCGCCACCTTCTCATTGTCACTATCATCATCGGATGAGCCACTAGATGAATCAATATCCGTGAGCCAATCACCGACGATGTATGCCTTTCCACTTTTCTTCTTCTTGTGGAAGTCCTTCTTCTTGCCATCTCTCTTCTTGTATGGCTTGTTTTTCTTCTTCTCATCTTCTTCTTCATTGCTTTAGTCATCTTTCTTGCCCTTGTACTTGTTCTTGAACTTGTGTTTCTTGGGCTTGGTGCATTGGTGTGCTAGATGACCAAGTTCTCCACAATTGTAACAATCCATCTCGGAGATTAGTTTCCTTCTAGAGTTAGTGAAGAACTTCTTTTTCTTGCCATCAAACTTGATGCCACTCTTGTTAAGCTTCTTTAGCATCTTGGTGGTTCTTCTCACCATGAGAGCAAGACTTGCATCATCAAATTCATCATCACTTGAGCTCTCATACTCAAGCCTTGCTTTGCCCTTCTCTTGGCTAGCTTTGAATGCTAAGTCTTTTTCTTTCTTCTTAGTAGAGGATGAGCCATCTTGTGGTGTGATGTGCATGTACATCTCATGAGAATTGATCTTTCCTAAGATTTGTGTTGGTGTAGCGGTGGAAAGATCACCTTGATGAAGCACGGTCACAATATGCCCATATTTATCAATGGGGAGGACACTCAAGATTTTTCTTACAACATCGAATGATTGCATTTGAGTGAGTCCAAGCCCATTGACTTCCTCTACAAGATCATTCAAACATGAGTAAATCTCATTAGCACATTCTTTAGGAAGCATCTCAAAAGAGTTAAGCTTTTTCATGATGAGATGATAGCGTTCCTCACGCTCACTCTTTCTTCCCTCATGGAGCGCACAAACGTCCGACCATAGTGCATTGGCGTCCTTGTGGTTCCATACGCGATTAAACACATCTTTGCAAAGGCCTCTAAAGATTATGTTTCGAGCCTTTGCATTCCATTTTTCATAATTCACCTCATCGCCTTGTAGGTGTGTGGCATCCTGAGGTTTTGGGAAACCTTGTGAGGCAGCTCTAAGAATTCCAACATCTAAAGCTTCTAAATACGCCTCCATGCGGATTTTCCAATATGGAAAATCATCCCCCTCAAAGATAGTAGGACCATCCCCGTGAGACATCTTTCTCTAGACGGTTAAGTCTAAATACATGAGCACGTGGCTTCGATACCAATTAAAAGGATCAAGATGCCAAAGAGGGGGGTGAATTGGGCTAATTCTAAATTTCTTTGTAATAATTAAACACTACGGTTAGCCCAATTAACCCCTTGTGCCTAGAAAGTGTTTCTATTGATCTAACGCACAAAAGTTTAGCAACCTATGTTCCAATCCTACTCTAGCATGGCAATTCTATGAATGTAAATGATAAGAATTGAATTGCTCAAAGTAAATGCTCAAAGTAAAGAGAGAAGGAGGAACACGGTGATGTTTTACCGAGGTATCGAAGAGTCGCCACTCCCCACTAGTCCTCATTGGAGCACCCGCGCAAGGGTGTAGCCCCCTTTGATCCGCGCAAGGATCAAGTGCTCTCTACGGGTTGATTCTTCGACACTTTGTCGCGGTGAATCACCCACAACCGCTCACAACTTGAGTTAGGTCATCCACAAGCTCCACCGGTTGATCACCAAACTCCCAATCACCACCAAGCCGTCTAGGTGATGGCGATCACCAAGAGTAACAAGCACGAACTCTCACTTGCCCACGACAAGCCTAATGAGAAGGGTGAATGCACACTTTGCTACTCTTGCTTTCACTAATAAGGGCTCTCTTTGAGATTCTCAAATCTCAATCACCTCACTAGGACTTTGCTCTTCTTGGCACTCTCAAAGGTGTTTCTTAGCTATTGGAATGAGCAAAAGTATCCCCTCACACGAATGGAGGAAGTATTTATAACCTTGGTTGAAAAACGAACCGTTATGTGCCTCTAAGGGGTGACCGGACGCTCCGGTCAGTTCTCCCCGAACTCCAGTGTTTAAGTTGTGACCGGACGCTGGACAATATTCGGTCAGCACTGACCGGACGTGTCCAGTCATGATTTTCCCTGTCTGGAACCTTACTGGAGTCGACCGAACGCTGGCACCCAGCGTCCGGTCGCTCACCTCTCAACGTCCGATCGCACTAGACGAAATCACCTTGATCAAATGAACTGACCAGACTCTGCGCCAGCGTCCGGTCAGCATTTGACCCTCCATTCACTTCCAACTCTCAATCATACATGAATGAAGTTTGCTCCAATGGATCTAAGGGCTTTTTAGGAGCTACCTAGTGCTAGATTTAGCAAGTATGCATCACACCTAACTCACTAAATTCACCTAGGTCAAGCTACCCGTCCATACCCCCTTAATAGTACGGCCAAAGGAAAAACAAAGTCCTAAACTACTCTAAGTGTCTCTTCAACACCAAACGACACTTAGAACTAGTCCATCATTAACCTTGTTGTCCATCCTTTGAAAACCGAAACGATTTCCATCGTAGGGGCATGACCATCATGATAGCCCAATCGATCTCCATTACCGTGACCTAACTTAATTGCCTCTGCAAAACACACGTTAGTCACAGTAATCACGTATTGTCATTAATCATCGAAACTCAACTAGGGGCCTAGATGCTTTCAGGTATGAATGACATAAACGAGAAAGGTATTTTTCCACCAATATTTTTGAAATTCCGTATTTAACCAGAATTTTATCGGATTTGTTTTGGTTTTTTTTCCAGATTTCATGCTCATAGAACCTTTTATCTTGACATCTTATCTTGAAGGCCCAACACTACAGCCCATCCATGAAACCCTAGGTCTCTTTCCTCAAAAAAAATCTCTCTCGGTCTCTCTCAAGAACAGGCACAACCGCGTGGATTTTTTTTATCTTTAATCCTTTTTTATTTAATATTTTAATAATAATCGCACCTAAAATTTTGGTCGTGCCAGCGCCGCTGGCTCGATCAAATAACGTTGTCGCGCCACATGCAATGGCGCGACAACATCCGTCACGTTAGACGGCGTTTTTGACGTGGAAAACACTGTCACGCCTCTCCCGCTGGCCTGACAGTATTGTTCTGTCACGCCACCAGGAGTGGCGTGACTAGACCAAATTTTTGAAAAATCATAACTCTTTGATACGATGTCGGATGAAGATAAAATTTATATGAAAATTGTAGCTCTCTATGAGATCTACATTTTTTTAGTTTTGAGTTTTTTCATTTAAGAACGTTAAGATGCTCAAAAAAATAATATAAACTTTTAAGAGCATAATAACGACTTTGTCGTATTAGAAAAATAATATCGCTTCTGTATGTTGTCAAATGAAGATATTTTTTACATAAAAGTTATAACTCTTAATGAGATCTACAATTTTGTAGTTTTGAGTTTTAACATTTAGAGTCGTTAAGATAATAATAAAATAATATAAAATGTCAGTAGCATAATAATCACGTACTAGCGTTTATCGTATTAGAAAAATAATATTGTTTTTTATCGTGTCAAAGGAAGGTACCTTTTTATATCAAAATTGAAGCTCCCGATAACATCTACAACTTTTATTTAAAAGTAGTTTTATGTTAAAAAGATAAGTTTTGATACACGATTAATATGCTGCTAAAACATTATATTAAATATAAAAATTCAAAACTATAAATTTGTAGATCTCATTAAGGGCTACAACTTTGATATAAAATATATCTTAATTTGACACCATACAAAAAGATATTATTTTTTAAATATGGCAAGCGCTCGTACATTATTATTATGGTGCTGAAATTTTATATTATTATTTTTGAACATCTTAACGTTCTCAAATGGAAAAACTCAAAACTAGAAAGTTGTAGATCTTGTCGAGATCTACAATTTTTATATAAAAATTATCTTCATCCAATGTCGTATTAAAGAGTTATGATTTTTTAAAAATTTAGTCTTGTCACGCCCCTTCCCGCGGCGCGATAAGAGAATACTGACACGCCAACGAGAGTGGCGCCACAAGCTTTTCAACGTCGGAAACGTCATCTAACAGAGGTTACCGCGCCGCGTAGCGCGACCGCGTTGTTTGGTCGCGGGGTCATATATAAAAAGTTTTTTTGATCGGTTATTATTAAAATATTGATTAAAAAATAATTAAAAAATAAAAAATTCTCCCAGCCGCACAGGGGACTGGGGAGCAGCCGGCCAGCCGCCAGCCGTGCGTCCGCGCAGGGCTCCGCCTCCGCCTCCATGCCGCCGCCGGCCAGCCGTGCAGCCGCAAGCCTCGCGCCCGCACAGCCTCCGCTTCTAGGCCGCCGCCGACGTTGGGTTCGCGAGGAACGTGTGGGAGTCCCAGCTGTGGTGTGGGAACTGGCAAGTAGACGACGAGTGTTCGCACACGGGGTACTCCAGCTCCAGCGAGCCCCATATGCCATGGGAAATTTCATAGGGAAAATCCCCAAATCCCTAAATCCCAAGTCCGCTCCTCTCCCACAGTCGGCCGAGCGCGCGATGTCATCGACGTCGGCGCGACGCCGGACCGCCAGAGCCCGTGGTCCTCTCCCACCGCCGTCCGACCGCGCGATGGCATCGACATCGGTGCCACGGCGGTCCGACAGAGGGCCGGCGGCGCAGACCAGCCTCCCTGACGAGATCTGGGAGGAGATCTTCCTGCGTCTCTCCGCCGCGGCCGACCTGGCCCGCACCTCCGCCGCCTGCTCCTCCTTCCGCCGCGTCGTCTCCGATCCCTGGTTCCTCCGCCGCTTCCGGTCCCTCCGCTCCCCTGCAGTCCTCGGGTTCATCAGTAGGGACAAACACGAATTCGTGCCTGTCGATCCTTCCCACCACTCTGCTCCGGAAGCCCGCGCGCTTGAGCAAGCCGCCGACTTCACCTTCTCCTTCGTCCCCGGACCCCACCCGTGGGACCTTTGCCACGCCCGCGATGACCGTGTCCTCCTCTCCCGACGCATCTCCACCAAAATCCCATTCGACGATTTCCTAGTCTGCGACCCCCTGCGTCGCCGGTACGTCAAGATTCCCCGCATACCCGACGACCGCCTCCGCCCCACGCATTGGGCATTTGTTCCCCGTTCTAGCTCCAGCCGGCGAGAATGACGAGGATGAATCGTTCAGAGTTATCTGCACTGTGCTGGAGGCCGTATCGTATCGTGGATTATTTACTGCTGGCCGGTTTGGTGTGAGAGAAAAATACTGTTCCCGGCTGGAAATTTACGATCGTTTACGAGCAAGCGAACAGGCTGGTCATGGCTTTTGTCTTCTCTTCCTGCAACCAGACGTGGCGAGGTATTATTAGCACAATCTATTTGCCTAATGGCTATAAATTTACTGAATATATGCCCTACTATGCGCACGGCTGCTTGTACTGGATGTTCTATGGCATGGGCTATTCGCTAATGCTTGATACAAGTGCGATGGAATTCTCCGTCATTGACCTCCCGCCCCACAATTTTGATTCAGAGCGTGCCATTTTTGAGGAAGAGGAAGGCACACTCAGGTTCTTAACTATTGCTGATGGCACAATTGACCTGTATTACAAGAATTGGCAAAGCAATGGTGTTGGCGCACAAGAGTGGCAGCATGACAACCTGATTCCATTGCCCAAAGACTCTGGGATAAACTATACATGGACCATTGTGGGCACAGAAGGGCATTGCTTAGCTCTACTAGGGTCTCGTGAAATTTGTGATGAGTTGCGAAAGTCTGAATATTTTGTACTGGACACCAAGGCATTGCTTCTTGAGAAGGTCTGCACCTTGAGCAATATAGTGCTCCTTAGTGTTCCTTATGCAAGATTTCCACCACCGTTCGCACTGCCAAGCATATGAAATGGTAAATACTGTCTTCCATGTTTCTTCAGCTGTAGGGAACTATATTGTATTTGTGGTTTGCTATGTCACCTACTTGTTACCTAAGTGCACTTGCTGCTGGCATATCCAAAATTTTCTCACATCCACCGTTGTCACCATAAAGCCCTTGTAATCCATGTGATCCTTTGGTGTTTTGGATTAATTTTTTCTATCATGATATGTTGCTTTGGAAGCTAACCAAAGTACATAATGTAGTAGTTAGGAAATTTCTGTAGCTTTTTGCTACAAAATAGTTGTTACAATCAATATCTTTGCATACAGATATCTTGCTCTAACAAAAGTTGCCACTTTCGGACATTCGTGTATCCTTATATGACAATTGTTTTTCCCATGTCTATCTTTTTTTGAAAAGTGAAGTATTTGACCCTACCCTCACATATCAATAGTGAACCCAGAAAAAGGCTTAACTACATATTGCTCTTGTCCATCCATATGTGCTTTTATATGATCTACTTTCTATACAAGTTTAGTATTGAATTTGATATTAATAACATATATGGACAAGGAATGTTTTGTAAAATTTGTAAAAACTATCATGTTTGATAAACTCCGCGTATGTTGTCTCAACATAGCATGTCCCAAGCCCTGATAAAGGAGGAGGGTTGTGATAGGCGTGGCGTGCCAACGTTAAATCTAGCCATTCTAATGAAGATGAAACCCGAAAGAAAACTGTTGGGGCGTAACCCTCTTAGCGACGCGCCATATCGTAACCCGGATATGGTGTTAAATGGGCAAGGGCCGGGTCGGCACCCCCTTGGTGACGCGTCGTGTCGTGATCTGGGCATGGTGTCAAGTGAGCAAGGATCGGGTCATCGCTTCCTTAGTGGCGCCCTACATCGGCGCCCAGGCCAAAAAAAATTTAAGCCCTTTTTTTGAATTTTTTTCACAAATATGCCCCTGGAGGTATGGTTTCAAAATCTGGACCCTTAGCTCGGCGTCATCATTGCTGGCGCCGAGCTTACACGTCTCGGCGCCATCGTTGCTGGCGCCGAGCTCTTGGGCTCGACGCAGACGTGGCGGTGACATGGCAGGCAGCTCGGCGCCATAGATCTTGGCGCCATGGTTACTAGCGCCAAGCCTGTCTTATGTATGGGCCCTCCTTTCCTTTCTCTCTTGCTCTCCATCTCTCGCACCGCTAGCGCCCGACCGCACCATCGCGTCATCGTTGCCCGCGCCCGCGCAGCCTCGCCCTCGCCCTCTCCCGGTAGCCCGCGCCCGTGCCCGGTCACCCTTCCCCACGCCCTCAGCCGCGTCCGCGGCGGACCCCTCGCCCGCGCAATGCCGCCCACGCACGCCCCCATGCCGCCCGCGCCCGGCCTAGACCGACGTGCCGCCCGCACCCGCCTTGGCCGCGCCGCGCCACGCCGTCGCCGTGCCGTGACCGTGCCGTGGTCACGCCGCGCCCGCGCCCACCATGCCGTGCCGCCCAAGCCTGGCCTCGCCCGCCGTGCCGGCCGCGCCGCGTGGAGCGTCGGCCATCCCGCGCCCGCCGCGCGCCACTGCCGGCCCTGGCCCCTGCAGCGCCCCACCGTGCCGCCGTCGGCCCGGCTCGTCGGCCTCACCCATGCCTGGCATCCGCTGCGACTCCGTCGATGTCCGCGACTCCGTCGTCGGACAGGTAAAAATTGTGAGCTTTGATTGTAGTATAGTAGTTTTGGTATTTGTTATTTACTAGTTAATGTGATGACTTGGGTAGTTGATTTAGTTAGTGATCTAGTGAGATAGATATGTAGATAGATAGAAACATAGATACATTGGTAAATACATATAGTTAGATATCTACTTAGATAGGTAGTTATATATTTAGTTAACTAAATAGGACGACTATTTAGTGAGTACACTGTATATATATACGTAGTTATTATCTTATTTACTTAATTTGTAGTTAGAAAGTACTTGTTAGGTACTATCTATCGTCTAATTTGGGCTAAAGGACACGCGTTTCGTTATGTGTTTAAACTAGATGGACAACCTAGTGACCATATATCATAGAGGCACCGTTGAATGCGATCGCTATGGATATGTTGAGTTTATTGACATGCAAAGTGTGCCTATGCTATTTAATGATTGGCCTTCATTTAGTGAGATAGTTGTAAGGGCTCGGGAGGAGCTGCATTGCCTTAGAGATGATGATGATGATGGCATTATAGTTGAGGGTGTACTGCACCTTGGTTCTCCTCCCAACATTCTCAGACGAATGATCCCAATTGGGTGTGCGGATAGTTGAGATTGACGAACTATGTGAAGAGTCAGCTGCAATGTTTGGACGTGGTTGTGCGTCAGGTGTTAGTTGATCCCATCCCTCATGAGTTTTTCCCATCAATGGGTCAGCAGACACACTTCGATCCTCTCATCTCGGAACCTGATATGTATGTGGAGGTTGCACCTACAGTTCCCAATGCTCAATCTGCCCCCAATGAGGTAGTTGGAGATGCTTGTCAGACTCATGTTGTTGTGGCAGATCCTTATCATGAGATCCCTTTGACATAGAATCATCCGAGTAAGTGTCTTAACTGCATGGTTATTGGGAGCTTACCCCTTTCCTTACATCTATTTCTTTCATTCTTTCTTCATTTCTCTACTTATGTTGCAGGAGACATTCCTAACAATGTGGATGTGCCCCCTGTTGCTGCGTAAGTGCACTGTAGAGATGGATTCTGTGGCTCCAATAGTGTTGAAATTATGAATGATTTGGAGCCATATGAGATGGCAAGGGCTCTTGATTCTGATGATGATCGCCCTATTGGAGAGCTGACAGAGAGTGATGTTGAGATGCTGAGGCGTATCTTTCTCGACCACCGTGATCCAAGAGTTCATGAGTTCAGCGATCCACTGCTCAAAATCACAGAGTAGTGGAGGGGTCTGCAAAAAATGCATTTGTTACAAAACAAAAAAACATGCAAGATGTCATATGACACAAACATCAATTCCTCACCATCTTGTTAATGCGGCGCTGACGAAGTGTAGGCTCAAACGCAAAATTGGAACACATCCAATACCTCTGCCTATATGTGTCCTCTTCATCGGACTTGGCTACCTTGCAAGGATCGCCGCAAAAGCACGTGGGCACTAGAACACCACTAGGCAGAGGCAATGGGTCGAAGGCATTTCCGGTCATCCAGCCATAACTACAATACAACCAATTTCGTTCTAAGAACCGAAAGCAATTAACATTAAACCCTACAACTAGGGTTTCCTATTTGATGCACAACAATGAACCCATAACATAACAACATGCGCTACGGTTACCTTGGTTTGCTAGCTTTTCCACGTCTTGGCATCCTACGGTTGTATAATACAAATATTAAAAATTGCATGAAACCCTAAGTAATGATGATTCTTTGGTTGAAAAATCCGACTAATATATACCGAATCGATGCGAAAAAAACTAGGAGGGGAGCGAGGATACCTTGCTCTCGAAGATCTATGGATCAAATCAAAGTTTCCAAGGTCCAATATGCCGATTCGTGAGGTAGGGCGAAGTGGGGAGAGAAAAAACCCGAGAGGGAGGAGAAAGAAGAGGAAGAAGGCTCGGGCAGAAATGTTGGGGGTGGTGGTTAAAACACCACATCGGCATCATAGATCCTGGTGCCAAGCTCAGTGCCAAGATCTATGGCGCCAAGCTCGGCGCTATGATCTACGGCGCTGAGCTCGGCGCTAGGATCAACGGCGCCGAGCTACCTGCCAAGTCACTGCCACGTCTGTGTCGAGCCCAAGACCTCGGCGCCAGCAACGATGATGTCGAGAAGTGTAAGCTCAGCGCCAGCAACGATGGCGCTGAGTTAAGGGTCCAAATTTTGAAATCTTACCTCCAGGAGTATATTTGTGATTTTTTTTTTTAAAAAGGACTAAAAAATAAAAAATTTGGGCGCCCGGGTGTAGTGAAAAATGAGCAAGGGTCTTCACATCTGAGTCGACGGGGGCGAAGGGTAAGGAAGCTAGTCGAACCAACTAGGATCCATTTAGGCAGTTGGAATGTAGGGTTACTTACAGGTAAGTTAAGAGAATTAGTTGATACCGCGATTAGGAGACGTGTAAATATATTATGCATTCAAGAGACTAAATGGAAGGGTCAGAAGGCGAAGGAGGTGGACGATACAGGTTTCAAGCTTTGGTACACAGGGACAGTCGTGAATAGAAATAGAGTAGAAGTTTTGATTGATAAGAGCCTCAAGAATGATGTGGTGGGAGTGAGAAGGCAAGGAGATAGGATTATATTAGTCAAGCTTGTCGTTGGTGATATGGTCTTGAATTTAATTAGTGTGTATGCCCCCCAAGTAGGCCTCGACGAGAGTGCTAAGAGATAGTTCTAGGAAGACTTAGATGGCCTGATTAGAGTTGTACCTAGTAGTAAGAAGCTTTTTATAGGAGGAGATCTTAATGGGCATGTAGGTACTACAAGCGCAGGTTTCGAGGCAGTTCATGGAGGTTTTGGGTATGGTAGTAGGAATCAGGAGGGGGAGCAAGTTCTGGACTTCGCGGTAGCTTTTGACCCGATGATAGCCAACACTTTCTTTAGAAAGAGAGAATCTCATCTAGTGACCTTCAGTAGCAGACAACACTCTAGCCAGATTGACTTTGTCCTCACAAGAAGAAAGGACATACGAGCATGCTTGGGTTGCAAGGTGATACTAGGGGAGTGTGTTGTTTCTCAACATAAGCTTTTGGTGGCAGACTTTCATTTTCAGGTGCGTACCCGTAGGGATAAACAAGCTAAGATTGAAAGAACAAAGTGGTGGAAACTGAAAGGGGAGACATCAGAGGTATTCAGGGAAAGGGTTATCAAAGAGGGCTCTTGGAAGGAAGAAGAGGACATAAACAACATGTGGGAGAAGATGGCAACCAACATTCGGAAGGTGGCCTCAGAGGTGTGTGGAGTAACCAAAGGAAGTGGAGGCGAGGCTAAAGATACTTGGTGGTGGAACGAGGAAGTACAAAGGGCTATTAAGGAGAAGAAAGAATGCTATAGACGCTTGTACCATGATAGGAGTGTGGACAACATAGAGAAGTATAAGGTGGCAAAGAAGACTACAAAGCGAGCTGTAAGTATGGCAAAGGGTAGAGTGTACGGGGATCTTTACCAACATTTGAGTACGAAGGAAGGAGAGAAGGACATTTATAGGATGACTAGGGTTCGTGAGAGAAAGACAAGGGACTTCAACCAAATTAAGTGCATTAAGGATGAAAGGGAGTATCTCTTGGTGAAGGAGAGGATGAGATCCAACATCGATGGCAAGAGTATTTTGACATATTGTTCAATGGTGAGAATACGGACATAACCTTTCAGTTGGATGACTCTTTTGATGACACCAATAGGCGCTTTGTGCGGAGAATCCAAAAATCTAAGGTCAGAGAGGCGTTGAAAAGGATGAAAGGAGGTAAGGCGATGGGACCGGATGGTATCCCAATCGAGGTGTGGAGATGCCTCGGGGACACAGCTATAGTATGGCTAACCAAGCTATTCAACCATATTTTTCGATCGAACAAGATGCCTGGCGAGTGGAGAAGTATATTGGTACCGATCTACAAGAATAAATGGGATATTCAAAGTTATACTAATTACCGGGGAATTAAGTTGATGAGCCATACTATGAAGCTATAGGAGAGAGTTATCGAGCATCGCTTGAGAGCAAGAACGCGGGTCTCTATGAACCAATTTGGTTTCATGCCCGGAAGGTCAACCATGGAAGTCATTTTCTTAATAAGACAAGTTATGGAGCGGTATAGGGAGAAGAAGAAGGACCTACACATGGTTTTTATTGACTTGGAGAAGGCTTATCATAAAATACCAAGGAATGTTATGTGGTGGGCTTTGGACAAACATAAAGTCCCAACGAAGTACGTTGGGCTCATTAAAGACATGTACAACAATGTTGTGACTAGTGTTCGAACAAGTGATGGAGACACGGATGACTTCCCGATTAGGATAGGACTACATCAAGGGTCAACTTTGAGCCCTTATTTGTTTGCCTTAGTGATGGATGAGGTCACAAGGGACATACAAGGGGATATCCCATGGTGTATTCTTTTCGCGGACGATGTAGTGCTAGTTGATGAAAGCCGGACAGGAGTGAATCAGAAACTAGAATTATAGCGGCAGACTTTGGAGTTCAAAGGTTTTAGACTCAGTAGAACTAAAACCGAGTATATGTGATATGAGTTTGGCACTACTACTCGGGAGAAGGAAGATATTAGTTTGGAAGGTCAAGTAGGGCCTAGGAAGGATACCTTTTGATATTTAGGATCAATGCTACAGAGAGACGGGGATATTGATAAAGATGTTAGCCATAGAATCAAAGCAGGGTGGATGAAGTGGCGCCAAGCATCTGGTGTCCTATGTGACAAAAGGGTACCACAGAAGCTAAAAGGCAAGTTTTATAGGACGGCGATTAGACCTGCTATGTTGTATGGTGCAGAATATTGGCCTACGAAAAGACAACCTGTTCAACAGATAAGTGTCACGGAAATACGTATGTTGCATTGGATTTGTGGTCATATAAGAAGGGATCGAGTTCAGAACAATGATATACGTGGTAGATTAGGGGTAGCACCAATTGAAGAAAAGCTTGTCCAACACTGGTTGAGATGGCTTGGACATGTCCAACGGAGACCTCCAGAGGCACCGATGCGTAGTGGAATCCTAAGCCAGGATAGCAACGTGAAGAGACGCAGAGGAAGACCGAAGTTGACTTGGGTGGAGGCAATAAAAGGAGACTTGAAATGATAGAATATACCCAAAGACTTAGTCTTAGATAAGAGTGATTGGAAAACAGCTATTCACGTGTCTGAACCTTGATTGCTTCTGCTGGGTTTCAACTCTAGCCTACCCTAACTTTTTGGGACTTAAAGACTTTGTTGTTGTTGTTGTTGTATCATGTTTGATAGATGTATTATCAGTCCACTACAATTTGTTTATGTCATTAGTCATTTACTCATCTTGTTTTTTTTTTGGGTGTACTCTGTATACTATAGGTGGCGCCTGAATACTATTGAGTCTGTGACAGACAAAATTTTTCTAGCGCATGAATACTAGGGCAGTCAAATTTTCTCTGTTTTTCTTCGAAAAAAAATGCAGAGTTAAAATCAGTTGTATGCATCCCTTTTGATAGATTTCAAATTTGCATTACCGTACATAATGAAGTGCTTGTTTCACACATGCACTAGCATATAGTGACTTCATGTTGGCCTAGCACGGCTAACAACTAACTTTGTTCAATCCCTCTTGATTATTCTAACACTGTGTTCTTTGGTTGGTCTGCTCTCTTGACTTTGAGGTGACAGAGCCGCATGGTTGGGAGCATCTGTATGAAGGCTTAGCCATGTCATGCAAGACGTCTACAGCTACTAGCACTCTAGCAGTGATGAGCATTCATCTGTAGATGATCGGCTGTTATTAGTGGTTTAGTCTCTGGAGTTTTGTTCCTCTTGTTTGTCCTTTTGCCCTGATTTGTGCCCTTAAATATGTATATGTACTCATGATCTGTTGGTGTTGCCTGGTACAATTCTGAAGACAAACAACAAACCATTATAATTTACTTCTACCATTTGCTTCTTTTGCTTGTGAGAATCATGTGATTTGTCCTAATTTCTACCAATATTATCCCCCAAACCTGATGGTGGATCACAACTGATTTGTCATAGCAGTAATGGATTCATGGTTTGTAGACTTAACATCACCATAGAAGTGTGGATCGGTTAGTAAATACTCATCACTAATTATTAGCAGCAATTGTACACAGTCAAGTAACTGTCAGGTGAATGCAATAACCTGTAGTTGATTGAACTAATAATGATGCTTTTTAGTTCGCTGCATCTTGTTATGCTGATTGATTTATTGTATGCTGATACTAGCAGCCAAGTCATGGAATATCGGGCTTTTGGCTGATTTTGTGATGTTCTATTATTAGAAATCTAATTTTGGATAGCCTTGGTTCTAACAAGACAGACTTTATGTTATTGCTTTTACTTGTGCGTAACCTCTTCAACAAAATAGGAGTTGCAGTCGAAAGCTATTTTTTCACTCAAATGACAAATATAACTTGTGTAATCATTTGATGTTATTTTCTTCAGCTTAAAGCATACCATTTAACATTAATATGCCTTGTATAATATGGTCGCTACTGCTATAATTCACAATTGTTTACGAAAATGGTTTCTCAAGCATTGTGGTTGAATAGCTTTCTTCATTAAAGGCCATGCACCACTGGACACTCGAATACTTCTGTGCGTGTTGATTTTTTCTGTGCGTGTTTCTCGGAACACACAGAAAATTTGTAATTATTCTGTCGGTTTCAAAAAATCCCCACAGAAATATAGAAAAACCGATGGAATAATTGAGTTATTTTCTGTGCATGACAATACACACAGAAAAACAATGCACACCCACAGAGAAATAGCAATTATTTTGTGGGTTTTTTTAACTCATAGAAAAAATGACACAGGCACAATGGCACAATATAGAATAGAAAAGAGAGTGAAAAAAAAGAAAACAAAAACACCCTAAAACTAAATCCTCTCGCGGCCGCCACCGACGCTATCCCAAACGCGCCGCCAGAGGCCGAACTCCGCAGAGACTGCTCGCACTCCCGTAGTACCGTCGCTCCCGGCTCCAAGTCCGCCGCTCGCCGCACAAGACCACCCCCATCTGCACATTCGCCGCTCGCCGCTAGGCACCCCAGCTCCATGGCCGCCGCTCGCTGCCCTAGGTCCGCTGTCGCCTAGATCTGCCTCCAGCCCACCGACGGCCGTAGCCACCAGCCCGCCGGCAGCCGTAGCCCCTCCGGTGCATGGCCCTAGCCCTGCGGGTGGCCCTTCGGGCGTGGCCATAGGCCCGCCGCCGGCCATCCAGGAACATCCCCAGGAGGCTGTCTCCCTCCCGTCCAGCGCACGTCCCGGCGCGACGCCCCTCGTCTCTCTGGCGCGCCGCCCTAGATCTGCCTCTTCACGGCCGGCCCTCTTGGCGCGGCCCCTCCCGTGGCGCCGCCCCAGGTTCACCTCTCCGTGGCTGGCCCTCTCGGCGCGGCCCCTCCTGTGCGCCGCCGGCCGCCACCGCAGCCCGCCGACGGACATCACCCCTTCCAGCACGGCCCCTCCCGTGCGCTTCCCTAGGCCCGCTGTCGGTCGAGGCTTGTGCCAGATTTGCCGGCAACGCACTTGCACGCGACCTCCCTGCGCCAGATCCACCGGCGGTCTGCACGCGGCCTCTAGGGAGCGGCCCGTCCTTGCTTGTCGCTTCTGTTCCCTTCCTTCGTGCAAAACTGAGCACGAGCCCCAATTTAAGCTATTTGGTTATCTGTATTCAGAACGGATCTGATCTAACCCCAAGTGTAAGGTGATGTACTTTAATCCTCTACTCTAGTGTAAAAGATGATGTATTATTCCTGATTTAGTTTACTAGTAAAGTAATATATTATAAAAATTGCTTTACTCAATTCGTTCAATTATGACTATCTATGCTTAATAGATGTCCTGGAATATGACTATCTATGATTAAATATGAGTCGCTATCCCGCATGCCTTTCTGGATAATCTAGAATTGATGTGTAGCTTGACCAGAAAAAGATTAATGCCTTTCTGAATAATCTGGAGTTCTTGTGTTAAGTGAAACAGAATAGCTAAAATTAATGAACAAGTTAGCATTGATGGTTTGACTCTCTGGACACATTAGTATTTGAGATTATTTCTCCTTTTTGTTATGCTGTGTAAGTGTAACACAAGACTTTTAGGGGCTTATTTCCGCTCATATTCTCAGTCTCCGTGCTCTGCTCCGCCACTGCTACATGTTGTTTGAGGCTCCATCTGCTCTCTACGAGTTGCTGGTAAGTCGTGCTTTCAAAATAACATGTTTAACTTGCTCTCTTTGTTGCATGTGTGGCATTTGAGATTAACCTATGTCCCTCACATGATGAGGATGCTCTGCTCTAAAATTTTGTAAACGCTTGTTACTTTGGTTCCTTTGCAATGGATCTGGACCAGGGTTTGGCCCTGGAACTATAAAATATAAACAGAAAACATGTACCTTGGTTATCATGTAGACATCCACGTTGCTTCCACTACCCAAGTCATTGAAGATACCTGCGCATATTGCTTCCGACACCAGTTGTATTCCCTCTTCCCTCTAGAATATATAATATTGATATTTTCATGACATGTACCTATTCAGTACCTATAGGCAGCATATCAGCCATAGTGGCCTCACTAATAGCATGAATTTTTTTACTGGAAATTCTAATCTCATGTCCCTGATGTACTGCAGTAAAGATTTTGGGCTAAACAAGGACTGAAGGTTCCTGTTGGAGGTAGACAGTGAAGAGTTGTTGAGTACCTGTGAGACTCAAGGTACACTTCTTTCTTCACTAGTTTTATTTGTTGTATGACGATGTTGTTATTCTACATTTTATTTGTGTGCCCACTTGTCTGAGTTTGGAATGTCTGTCCTAGCACCAAAAATAATTGAGCTTCCTTTGTTGTGATATCTAATATATTAATATTTGAAACGGAACTAGTTAATATGTCAAGCCGAACATGGATGTATAATGGTTGGCAACGTGGCAAAGCTCCCTCAAATGAATGGATTGATGGAACCAATGAATTCTTGAATAGTGCATTTTCAATTCCTGGTGTAGCTGAAAATGATACTATTAAGTGTCCATGTGCACAATGTCGGAACTACTTTAGGCATATAAGATACACTATAGAGATGCATTTGTGTAGGCATGGTTTTAAGGAAGACTATGAAACTTGGACTCTGCATGGTGAGGGGCTGATTTCACATGATGGATATGATGGTGTGGGAAATAGAGAGGGTACTGATGAAGTTGATCAGATGGATCAAATGTTGGTTGAGCTTGCTGGGCACCATCCACCTATACTGGATACTGAACCATCAGCATATGCCAAAGCTTTCTATAGGATGGTTGCTAGTGCAGATGAGTTGGTGCATGATAGAACCACACACTCACGCTTGTCTGCTGTAGCTCGCTTGTTTGCTGTGAAGTCACGGTACAACATGTCCGTCGCAGAATATGATGATATACTAGGTATAGTACATGAACTCCTTCCTCCTGACTCCAAGTTACCTAATGACTTCTACCAATCTAGGAAATTATTAGAGGGTCTTGGTATGCAATATATCAAAATTGATGTTTGCTATAACAATTGCATGCTATTCTACGAAGATAACAAGGACAAAGAAAAATGTTAGCATCTCAAAAGCTGAATTTGGAGGCACTATAGGTAACACAACAAACACTGGTGGAATGAAAAGGGATACCATTAAAAGTTAGCCAGGACTGTATTTTAATTTTTTGTGTGCCATTGCAGGCAAATAAACAATAGGTGCCATAAATCTGATAGGATGTGTCTTAGCTTAAAGTAGATGATGTCCAGGACTAGGACAAAGTATATTTTCTGTGACATGGATCATTTTCCACCACTAATCCAGGACATGGATCATAAACTTTGGTAATACTAGTCTGTTGAAAGCTGCCAGTGTACTGACATGCCAAACTTTCATGAACAACTAAGCAAGCAAATACAAGTCATCTGTGGGATTAAATATGATAATGATTTGATAAGAGATAGTTTATCAAAGTTTTAATCAGGGAGTTAGCTGAAAGTTTGCTATGGTCATTACCTGTTTTGTTGCAGATAAGAAGATTATGGCTTATAGTACCTAGCAGCAACCATGATTTGTTTTCCTTGTCATCTCTTTCATAGAGTTCAATTCATACTGTTGTAGTAGGTGAGTGTGGCACAAGAAGATCCATATACTTGGCTGCTAGCTGGTAATAAAACAGTAAGCTGCACCAAACTCTACTATTTTAGCAACTACTAGTGACTGTGACTAATTGGTGATTAATTAAGCAGTAAGCTGCTCATCACACTCAACTATTTTAGCAACCATTAGTGCTTAGATGGTTGTCTACTTGTGTGTACGTATAATATGATCTTTTTTTTTAAATTTATGTAAACCTACACCAAAGTCTTATCTCTTACATGTTCACTGTGAACTTCCATGTCCGAATACTTGCATGAATTCTACTGCAGTTGCTGTGAACTTCCATATCCTTGCAGCCTTTTGTGCTGACCTATTACTTTATTTATAGGCAATTCAGTTATATTTACTACCCACCACCTTACAAATACACTACTCAGCTTGGGGTCATACTTAGAAGAGAATATCCAGGTGTGATTGTGGAGGTGGTTGAGAACGGTGATGAATTCAAGCGCCCAGCTCTAGATTGGGCTGATTATTTTCATAAAAATCCTAAGGCTACGGAAATGACAAGGGGAGAAAAAGTGGTTTCCGAATTTTGGGTAAGATACCTATGTTCAATCTGAAATTTCTGAGCAACATCTAAAACTTGAAATTTCTAAAATCTATGCAATGTGAAACCTATGTTCATGGTTTTGTACACATGCAGCGTTTGTTCCAAGTTGCAGTAGGAGATCAACAAGATGCGGACTGTGTTCTAGAAGCCTGTTTGAAGAAAAGGGTGAGGAACATGATGTATCAAGTCCGTGTGGATGCTGTCAAGGAGTACTACAGGCAAATAAAACACATAGAAATCAAAGATACAGTAGCGTGCCATATTGACCTCGAGTATGAGCAATACAAGCAAGGAAAGCTCGAGTGGTTGAATGATGAGGTGTGGCTCCTCCTTTGTGCTTATTGGTGCTCAGATGAGTACAAGGTCCAACGTAAGAGGGGGCAAACATCTCGCTCAAGTAATGAAGATATTGCTCAAAACCGAGGAGGATCTAGACCATTCACAGAGACACAACAAATATTGGTATGCATGTGTATATTCTTTATTCTTTAATGTCTTTTTAGGAACTTAGTAGCCTATTGTATATTCATATCTCATTGGAAATTTTACTATTTTTTAGGAAGCTAACTTTGGACCACAGAAAGCAACCCCTATTAATACATTTGCTGCGATGAAATCTGGCATGAAAAGCCTGGATAGCAATGGTAGATGTGGTTCAATCAGTAGCCACAAAGCACAGAAACGCATGGTATGTATGTGACATGTGTGCTGAAAATTTCTTCTTGTACAGTTCTAGGGTGTATACTACTTCGAGTGGTGTTGAGTTTAGTTGAAGATATTACTGCCCCCCCTAAAGATAAAAAGGGGGCCATATCTCACCTAATCCTATGTAGGAATTCTTCTTTTTTGTAGTAACACAACCATCTTTTATGGATGGACTTCCATATGTTCCATTAGGACATTGGCACTGAAATGTACCCAGGAAATTTTGGTAGATTCCATAGCAACTATATGCCTCCGGGTTCTCACACTCATCTATGTCTGGAAAATACATGCATAACAAAATGGACAAAGTTAACACACTACACATTTGGAAGAATACCATAACATGTAGTAAGCATATGTATTGTAATGCCATGTGTATCGATGGATAAAACTAAATGATGTTATATATGGAGGAAAGCTATATGGCACTTGGTTCCCTTATCGAAAAATGGCACTTGAGTGTTTTTTAGTCCCCCAACACACGAAATTGTAGGGACTGGATTCGATATGGTCATCATCTTTTGTCATATAATTTTGTAGCCAATCGATTTTAATGTACAGTATCGTATCTTGTTTTTGAGTCCCCCAGCACAAGAAAGCATGGCCGTCTTGCCATAGCAAATGGTGCGGTTAAGTCTTCAGATGTCAGGGCAGCCGGAAGGGAAATAAGTGTGCGTCTATCAAATTTAGTGACTATGCAAAACATGTCTCGAGAAATGGAAGAGCTACGTCGTGCAAATGGAAGGCTGCAACGAGAGAATCGTGAAAAGGACAACGCACTGCACCAAAACAAAGTTCTTGTAGGCTTGGTACTGGTATGTGCAATGCTCTTGTAAATAATTCACCAATATTGTATGTGAATTATCTAATGATTTAAATTTGAAATATCTGTGCTTGCAATACACTTGTAGAACCTTTACCAGGAGACAGGAAGGGTTGTACTAGAAGAAGCGTTACGACACTTGTCCGATGCGCAAGCAATTGTGAGTATATCTTCATTCCACCATGAACATGTTTTGTAGCTATCATATCCATCACTTAGAGATTTTAATATGGAAAGGAAGTAGAAACTGATTAGTATTTTGTGGGGTACTATTCAGAATGTCAACACACAGTGCAGCAGTGAGGAAGTGGCCTCATGTTGATTGTTGTATAGCTATTGCAGTTAATTTGCATGGCTATTGCAGTGAGGAAGTGGCCTTATGTTGGTTTGTAATATTTCACACCTTGATTCTCTTCTTTCTCTTTTTGGCTGTTGCTTCTGTCTTTTGGGTACTGGTACTTTAGATGGTTCCTGGCATTATTCAGTTGGTACTAGCTTGTACCTCTAGATAAGGAGGAGATGTTTGGCTACTTGATTTGGAACATGCACATGAGCATTATATATTTTTTGGGAGATGTATTGAAGTGGTAATTAACCTTCAAGGCATCGCAAGCATTATCGACATGTTGCTCTGGCTTATTCTCATATCAGTGATGTCATATGATGTTTTTGCTATGGGGGCATTGGGCTGACATTTGTATGCATGATTGACTTCTCTAGTGGGATGGTAATGTACTTTGATAGATCAATTTAGTACGATGCAAAATTCAATTCTGGGAAGCACACTGTTGTAGGCTCACATGGGTATATTATCACACAAATCCTAATAGCCTTGTTGTGCATTTCAAGATGAAAGCGTTGTGGATCCTTCACTTTTCTGCATTCCACTTACTGTAACTTTGTTCACATTCAGGCAACTGGGTCTTCTCATGCTGCCTCAGAATCTGCCAACAATGGTAATGATGTTGGCCACACCAATGGGGATCTTCATGCTGCAAACGTTGACAACAATCAAGGTTCCGACAACAATGGCGATCATGCATCGATAATGTGATGGTTGTGTTTAGTTGCAAAACACGGATGTGATGGTGGTTTCTTCTTTTGTAGAGTCGTGCTTTTGCACATTAACTAGTAGTGGCTCTAATCTGTTAGCTTTAGTTTTAGCTATAATATGACTCAATGATGCATGATGGTACTTTACTCATCTTGACTGAGACTTGAACTGTTGAGATGAGATGGTAATGCTTTTGAATGTATCAATGACGGACCATTTGGACATCATCTATATGTAGCCTGGATGGCATTAATGAATGTGTTGAACATTTGGATCTTTATATGTATGCTATCTATTATGTTGTGATGAAATTACACTATGGACAGTTCATATTTAATATGTTGTTGCAATTGTTCTCTTGTATATAATTATTGTATCCAATTTGTTCTATGGTTAAGGGTTTTTCTGTTGGTGGTCTGTTATTTTTCTGTGCGTTAAACGAGACCGACAGAAAAATAAAAGTTTCCTGTGAGTGTACAACATTGACAGGAAAATCATTTTTCTGTCGGGCTTTTCTTTTTTCTGTGCGGATTAACGCACAGAATATTTAAATTTAACCTGGCCTAACGCAATTTTTCTGTGCGTGTAACACCCACAGAAAAATCATTTTTCTGTCGGGCTTTTCCTTTTTTCTGTGAGGATTAACGCACACAACATTTAAATTTAATCTGGGCTAACGCAATTTTTCTGTGCGTGCAACAGCCACAGAAAAATTATTTCTGACAGCGAACACACAGAACAATTGAATTTTTCTGTCATTATATTTCTGTGGGTATTTTTCTAAGGGTACACCGTCAGAAAAATATTTTTCTGACGGTATTCGCATTTTTTTGTGTGTTTTCGCACACACAGAAAAAACGAGTTTCCAATAGTGATGGGTATTTCAATCCAGATGTACTTTTTTAATATTCTGGTGAAAAATACCATTATAGTTATTCATCTAATCAATAAAATATAGTCTTGATTTATACTACACCCCAAGTTAATGAAGTGTTAAATGACAGTTTGGCATCACATTGTCTCACACAACATTGTGAGTGAATGTTATTAATTTGGTAAGATAGCTTGTCAGAAATAGAACAAATGCTACAAGAATTCAGAACTTGTGGTGGCTATGATATGATCAGGGGCGGATGCAACGGGGGGGGGGGGGGGTTTGGGGGTTGGGGGGGGGCTCAAGCCCCCCTACCGATACCGGAGCAGTGGAGCGCCCCTGGAGCCCCCATGGATTTTTAGGCAAAGTTCTATGTGTAGGTGGGGCTGAGACTTAAGATCGAGCAGCAGTCGGAGGTATGTTGCTGTCGCACTTTTGTTCAACACCCCCCTAAAATTTTTTCTGGATCCGCCGCTGGATATGATTGTAGGAGTGTATGTATACGAGTTACTGATTAAGTCAGCTGATCACTCCATATCTTAACTTGTAGGAAATTGAGTAATGCTTTATCTGGTGTGCAATTTATTAGAGAATAGAAATAGCAGTCACTGTTTCATCATTGACAGTTGATGCAACATCTGTATGTAGTCAATGGACTAAATAGGTTGGTTTAGTTTAACTGCTCATGTAAATTTGATAGCTTTCTTATAAGTTCATAGTAGTGACAGGAGCTGGAAGGTGATAAATCCGGACATAGGGTTCTTTTTGTTTCTGGGCTTCTCGAGTCTTAAAAGTTGTTTCATGCTAATTCTACTATAAATCTGACATTGCTCGTCTTGGTTTAGTTTGTGCCCATACTTATTGCTCAACCCTCAGTGAGCAAATCAGCTATCAATTTAAATTTATTGTTTTTGCTTTGTTTGTGTACCTTCTAAAAGAACAGGAGTTATTGTGAAAACCATTTTCTAAATGCAATTATATGGTTTTGATTGGTGCGCAGCAACCCATTTCCTTTCATGCAAATATGACTTTATGATATGATGCTTGTTATGATACATTCCTGTTTTCTATAATGATTGCTCTGGTATTGTTGAATAGCTCTGGTATTGTTGAATAGCTTTGATGGTGGTTCTATACCATTGACTTGTGGTTGCACAGATGGTTCTGCAATCAGCATTAGGTTTCTTCACCACTCATAAAAGAATATATGTTAAAGTTAAGTTGATGATAACCAAATGTTTTTAATTTAATAATTGATTGAAATTAGAATTAAAGCTAAGCTCTATATGACCGAGGTTAACAGCACAATGTCTCACACGACCCAATTGAGTATTAGTTGGCATTAGCATTACACAGCGGAGTTACTGCACCTATCATTGTTTTGGATAAAATGTTGTATTTTAAGTATCTTGCAAGTGATTTTGGTGTTGTGTGAACCCAGTGTGGCCCATGACTAGTTGGCAGGCACAGGGTGCCCTGTACGCTCGTACTAGGCAAACTTGTTTCATATTATGTTCTTTTTACAACTGAGGCTTGCCTAAACTTGTTCATGTGATGTTCCTCATTGATGGTATGTCAGTATGCCTTGGAAAAAGGCTTCGCTGTGGCCGATACAACATTGTGCTGTGGCCGATACAACATTGCTAGTGAGGGAACATATGATTTATTCTGTTCGTCCAGCAACAATTAGCTTTTTCTGATGCAATATATGTTATATATGATCAACTAGTGGTAGCTCAAGTGTTTTGGCATTGGGTTTTGTCACAACTATTTAAATTTGAAAACCAGAATTATGGTGCCAGTATATCAAAAAATTATATACTTTGGTCGAAACTCTGCAATACTGCAATGAAAAAAAACTATTATTCGTTTTCTTGAACATTATGCTATTCGAACTAGAATTGAAGGTAAGCTTTAGATGATAGATTGACACTACGGTGTCTTAGTCGACCCAGTGTGAATGCTACTTGATATAGGATAATGCTATTGGATCAAATTTTATGTTATTTTATGGATCTTGCAAGTGATTGGGATGTTCTGTGAACCCATTGTAGCCCATGTACAGTTTGGCAAGCATAGGGTGCCTTCTACCAGGCAAAATTCCTTTTATTACATTTCTGTGAACAATCAATATGTGGCCAAACATGTTCATGTTTCTTTCATCATGGTAATATGTCTTTAGGGGAAAAGTTTACCCAAATATTCACTACTGGAGACGGCCTCTTTGCCGAGGGCCTGAGGCCCTCGGCAAAGGCCCATTAACCCTCGGCAAAGGCTTTGCCGAGGGCGGCCCTCGGCAAAGAGCTCTCGGGGAATTTTGAGTCAGCGAAGAGGGTCTTTGCCGAGGGCCCTTTATCGGGCACTCGGCAAAGCCTTTGCCGAGGGCTGGAGTGGCACTCGGCAAAGAAAAGCAGCCGTCACGGCGCCGGCACCTGGGACGGAGTCTTTGCCGAGGGCCATCTCCGGGGGCCCTCGGCAAAGAATTATTCTTTTTTTTTGAAAAATCTTTGCCGACGGCCTCCAACCATGGCCCTCGGCAAAGAAATGTGCAGATTTTTTCCAAAAAATCTTTGCCGAGGGAAATGGGACGGCCCTCGGCAAAGAATTATTATTTTTTTGAATAATCTTTGCCGAGGGCCTCCAACCATGGCCCTCGGCAAATAAATGTTGCAGAAATTTTATTTTTTTAAAAAAAAAAATCTTTGCCGAGGGCAATGGGACGGCCCTCGGCAAAGGACCCTTCTTTGCCGAGGGCCTTGGTCATTGCCCTCAGCAAAGAGGCAGAAATTTAATTTTTTTTTGTTTTTTTGCATTCCATCGACACAAGCATTTCATATATATACATATATATATCAACCATCACATATATATATCACACAGAACCCATTTTCTCACAATATATCACAACCATAATTGTGAATCACAAATCACAATATATTACAACGACAAGTCACATGTTCATCATCATTCACATGTTTATTACGACAAGTTCACGAAATCCAAGCACAAGTCAGAACCATAAACCACAAATATTACAATAAAGTCCAACCACATCACCTAGCACTAGTCCTGATCAAGGTAGCCTATGAGACGGTGGTGAAGGAAAGGCGGGACCACCCGGTGATGCACTACCAAATTGATTGGAACCCGCGGACGGAGGCTGCACAAACGAGCAGAGATTGCATGTGTGAGTAATCCGGGAAAACAGTTTTGGAACTTAGAGATTGCATCTAGTAATCTAGGAATACAAAAAGATTAGACTCAATTGAAAATTTCGGCAGCACCTCCCCTGCACGGGGAGGTTTCCAAAACCTGCAAGAAACAACGGCACGAACGTCGACATCCACAACGGCACGAACGCTGACATCCACAACAGCACGAAGGCCGACATACATGCAAAACACAAGCGAAAAGTGAACTTTCATACTTACAGGAGTAGCTGCAGGAGGAGGAGGAGGAGGAGCTAAAAACTACACAGGTACACCCGATGCTTGCCCAAGACTTTGCATGATCACCATCATCTTCGCCATCTGCTTCTGCGCGGCCTCGAACGCGACCTGCTGGGCCTACAGCTGTGTGGTCAGTTCTGCGTTCTGCTCTTGACTTTGCCTTTTAGTTTCTTACAGCTCGGCCTACAATATTTCACTTCAATGTATCAGTAATGCAAATCTAATTTAGGTGTGTAAATATCAATGTACGACGAGTAAAATAGGAATTACCTAGAGTGCCTGGACCTGCTGCAGTGCTGGAGAAGGCCATGAGCGTATGGGCTGGCTGGAGCTCGTGCTCCATGCTCGGATAGCATCGAGGGAGGGAACAGTGGTGGAGTCGATGGCGCAGTCTGCAATCCACAGCCGCCCGTGCTTCTTGCCTCCTCTGAGCCTCATGATCGTCTCTACATCAATGGGCTCAGTGCGCACATTGTAATCTTCCCCATAGATCTCTCTTACCGAGGACGTGTACTCTTGGACTTTAGTGTATATGTTCGGGTCGGAGTACACCTGGGGCGGGGCAGCCAGGTCGAAGGAGACAGAGGACGATGCCCTGCCCATGTGGGACATAGCCCACGCAGAGAACTCTGAGACCTCCTCGCCCGGGTGCGTAGCCTCCTGCGAGAAAGACAGGAAGATGGTGAGAAATCAAGCAGAATTGATCATCAAAATAAATGAAAGAAATCACTTACGTATGCTTGTTTGTATCCGGGGAGGCTACGGCTGCCTTGATGGTTAGTTGGACCTTGCCTCATTAGACGTTGTTCCCGCTGCCTCTCGTGCGTGCCAACAAAGTCCTGTGATAACCACTTGTCCACGATCATGGCCCAGCACTCGGGATACGATCGGCACCACCATGGAATCACCTACAAGTCATCGAGTATTTGACAAATAAGAAGATGAAATTGAACCTACTTAATATCAAAATGAATCATTATGAATGTTATTCGCCTACCTCAAGGTACTGGTCCTGGGTCAGCATAATCAGTCTTGCTTGAGGCTTGGGGAGGGACTTCTTAAGTACCGACCTGTAGTAGTCTATGTGGGCTCGGACGCGCCCATGGTGGTGCATCTCGGTGACGTACTTCCTACAAGCTGCGGCAGCCGCCCAATCCTCCTGTGCCTCAAGTCCTTCTTCGGCCTTGAAAATTTTCTGCATACAAAACCGATGTATCCATTCATTATTTCAATAAAACATTTAACCAATGAATGAGATGTATTAAGCAATGTTGTGCGAGAGAAACTTACCCAAAACTCCACCAATACCCGCTCCTGCTTGTTGCGGTAAGTGTCATCTATGACCAGCGCGTACATGTCCCAGTTGGAGGCCGGCTCCCGCACCACCGGCTCTTCGAACAGTTGCACAATGCCGGGGTACCATTTCCTGCACAAAACACCAAGGATGCTCGCGGGGGTGCGTGCTGGAGTACCTGACAAAACCAACCAGGCCCTGCACAAGTGATTAAGAAAATTTATCAGTTTCTCTTATGATTTCCAACATATCTTATGAAGTAGTTGTGATAACATCTATAGTTACTTACCTCTTTGCCATAGGCCGAATCACTAGGCGATTGTGAGGAAGCAGAACCGGAGGGAGGCTCGCGGGACCTCGCTCGTAGGGAGTCCGGGTAGCGGTACCCCCTCCGTCGCCCTCGAGCCCCTCACCTCCCTCACCCTCGAGCGCCTCGCCTCCCTCGCCCATCTTCTGACCCCTCTCGTCCTCCGACGAGGATGTGGCCGTGGCCATCACGTGATCCTCCTCTAGCACCTCATCATGTGGCAAGGGAGGAGACCGCTGCCTCCTGTGGCTGCTGCCCCTGGTCCTCCTCTCATCACCTCCTACAGACGCTGCCCCGAACGACGACCCCTCACCTCAAAGGAGAGGGCGGTCTCTCCCGTAAACCAAGGGTGTGTCATGGTGTGGACGTCTGCTCGCCATCTTTATTCAATCACCTGCAATCACAAAGAATGAACAAGACTAATTAGTACATATATTAGAAATAGATTCAAAATATATAAACAAAACACAAATTAAAAAAAACATAGTATTACATGTACTAGGAATAATCTTCAAGATTAGGATCATAGGTCTCATCATCACTGTCCAAATGGGCAACACTATCCGAAGGTTCTATGTTGTCATCGTAGTCATTGCCTAGAAGTAATCGCTCAAGCATTGCTATGTCCTTGGCATTTACCACCACATCTCCATCGACCTCGCCATCAACCATTTCGTTGTCTACTTCCATTTTGATTGCTTCGGGTAAGACTATCTCAAACGTGCCTGGTAGCCCATCTTCTTGATAGAACTGTCCATCATATGTGTTTGTGTTGAAGTTGTAATCATCATCATTTGGGGCAGGTAGTTTACCGTGTGGAGATACCTAGTGCACAATAGCCCAACCCTTAAGATCCCCTTTGTCTTGGTTGGCGTATCGAGTATAATACACCTACACGGCCTGTTGAGCCACAATGTAGACATCTTTTCCAGGATAGATGGAATCTTCTCGAATCTCGACTAGCCCAAGATGAGGGGTTCGTCTTGTTGATCGAGGATTAAACCAATGGCATTTGAACATGATAGGTTTAAGAGGTTTGTCTCCATAAAATGAGAGTTCATAGATTTCCTCAACTCTACCATGATAGTCGAGGCCATCAGTGCCGGGCGTACAAACTCCGCTATTTGTGGGTTTTCGTTTGGGCTGAATCTGCTCGTAACTTGTTGTGTGGAAGCGATATCCGTTCACGTCATAGCCGGTAAATGATTTCACCCTAATGTCACAGCCGTTTGCAACCTGTTTCAACTCGTCACTCATGGATGAACCGGTCTGGGCCTGTAAGGTGAAGCATGATAGATCATTATATTAATCAAACGTACGATCACCTTGGACGATCGAACGTACGAGCTAAATTGGACATTACCTTTTGTTTGAACCAAGAAATAAAATTAGGCCTCCCCGCTCCCGCACCCCACGAAACAAGGGATGCTAGAATTCACAAACAAACTCCCTGTCCGAACGAGAATCAATGGGGTTGGATGCAGAATAGTGACAGCGTATTGAAACAAGTTCGTTGAGAACTTACTTGATGAACGGCTGCACCTCGGTAAGGTTATTCAACACATATAGCATGATACTGCGCCACTCTTCATTTCCCAATAGCTTCGGGGTTGATCCACTTGCGCCACCGAGTTGGCCTTGGAAAAGGCTGAGGGTCGATTCATTTTCGCTAGCATTGTAACGAGGGAGTGGATTATGATTGCTAGGAAGGTTCGGCTTGTAGTATTACGTTGTGAAGTTTGCCACCTCCTCCCGAAGGCATGCCTCTGCAATGGAAGCCTCAATTCTGGCTTTATTTGTACATTTTTTGCGAAGAGTCTTTAGACATCTCTCGATTGAATAGCACCAACGAGCCTGCACGGGCCCCCCCCCAAACGTGCCTCAGATGGGAGGTGCACAATCAGATGCTGCATTGGCAAGAAGAAGCCGGGTGGAAAGATCTTCTCCAACTTACAGAGCAACACAGGTGCCGCTTTTTCCAAGTCCTGAGCGACGGTCTGAGATATCTCCTTGGCACAAAGCTGGCAAAAGAAAAAGCTCAACTCTTCCAGCACTAGCCAAACATGCTCAGGGACATAGCCTCGGACCATCGCCGGAAGAAGCCGCTCAATCCATATGTGGTAGTCATGACTCTTCATCCCGTTGACTCACAGAGTGCCTAAGTTCACTCCCCTGCTAAGATTCACTGCATATCCATCTGGGAACATTAACGTCTGGATCCATTTTAGCACTTCCCTCCTTTGATCGATTTGCAAGATGAAATTGACCTTAGGCCTTTTCCAGTTCTTGTTTCGGCCACTAGGAGGCTGCATCGCTTGATTCGGTCTATCGCACAACGTCGCTAGGTCCACTCTAGCCTTAACGTTGTCCTTAGACTTGTCAGTGTCCATGAGAGTTCCCCAAAGTGCCTCGGCGATATTCTTTTCAGTGTGCATTACATCAATATTATGTGGCAGAAGAAGGTCATCGAAATAGGGGAGCCTCGTCAAGCCGGACTTATGAGTCCACATATGTTCCTCACCATATCCCACAAAACCACCTTCTTCATTGGGCACGAGAGCATCTATCTGAGCATGAACCTCGGCACCAGTCCTCAAGTGCGGTTTAGGGTCTATCACTTTGACACCTTTTGTAAAGCTCTTGATGTCTTCTCTGAATTCATGGTCTAGAGGGAGGAACTGATGATGCTGGTCGAACGACGAATACTTGCCACCCTTCTTCAACCAAATGAACCTCACAGCTTCCTTGCATATTTGGCATGGGAACTTCCCGTGAACACACCAGGCGGCAAATAACCCATACGCCAGGAAAGCTTGTCTTTGTAGCTTGGTCATATGTCCATACCCCCTTCTCCCAAGCGTGGATCAATTCATCAATCACAGGCTCCATGAACACACCCATATTACTCCCCGGGTGTCCAGGAATTATCAATGACAAGAATATGTTATGCCGTTGAAAGGAGATGTCGGGAGGGAGATTGAGGGGGATAACAAAAACGGGCCAGCATGTGTATGGGGCAGCCATCATTCAATAAGGATTGAACCCATCTGTTGCCAGCACGACACGTACATTACGGGCCTCAGCTATTTTGTCACGATGTTTGTCATTGAAGTACGTTCATGCTTCAGCATCAGACGGATGTACCATCTTCCCAGGATTGTACCGTTTGCCATCTTTGTGCCATGTCATCTGTTTCACGGATTCCTCGATCATGAATAGCCGTTGGATCCTCAGTAGGAAAGGAAGGTGCCATAGCACTCTCGCGGGGATCGGAAGCTGCTTTTTCTGACCATCACCAGAGTCTACCTCTAGGTACCTGGAGGATTTACACTTCAGACAGTAATTTGCATCCTTGTGTTCTTTCCTAAATAGGACACACCCCTTCGGACAAACATGTATCTTGTCATACGACATCTTAAGCATACGAAGGAGTTTCTCTGCCTCGTACAAGTTTGTCGGCAAAGTATGCTTCTCCGGTAGCATGGTGCCAAACACGGCCAACATCTTATCGAAGCCTTCTCGACTCAGGTTTAACTCAGCCTTCAACCCCATTACATGTCCAACTGCATCCAGTTGAGAAATTATTATACGCTCGTGAAGGGGTTTATGTGCCGAGTGCAACATTTTGTAGAAGTCCTTTGCGGATTCCTCCATCTCCTCCTTCTCACATCGTTCAGCGAAGTGAGCTTGGTGGGCATCATCTAGCATGTCTGCTACCCCAGCATCATCATCAAAAGCCTCGAGGCGTGCTCTCACCACCTCCGCTCTTATACGATATGCTTCACCATGGTAGATCCACTGCTGATAGCCAGGCGTATAACCATTGAACACAAGATGTCTACCCATGGTCTTCTCGTCTACCTTTCTCCTGTTGTCACATTTGCTACAGGGACACCAAACTAGAGAATGTCCTCCTGCTCCTGGGCCAAATGCATGTTTCAAGAAACGATCTGTCCCCTTCACCCATTCATAGTCATAGTCACTGCCGCTTCTCTAGCCCATGTACATCCACTGACGGTCCTCCATCCTTTAACATTTACATCACAGAATATTGTGACCATCAATCGCATCTACGCGGTGTTCCTAATGTCTAATAGGTGAGGATGGGTCCTAATCCCACCCGTGGATGCGTAGATGAGGTCAGTTTCTAGGCTTCGCTCCTCTCCGAGACAGAATTTTGGCAACACCTCCCCGTTGTTCTCCCGATACACGTCCTGCCAGGGAGAGTGTGTATCCGGAGAACAATAGGGAAGAGCTACCGAAACTCAGTCTTGGACCAGAGTAGACCATGGAAACTAACCCATATATGCATCCGCGGGCTATCCAAAAAACGTGGACAATCCAAAACAGATACGGTCGTAGATATGCAAAGATCCGTATACCTACGACCGTATCTCTTTCGGAAGGGAGATGCCTAATTGGGTTACGCGATCTAAGACAATGATACAGGAGGAGGGCTTATTTATACCTAGGGTGGCGGTGGAGTCAGGCTAGCGGGGTAGTGGCAAGTCAGGGCAGTGATGAGGCGATGTTGTGTAGGCAGACCCACAACGCCGATGAAGAGGATTGAGGTCGCCGAGTCCCCTCTGACGTGCTCTTCTCTGCAAAAGAAGAAACACAATACTATAAGTTGAAAATTTCGGCAGAACCTCCCCTATACGGGGAGGTTCCCAAAACCTGCAAGAAAAAACCGGCACGATGGCCAACAACCACATATCAAGGGAACAAATACGGCACGATGGCTGATAGCCAGATATATATTAATCCACCACCAACACACCACCACCTCCACCACCACGACCACACCACCACCACCACGACCACGACCACACCACGACATCCACCACAACGACCATGACCACACCACCATATCCACCACAACGACCACACCACCACATCCACCACAACGACCACACCACCACCACCTCAATGAACACACTACCCTCCTTCTCCACCTCCACCTCCACCTACACCTCCACCATTGCACGCCACCACCACCTCGACCTCCACCTAGACCTCCTCCTTCACCAGCATTGTAAACCATGAAGCGAGGGAAGGGCATACCTGGACATCGGAGGGACGTCGGACGCCGTGGACGGGGCGAGGGTCGCGGATGGGGCGGCATCAAGGGGCCAGGGCAGGGCACCTCAGAACGGGGGCAAGCATGGTGGACAGCGTGGACGGGGTTGGCGGGTGGCGCGGGGTCCTCCTCCTTCTCTGGTGGCCGGCGGATGGCGTGGAGGTTCTCCTCCTCGGGGCGGGCCGGCCGGTGGGCGTGGGCGGGCGGCGCGGCCGGGGCAGGGCACCTCCGGCGGGTTGAGGCGAGTGGTGGGGTGGGGCTCCTCTGGTGGCCTGCTCCTCCTCCCTCCTCCTCTAGCAGCCGGGGGTCGGGGGCGCGCGGGGTGGCGGTGGCGGCCGGGCACGGGGCACGTGGGGCGGCGTGGTGGTGGGCGCGGGGCAGCCGGGCGCGCTGCGGCGGGCCAGGAGCATGGCGGGGCGCACGGGGTGGCGGTGGATGTAACACCCTAGGTGTTGGCTTCTACTAATTGCATGTCATTTCATAAACATGTGCATTATCCATGTCATCATGCCATTATCATTGAAACATACGTATGCAACATTTTAAATTGTATGTGTTTCATGCTTGATTGCTTAGAGTGGTAGTAGTGCAACATGGGAATGCAACATGAAACTCTCATACCTTGAAACATGGCAACATGGTAGTAATGTGACAAGTATAGGATAACAACAAGGTCATGCAACATGTGAAACATTGTATTGAAATATATGAATGAATTGCTTGTTTTAATTGCTGTATCACATGTGATCATTAGAAGTGGTATAACAACTTTGTAAAGTGGTTGATCATGGTCTAATACACCTTAACTACACTTAGGGTAATTGTTTGGACATTGTTCATGTGGACCAAAATGACCAAATTGCCCTTTAGGAGAGGTTTGACTTTTAATGACCCTTAAAGTGACACTGTTTGACTGATTCAAAAGACCAACTTGGAAGCTTTGCATGGTTGTGCACTCTTTACAAAAGTTGTAGCAAATTTATTAAGGAACAAAAGTCTCCATATGATCATTTCATGAAAATGTCTAGAACATGCTCAAACATGGCCCACAAGTCTGAAGTACATGCTGATTTCATACTTAGCAAATTTTTCTAAGTCCTGAGTGAAGTACAGTTTCATGAGCTGATGTTTGGAGCACTGTATCTCACTAACCAAGCCAAACTAGCTCGAGCTCCAATTAGCAAACTTGTAGTACTCACGTAGGTCTCCAACTTTGTTAACTACAACTTAACCCAGATCGTCACGGTTTGAGAGATCCATCACGGTTAAGTTTGTCTGTCAGTTGGGTCATGTGATCTCTGAATCGCCGTTTTCAGAAATCGGTCAGTGACCGTCATGGCCGACCGGTTCAGAAAATAGACGCCGCATGTCCGCCACTCGTCGCCGGACTCCTACTTGCGCTGGCCACGCGCCGTGCGCATCCTGGCGTCGCAGCCGCGCCTTGAAGCCACCCCGCGCCTGCTCACCGAGTCGCCGCTCCATTTCTCCCTTCCTTCACCTCCTCCGCTCACCGTAGCTCTGCTGGATCACTGAAGCCGCCAAGCCAAAAAATCCACCGTAACCAAGCTTCATTGCCCGATTCGTCCAAGCCATAGCCCCGCAGTGAGCTTCTCCCCGTCCGCGACCGCACCATCACCGCGTTTTCGCGCCAGGTAGAGATCACCGCGTAGGCGGCTCCACCGGGTCGCCATGACCGCCGTCGGCCGAGAGCGCACGTGGCCGTGCTGCTCAAGCCCCTTCCATCCCTTTCTCCCCCTTGCGATGACTTCTGTGAACCCTACTGAAGCTCGTAGAGCCACCATGTAGGTCCTAGTCGCCGTAGCGTCATCGGAGCCGGCCACGCCATGGCTGAGCGCCGCCGTGGCCATCGCCACCCCCGCTAGCAGCGTCAATAGCTGCGACTAAGGGCTCCCCTAGGTCCGCTAGGATGAGGCGAACACGTAGACACCCTGGCCTTCGCTGGAGAAGCTACCGGCGACGAGCTTCGCCGCCGTCCCCTTCTCCTCCCCTGCCTGTCTCGCTGTCACGCGGGACCCGGCTGTCAGCCGCCGAGGCTGAGGCGGGAGCCCAGCTCGGGCCACGCCGCGTCTTGGGCCACGCCAGTGTTGTTCGCGGGCCGCCGTTCCTCGGGCCGGCCCAACAACAGTGAAAGAAATTCTTGATTTGTTTTGTTTATTTTTGTTTTCACAGATTTGTATGCATGATTCAAAAATATGTATTTCCTAGTTGGTAGATCCAAATGCTATGGTTCTAATTTTGTTCAGTTCCTAGTAATGTCCAGTATTTAATAAAAATATTATATGAGCACATGTTTCAGAAAGTTTGGGTGAATTAAATAGGACTTTGAAATGTATTTTTAGATGCCTGCAAACTTGTTTGAATTTTAACTTGCGTTTCTTTGGTCCAAAAATTATGAAATTTTGTGGGTCATCTATGTTTGCTTAGTAGAGTCTCTGGTTAAAATTTCAGAGCTAGTGCATGTGTAGTTTTTAAGTTATAGAAATTCCTTTTATTAATGGATGGATCTTGTGTGAATTTTCATAATTTTTCTATAGATCCAGTATGGGTAAAATTTGGTGAGTAAGGTTCTTATGCTAGAATGATGTTAGGAAAAATGTGAAATCTGTTGCTTGACACTTTTCATTAGGGTTTCCTAATTATGCTCAAATTAGACATGTCATCTGTTATTTTGGATACAGCAAGTTATGTTTGTCCTATGGCTTTGAAATTTTTATGATGGTCTATGTACAGCATGAGATAGCTACTGTAAGTTTTGTAGATTTTTATGGATAGTTTTACTATATATTGCTTAAATCACCTAATTAACTAAATAAATTGAAAAAGGATATTAAATAAATTATTTAGAAGTTGGCACTATACTTTCTGATGTTTCTTAGGTATGAAAAACAAGTTGGTAAACTTGGTTTGATCTAAGTATGCTTTTGCACAATCATTAAATAATTACGTTAGTAACCCTGTCATTCTGGACAGATTCTAAGTTTACTGGAATTCGATTTGGTTAACATAAGAATCATGCTTTGGTGTTTACACATGTTTTGTAGAGAATTTCATAAGCTTTCCAGAATGTCCTCCTACAAGTCATTTGGATTTGTATAACTCTTGTTGTGATTTAATTACGGGAATACTTGTATGCATATGAAACTTTAAATGTTAAATTATGTATACCGTTACTATTTCTAAGTTGTGGTAATGTTCCTAGGTGTTAGGCCTTTAACCGAAGATGAGCATCTTTATCTTAGGTTATGCAAGTTAGGTAAGTTGATCTTGTTCTTTAAGTTAAGTTAGATACATGCTTAAAGTGATTTGAATAGGGCTAGTCTTACTCGGTAAACGAGTGTCCAGTGATGTTTTCGTTAAACATTTACTGTAATTCATTCATCATGAGCATCATGTCATTCCTTATGCATCCATGATATTCATCTCGTGCATCGGCATGCAATAGGTGTACCGGAAGGAGTGACCCTGCTGGAATTCGAGGAACCGAGCGAGCAGCAGCAGCCGACACCGGAGATTCAGGAGGAGCAGCCTTCAGGGTAAGTGCCAGACGAGGTCGCCATTGAGTGCCCAGATCACCGTCCTTGCAACTTTGTGAAAGGCAAGCCCCGGAGCATATTAAGCCTCCTAATTTCCGAAATGCAGTTACAGTATTATTATTACATATATTGTTGCATTAAGTTTAGGAGTTGGATGCAAACACTTGCTGCATTGGTTATTCGATCCTTGTCTAGATATTGTTACCCTAAATTCTATGTAGCTCAGGCTCGTGTAGTGCTTAGCCCTGCTTAAACACGGTAGAAGTCAGGTGATTTCCTGTCACCTGTGAGATATAGGAAGATACATGTGGCACGGTTGGCTATATTTGCTATCGTGGAAAAGAACCAGTCATAATTTGAAATGAAGACCGGGCAGAGGCTTGCCGGTTTGCAGTGACTCCGTCTGTGTCGCTTAAGGACTGATTCTTAGAGCCTTTCCTGTTCATGTTGAACGCATGCCTCTCTCTTAGTTGGCCGTGTCCGATGACCGACCACGAAGCCGAGTAGCTCAACTCAGGCCGGGAGTCGATAAGTATAAAGTACGCCTCAGAAGGGAGCCGTAGGTGTGAGCCCAAGGGCAGGTGATTTAAAAGTCCTGATCATCCTGGCAGAAGGGTAATCCCTGAGAGCGCTGGCACTGATCAAACCCGCGAATTTGGTTCCTGAGTTGTCCCAAAGGTAACCCACGGCTACCCTTGCTAAGTATGCTAGGGTGAGAGTTAGGAATACCCCCTCAGCTGAGTTGTAATTCGATTCGAGTCGCCGTCTCTCCCGGTTAGTGAGAACTTGACGGGCTTATCTCCAATGTAGATACACTTAATAACATAATGGTTCGGAAATGATGATATGATGATGACAGCCTTATTATACCTGCTATGGTTAATATTGTTTGCTCCTAATAAGTGAGTGCTCTAGTACAGGTGCTAATCTAGTGGACAGGTAAATAATGATAAGCTTGATGCTAAGTTTAAATTGGTTACTATAATCATAAGCTCTTTTATGCAACTGTGTCAAGCTAGCCACCTGAAAAGCCTTGCATGATCCTTGGTGTCCTTTATTTCTGGTTTTGATGGGTAAGTCTAGCAGAGTACCTTCTCGTACTCAGGGTTTATCTCCCACCTGTTGTAGATGACCAGTTCTACTTTGGTTGCTGCAAGTACTGCCTTCTCCCAGCTGGGGATGAAGACTAGACCGTTGGGCACGGTCTCTACTAGTTCTCATACCTGATAATGCTTTTGTGGGACATGACTCAGACTTGGCAATGTATTTGAAAACCATGATGTTTTGTACTAAACTATGTTGCTTCCACACACTCAAACTTGGTTTGTAATATTCTATTTCAACTCTGATGGATGTAATCCAAATGCTACTTGTGAAATGTTGTAACAGATGATGTGTTGTGTTGAATCACTATGATCTTGGTTTGTATGTCGAGAGTTGGTTGAAATCCTTCGTGATTTCCGGACTACCGGGATTATGGGAGCTTAAGTACAGGAATTTGATCGCTTTGGTGATTGTTTTTGTACTTACGTTCTTATGATTTGGTCGGTTCTGTTACAGCTAGCATCAGAGCAAGATTTGACACTAAACATGTCATTTGTGTATTTAAAACAAAAGTATTTGTGAAAATCCTAAATTAAACACTAAGTATTGCCAGTGGTCATATCCCTTATGCCTAAATAAGGACTCTTAGGTGGCTTATTAAAGTACTAACTTGGGGGTTCCTGCTTGTTTCTGTTTCGTCATCCATACGGCATGCTATTGTATGGATGCCATCCGCTTGGGTGGTAATGTATGGATCAAAATACCTCTACGCTCTGGTAAGTGGGAGTTGTGAGAGCATGACCGTCCAACCGTCGGTCTAGGGGAGAGTAGTGTGGTTGCTCGCATACTTACATGTTCGATCATGTATCTATGAGAGCACTTAATTATGGGTATCTCTGATGGGTAGCTGTGATACTAGAGTATATGCATCAGGGGATGTATGTATGAAAGTATTTAGTTTACTACTGGTTTTCTATGCTTTTTGGGAAATTATTGGGCTAAAATGAATTTTTCTGCAGGTACACTAACAACGTATCGTTGTAGATCGACTAGCTACCGTGTATGAGAGAACGTATGTATGCCACCGTATATTTCGCTAGCCTTTAAATTTTTTTAGGTTTGTGAGGACGTACGGATCATGCATGCATCATGTTCAAGCATACATGGCATTTCTTGCATTATTCCCTCCCTTAAAAATTTGATTGTCCCGACTAATTAAATTTCGTATCCCTTAAATGATTCTCCCCTTACGTTGTAACTTTTTGCTACAGATGGCGCGCACGAAACTCACTGCTCGCAAGTCCGCTGGAGGCAGGGCATCTCGTCACCGTTTAGCTCCTCGTGAGCCCCGTCCTGAGCCTACTGAGGCGGAAAGGCTGAGGGCAGAGCTGGCCCAGGTGACTGCTGAAAGGACTGCAGCGCAGCACCATTTGGAGCAAGTAACACAGGAAAGGGACCAAGAGACCCTCGAGGTTCAGAGGTTGACAGTTGCTCACCGCAACTGTGAACGCATGTTGATTCACGTGATGAACCAACGGAATGAAGCCTGGCACGAAGAGAATGTGTTGAGAGCGCGACAGATGGAGCTAGAGCAGCAAGTGGCAATTGCTGAAGAGTACAATGACAATCTCCATGAGGAGGTCCACCTATTACACAATCAACTTCACCCTCTCCTGCCACCTAATGATGAGGATGAGATGGGTTCTGGTGTCATCATGGCTGAAGGTGATGATGACATGGAGGTCAATGGACCTGAGGACGCTCCACCTAATGAGGAGGAAGATGAGGAGTTAGAGCCTCCTAGTGATGAAGATGGAGGAGAGATCTTTGACACTGACTCCGAGGACGATGCGTAGTTTAGCTTACTACTGAGCTAATGCGCTAGATCTAGTCTTTTGTTGATCCTCATGCATGAACGAGTAGCTTTGTAGCAAGTTAATCGTTGGGATGTAATATCGAACCCTATGTTACCCTTGATGTAAGTTGGAACCACTATGGCTTGGATGTAACCTATCGAACGTATTATGCTCCACGTATGTGAGCTTTTGATGAATTTTGCCTTTGCGGTCTATGGATCTCGTTGTTGGTTAAGTTCATCGCATTTATATGTCAATTGATGCGCTTGATGAGTTGTGTGATTGTGATGAATGATTGTGCCTCTGTTGATTATTTAAATGCATTCCCTCCAATGGACTCAATTTGGCATAATTATACGGTTCATCTACAAAAATTTCCACATCATCAGTGCTCATTGGCTATACATTTTGCAGATGGCTCATAACCTTCGTCGTGGTCGTGGCATGGGAAATGAGGAACAACCACCTCCGCCACCGCCCACACCAGCTGAGCTAATGCGGACAGTTGTGGAAAGTTAGCGCATGCTAGCTGAGGCTATGGGCCAGATGGCTAACCGTGAGGATCGGCATGTCCACCAGGGACCCAAGCCGAACCAGTACAGCAGCTTTAAGGACTTCATGGACACAAAACCTCCTATCTTTCGTGAGGCAGAAGAACCCTTACAAGCGGATGAATGGTTGAGCACGATAGAGCAAAGGTTTGGATTGCTCCGTTTAACTGAAGGCATGAAGGCTTCGTATGCAGGGCACCAGCTCCAAGGCCCTGTAGGCATCTGGTGGACCCATCATAGGACCACCTTCCCTGCTAATGTTGAGATCGTTTGGGATTAGTTCCAGGCAGCCTTCAGGGGACACTTTATCCCTCCTGGTCTCATGGCCATTAAGCATACTGAGTTTATGAAGCTCACCCAAGGCAACAAGAGTCTCAATGAGTACCTCCAGGCATTCAACAACCTGGCAAGGTATGCTCCCGAGTTCGTCGATACTGACGCTAAGAGAATAGCTAGCTTCAAGAGGGGACTTTCCCCAAAACTAATGAAGTCAATGGGCAACTGCAAGTGTGTCACCTTCAATGAGTTTATCAGTGACACTCTAACTCAGGAGAACAATGACAAGATATATGCTGCTTCCAAGAACCGTAAAAGGAACTTTGAGGCTGGTGCTTCCTAGTCCAAGGCTCCAATGGTATCTAAGGCCCCGTACCGTCCACCCAATGTTAATGTCCGGTACCACCCACCTCAGAAGAAGAACCAAGCTAAAACTGGTTTCCGCAAGGGGTATACAATTTCCTTGCCGAAGAATACCTCTGGGCAGGGTAGCTCCAATGTTCCACTAGCAAATAGTCCGTGCTGGAACTGTAACCAGCCTGGTCATTGGGCAAATAGATGCCCCCATCCTCCCAAGAATGCTCAAGGAAACGTCTGTCAGGGGCATGTTCACTATACTACAGTGGAGGAAATTCCTGCTAGTGAAGTGATCACCGCTGGTAAGTTCCTTGTTAATGATCACCCTGTAGTTGTGCTCTTTGATTCGGGTGCTTCGCACTCCTTTGTGAGTTCTACTTTTGCATCTGAGCATAATATGAATGTGATTACAATTGTCAAGGGTGGGTATTGTATTAGTGCTGCTGGAAATAATATCCTGACTAACCAAGTAGTTAAAGATGTAAAGCTTGAGATTGGGGATCGAGAGTTCCGTACGGATCTTGTAGTTCTACCAGGGGTAGGAATTGATATAATCCTAGGAATGAAGTGGATGAGCGGGAATGGAGTGTTGATCGATACCTCAACCTGTGTGGTAATGTTGAGGGACCCTGTGGATAAGAAGGGTTTTCTAGTGCAGTTACCTCGTGATATCTCTATCCACAATACTACCAATGCTACCCTAGCCAAAGCCATTAAGGATCTACCGGTTGTCTGTGAGTTTCCAGATGTCTTTCCTGATGACTTGCCTGGATTACCTCCGGACCGTGATGTAGAATTCAAGATAGAACTCATTCCGGGTATGGCTCCTATTTCTCGAAGGCCCTATAGAATGCCGCCCAATGAGTTGGTTGAGCTGAAGAGTTAGTTGAATGAGCTATTGAAGAAAGGGTTGATTCAGCCTAGTTCTTCTCCTTGGGGTTGTCCAGCTATATTTGTGAAGAAGAAGGACAAGTCTCTACGCATGTGTGTGGATTATCGCCCCCTAAATGCTGTTACTATCAAGAACAAATACCCTATTCCTCGCATCGATATTCTGTTTGATCAGCTCTCCAAGGCTAAGGTATTCTCCAAGTTCGATTTGAGGTCTGGCTACCATCAGATCAAAATTCGTCCTGAAGATATCCCAAAGACAGCTTTCTCTACTCGTTATGGCTTGTTCGAATACCTCGTCATGTCATTTGGGTTGACAAATGCTCCGGCACACTTTATGTACCTGATGAATTCTGTATTCATGCCGGAATTGGACAAATTTGTCGTCGTGTTCATTGATGATATCCTGGTATATTCTCAGAATGAAGAAGAGCATGCTGAACATCTGAGAATTATTTTAACTCGGTTGCGTGACAACCAGCTTTATGCTAAGTTCAGCAAGTGCGAATTCTGGTTGAACAAGATACCTTTTCTAGGTCATGTATTATCTGGTGATGGAATTTCGGTTGACCCTACTAAGGTGCAAGAAGTCCTTGAGTGGAAGGCACCTACTATGGTCACAGAAGTCCAAAGTTTCCTAGGATTGGCGGGCTATTATCGTCGCTTTATCCCAGATTTCTCAAAAATCACCAAGCTCATGACTCGACTACTGCAAAAGGATGAGAAGTTTGTGTGGACTCCGAAGTGTGAAGAGGCTTTCCACACTTTGTGGACCCTACTAACCTCTGCTCTTGTATTGGCACAGCCTGACATCGAGAAGCCTTTTGATGTCTACTGCGATGCATGTGGCACCAGTTTGGGGTGTGTTCTTATGCAGGAGGGCCGAGTAATTGCTTATGCTTCGCGCCAGCTCCGAAAGCATGAAGTCAACTATCCTACCCATGACTTAGAGCTAGCCGCAGTTGTTCATGCCCTAAAGATTTGGAGACATTACTTGCTGGGTAATGTGTGCAACATCTATACTGACCATAAAAGCCTCAAGTACATTTTTACTCAACCCGAGTTGAACATGCGTCAACGACGATGGTTAGAATTAATCAAAGACTACAACCTTCAAGTGCACTACCATCCTGGTAAGGCAAATGTGGTTGCTGATGCCTTAAGCAGAAAGGCCCATTGCAATTCCTTAGTTAGTGAAGACTTTCATCTGGCACACCTCCTTCATCCTGTAGTACTCCACAATATCACTGTGGATTGCTCTCTTAGAAGTTGAATTATCGAACTCCAAAAGACGGATGTGGGTGTATTTCACATCAAGCGGAAGATGAAAGAGAAAGAGACCAAGCACTTTAAGGTCGATGACAAGGGAATTCTCTGGTTTAATGATAGGCTTGTGGTACCCAAAGACAAAGAACTTAGAAATCAAATTATGGCTAAAGCCCATTCTTCTAAATTGTCCATCCATCCTGGTAGCAGTAAAATGTATCAAGATCTCAAGCTGTATTATTAGTGGACCAAGATGAAGAAAGAAATCGCAGCTTACGTGGCAAGGTGTGATAACTGTTGCAGAGTCAAGGCTATTCACATAAGGCCCGAACTATTGCAGCCACTCTCTATTCCTAGCTGGAAGTGGGAAGAAATTAGCATGGATTTTATTGTTGGATTACCCACTACTAAAAAGGGTTGTGATTCCATCTGGGTTATCGTAGATCGTCTAACTAAATCTGTTCACTTTATTCCGGTCAAGTCTACCTATCATCCTCATAATTATGTTGAGATTTATTTTCAACAAGTAGTACGTCTCCATGGTGTACCCAAATCCATTGTTTCTGATAGAGGACCTCAGTTCATGGCTCGCTTTTGGGAGTGCTTACATCAGAATCTTGGCACTCATCTAATCCGCAGTTCTGCCTATCATCCGCAAACATCAGGACAGACTGAGCGTGTTAATCAAATTCTTGAAGACATGCTTAGAGCTTGTCTTATCTCTTACAAAGGCTCTTGGGAAGACTGGTTACCTCTCGCTAAATTCTCTTATAACAACAGTTATCAAGAAAAGTATCAAAATGGCCCCTTTTGAAGCTCTTTATGGCCGCAAGTGTAGAACTCCTTCGAACTGGGTGGAACCCGGAGAAAGAAGATTCTATGATATTGATTTTGTAAAAGAAGCCAAAGAGCAAGTCCGAACTATACAGAAGAATATGACTACCGCACAGGCTAGACAAAAGAGCTATGCTGACAAAAGAAGAAAACCTATTGAGTTTGAAGTAGGTGATCATGTTTATCTGAAGGTGTCCCCTATGAAAGGAGTAAAGCGTTTTGGAATCAAAAGGAAGCTTGAGCCACGATATGTTGGACCCTACCGCATTATTGAGAAAAGTGGAAGAGTAGCATATAAGCTCGATCTACCATATGAGATGGGAGCTATATTCTCGGTATTCCATGTGTCCCAGCTGAAGAAGTGTCTTCGTATTCCTGAGGAAAGAATAGCAACAAGGAAAGTCAACTTGAAATCTGATCTTTCTTATGAGGAAAAGCCCGTGCAAGTTCTGGATACACAAGAAAGAGTGACTCATACACGAGTGGTTAAGTTATACAAGGTAGTTTGGAGTAATCATAGTGAATGGGATGCAACCTGGGAGCGGGAAGATTATTTAAAGGAAAACTATCCAGCTTTCTACACTGATTGGTACGCTTTCCAAATCTCAGGATGAGATTTTTTCTAAGGGGGGAGGGCTGTAACACCCTAGGTGTTGGCTTCTACTAATTGCATGTCATTTCATAAACATGTGCATTATCCATGTCATCATGCCATTATCATTGAAACATATGTATGCAACATTTTAAATTGTATGTGTTTCATGCTTGATTGCTTAGAGTGGTAGTAGTGCAACATGGGAATGCAACATGAAACTCTCATACCTTGAAACATGGCAACATGGTAGTAATGTGACAAGTATAGGATAACAACAAGGTCATGCAACATGTGAAACATTGTATTGAAATATATGAATGAATTGCTTGTTTTAATTGTTGTATCACATGTGATCATTAGAAGTGGTATAACAACTTTGTAAAGTGGTTGATCATGGTCTAATACACCTTAACTACACTTAGGGTAATTGTTTGGACATTGTTCATGTGGACCAAAATGACCAAATTGCCCTTTAGGAGAGGTTTGACTTTTAATGACCCTTAAAGTGACACTGTTTGACTGATTCAAAAGACCAACTTGGAAGCTTTGCATGGTTGTGCACTCTTTACAAAAGTTGTAGCAAATTTATTAAGGAACAAAAGTCTCCATATGATCATTTCATGAAAATGTCTAGAACATGCTCAAACATGGCCCACAAGTCTGAAGTAAATGCTGATTTCATACTTAGCAAATTTTTCTAAGTCCTAAGTGAAGTACAGTTTCATGAGCTGATGTTTGGAGCACTGTATCTCACTAACCAAGCCAAACTAGCTCGAGCTCCAATTAGCAAACTTGTAGTACTCATGTAGGTCTCCAACTTTGTTAACTACAACTCAACCCAGATCGTCATGGTTTGAGAGATCCATCATGGTTAAGTTCGTCTGTCAGTCGGGTCATGTGATCTCTGAATCGCCGTTTTCAGAAATCGGTCAGTGACCGTCATGGCCGACCAGTTCAGAAAACAGACGCCGCATGTCCGCCACTCGTCGCTGGACTCCTGCTCGCGCTGGCCACGCGTCGTGTGCATCCTGGCATCGCAGCCGCGCCTTGAAGCCACCCCGCGCCTGCTCACCGAGTCGCCGCTCCATTTCTCCCTTCCTTCACCTCCTCCGCTCATCGTAGCTCTGCTGGATCACCAAAGCCGCCGAGCCAAAAAATCCACCGTAACCAAGCTTCATTGCCCAATTCGTCCAAGCCATAGCCCCGCAGTGAGCTTCTCCCCGTCCGCGACCGCACCATCACCGCGTTTTCGCGCAAGGTAGAGATCACCGCGTAGGCGGCTCCACCGGGTCGCCATGACCGCCGCCGGCCGAGAGCGCGCGTGGCCATGCTGCTCAAGCCCCTTCCATCCCTTTCTCCCCCTTGCGATGACTTCTGTGAACCCTACTGACGCTCATAGAGCCACCATGTAGGTCCTAGTCGCCGTAGCGTCGTCGGAGCCGGCCGCGCCGTGACCGAGCGCCGCCGTGGCCATCGCCACCCCCGCTAGTGGCGTCAATAGCTGCGACTAAGGGCTCCCCTAGGTCCGCTAGGATGAGGCGAACATGTAGACACCCTGGCCTTCGCTGGAGAAGCTACCGGCGATGAGCTTCGCCGCCGTCCCCTTCTCCTCCCCTGCCTGTCTCGCTGTCATGTGGGACCCGGCTGTCAGCCGCCGAGGCTGAGGCGGGAGCCCAGCTCGGCCCGCGCCGTGTCTTGGGCCATGCCAGCGTTGTTCGCGGGCCGCCGTTCCTCGGGCCGGCCCAACAGCAGTGAAAGAAATTCTTGATTTGTTTTGTTTATTTTTGTTTTCACAGATTTGTATGCATGATTCAAAAATATGTATTTCCTAGTTGGTAGATCCAAATTCTATGGTTCTAATTTTGTTAAGTTCCTAGTAATGTCCAGTATTTAATAAAAATATTATATGAGCACATGTTTTAGAAAGTTTGGGTGAATTAAATAGGACTTTGAAATGTGTTTTTAGATGCCTACAAACTTGTTTGAATTTTAACTTGAGTTTCTGTGGTCCAAAAATTATGAAATTTTGTGGGTCATCTATGTTTGCTTAGTAGAGTCTCTGGTTAAAATTTCAGAGCTAGTGCATGTGTAGTTTTTAAGTTATAGAAATTCCTTTTATTAATGGATGGATCTTGTGTGAATTTTCATAATTTTTCTATAGATCCAGTATGGGTAAAATTTGGTGAGTAAGGTTCTTATGCTAGAATGATGTTAGGAAAAATGTGAAATCTGATGCTTGACACTTTTCATTAGGGTTTCCTAATTATGCTCAAATTAGACATGTCATCTGTTATTTTGGATACAGCAAGTTATGTTTGTCCTATGGCTTTGAAATTTTTATGATGGTCTATGTGCAGCATGAGATAGCTACTGTAAGTTTTGTAGATTTTTATGGATAGTTTTACTATATATTGCTTAAATCACCTAATTAACTAAATAAATTGAAAAAGGATATTAAATAAATTATTTAGAAGTTGGCACTATACTTTCTGATGTTTCTTAGGTATGAAAAACAAGTTGGTAAACTTGGTTTGATCTAAGTATGCTTTTGCACAATCATTAAATAATTACGTTAGTAACCCTGTCATTCTGGACAGATTCTAAGTTTACTGGAATTCGATTTGGTTAACATAAGAATCATGCTTTGGTGTTTACACATGTTTTGTAGAGAATTTCATAAGCTTTCCAGAATGTCCTCCTACAAGTCATTTGGATTTGTATAACTCTTGTTGTGATTTAATTACGGGAATACTTGTATGCATATGAAACTTTAAATGTTAAATTATGTATACCGTTACTATTTCTAAGTTGTGGTAATGTTCCTAGGTGTTAGGCCTTTAACCGAAGATGAGCATCTTTATCTTAGGTTATGCAAGTTAGGTAAGTTGATCTTGTTCTTTAAGTTAAGTTAGATACATGCTTAAAGTGATTTGAATAGGGCTAGTCTTACTCGGTAAACGAGTGTCCAGTGATGTTTTCGTTAAACATTTACTGTAATTCATTCATCATGAGCATCATGTCATTCCTTATGCATCCATGATATTCATCTCGTGCATTGGCATGCAATAGGTGTACCGGAAGGAGTGACCCTGCTGGAATTCGAGGAACCGAGCGAGCAGCAGCAGCCGACACCGGAGATTCAGGAGGAGCAGCCTTCAGGGTAAGTGCCAGACGAGGTCGCCGTTGAGTGCCCAGATCACCGTCCTTGCAACTTTGTGAAAGGCAAGCCCCGGAGCATATTAAGCCTCCTAATTTCCGAAATGCAGTTACAGTATTATTATTACATATATTGTTGCATTAAGTTTAGGAGTTGGATGCAAACACTTGCTGCATTGGTTATCCGATCCTTGTCCAGATATTGTTACCCTAAATTCTATGTAGCTCAGGCTCGTGTAGTGCTTAGCCCTGCTTAAACACGGTAGAAGTCAGGTGATTTCCTGTCACCTGTGAGATATAGGAAGATACATGTGGCACTGTTGGCTATATTTGCTGTCTCTCCCGGTGAGTGAGAACTTGATGGGCTTATCTTCAATGTAGATACACTTAATAACATAATGGTTCGGAAATGATGATATGATGATGACAGCCTTATTATACCTGCTATGGTTAATATTGTTTGCTCCTAATAAGTGAGTGCTCTAGTATAGGTGCTAATCTAGTGGACAGGTAAATACTGATAAGCTTGATGCTAAGTTTAAATTGGTTACTATAATCATAAGCTCTTTTATGCAACTGTGTCAAGCTAGCCACCTGAAAAGCCTTGCATGATCCTTGGTCTCCTTTATTTCTAGTTTTGACGGGTAAGTCTAGCTGAGTACCTTCTCGTACTCAGGGTTTATCTCCCACCTGTTGCAGATGACCAGTTCTACTTTGGTTGCTGCAAGTACTGCCTTCTCCCAGCTGGGGATGAAGACTAGACCGTTGGGCACGGTCTCTACTAGTTCTCGTACCTGATAATGCTTTTGTGGGACATGACTCAGACTTGGCAATGTATTTGAAAACCATGATGTTTTGTACTAAACTATGTTGCTTCCGCACACTCAAACTTGGTTTGTAATATTCTATTTCAACTCTGATGGATGTAATCCGAATGCTACTTGTGAAATGTTGTAACGGATGATGTGTTGTGTTGAATCACTATGATCTTGGTTTGTATGTCGAGAGTTGGTTGAAATCCTTCATGATTTCTAGACTACCGGGATTATGGGAGCTTAAGTACAGGAATTTGATCGCTTCGGTGATTGTTTTTGTACTTACGTTCTTATGATTTGGTCGGTTCTGTTACAGTGGCGGCCGGGCGTGGGCTGGCACAGGGCGCACGGGGCGGTGTGGGGTGGCTCGGTGGTGGGCGGCGGGGCGCGCGGGGCGGCCAGCCGCGCTACGGCGGGGGGCACGGGGTAGCCGGGCGCGCTGCGGCGGGCCGGGAGGGCGGCGGGGCAAAGCAGCGACCGCGTCAACCGTTCTATGGGCAGGGTGGGCTTTGGCCGATTTTACGATTGGGCCCTTTGCCGAGGGCCCAGATCCAGGTCCCTCGGCAAAGATTTTTATTATTTTTTTAAATATTCTTTGCCGAGGGCCATTGGCTAGGCCCTCGGCAAAGATTTTTCTGTGGGTGGGGAATTTGGGCGGCTGGCCGATTTAGGGTTGGCCCTTTGCCGAGGGCCCAGATCCAGGGCCCTCAGCAAAGATTTTTTATTTTTTTTTAAATATTCTTTGCCGAGGGGCATTGGCCAGGCCCTCGGCAAAGACCCCCTTTGCCGAGGGCCAGGCTAGACCCTCGGCAAAGAGTTTTTTTCTTGGTTTTTTGAACCCAGTTTTTTTTGTGGTGCTATAATACATTATTTAAATCTCAATTTTAAAATTTGGTCCAAATTTGACTTTTTTCATATATTTCCCTAATTTATTTCTTTTCATTGATTTTTTTCGAATCTTTCAAATTTGAACTATAGGTGGATGGAATAATGCAATTTAGTGATTTGAAAAATGTTATTCATGATATTTGGTGTATGTTGAGTCCCTATCCACGAACTCGCATCAAATTTCGGGCATCTTCTTCACGTAACCTGACGAGGAACTTGTCAGAAAAGTGTTTTTAAATTATATAAAATTCATACGAAGTCCAAAAATCATGAAACTTATCGAGGTGTCATATTATCGCATGTGTAGGCTGTGGTAAAAATTTGAGAAGGTTTCGAGCAAGTTGTGACGTCGGATGCCTAAAACCCAGACATCTCATGTGATCACATGTGGAGATTATCACAAAAGGCATACTTAGAAAAAGTTCTAAAGAAATATAGTATACAAAATTGTAAGTCTTCACCTGCTCCCATAGTCAAGAGCGACAGATATGGGGAATTTTAATGTCCTAGGAACCAATATGAGATCGATCAAATGAAAATGGTTAAATATAGTTCAGCTGTCGGAAGTTTACAGTATGCTCAAGTGTGTACTCGCCCTGACTTAACATTTGTTACCCGGTTACTTGGCAGATATCAGAGTAATCCAGGAATAGAACACTGGAAATTAGTAAATAAAGTTTTGCGTTACCTACAAGGTATGAAGGGTCTCATGCTAACGTACAGAAGATCTGATTCCCTACACATAGAGGGGTATATAGATTCTGATTATGCAGGAGATGATAGAAAATCTATGTCAGGATACATATTCACTCGCAGGAGGAGCTATATCATGGAAAAGCTCAAAGCAAACTGTCACTACATCGTCCACAATGTATGTCGAGTTTGTAGCATGTTATGAGGCCATAGGGCAGGTGAATTGGCTGAAGAAATTCATGCCCGGGTTGAAAGTGGTAGACGACATACACAAACCACTCAAGTTATACTGTAATAATAATCTAGCAGTATGTTATGCTCACAACAATAAGTCAAATGGTGCTGCCAAACACATTGACATAAAGTATTATGTTGTGAAAGACAAAGTCCGAGATCATATAATTAGTCTTGAGCATATAAGAACAGAAAAGATGCTCACAGATCCGCTTACAAAAGGCTTACCACCTAGCGTGTTTAGAGAACACTTAGCCGGCATGGGTTTAAGGAAAAGTCTATGATTCCTGGACAATATGGGCCTAGTTGAGAATCTGTTTCAAAATAGAGAGGTGCATTATAGCTATTTAATCTAAAGGCAACTGACCGTGACGATGAGGCACACTATATGCACTGATTTGTGATAGAATGGGAAAAGATAAAGTAAGTTGAGTTTAAGTAATAAGATGAGATCAAGGGGGAGATTGTTAGTGGTGATCTCACTAGCTCGGCCCAACGATCGAGTTGGGCCTTGATCTCGCGCCCTGATCAGGGGTGCCCAACCCTACATGGTTGGTGGCCCCGTCACACTGCGCTATAAAGAGAGGTGGGGGCTGACGGCTTTCTTCATGAGGTTGACCGAGCTACAGTTCCCACCGATGAAACCCTAACACCGATCTAGAGAGGGTACGCAGCCGGTGATGGGAAGCACCATGATGAGGTACGCCGCCGCCACTAGACCGCACCTATGACCGCTACATCACCCGACGCCCTCCGGCAACATCACCGACATGATGGACGGCTTCAGTAGCTCCACCAAACCCTCTGACGGTCAGAGACCACTGCCCCTCTCCCTTCTTCTCCATCTAGATCTTGTAGTTCATGTTCTAGGGTTTGTTCATCATGTTCTAGTTAAGTTGTACCCGCTAGATCTATGCCTAGTTGATCCTACAGTTTCTATCAATAGTAGGTCAAAATCTGATCATAAGAGGTTGGAAAGGTCTAGGTACTTGTTGCATTTGTGGTTGTCCAGAATCTATGAATCATATTTTTTCGAGTGCCATCTAGCTAAGTTCATCTGGAGTGTCATTAGTGAGATGTGGCAATAAAGGGGAGTGCCCAGATCCTTGATGGATTTCTCTAGTAACTGGTTGCAAGGCAAGGGGCCATTGCCTTCTCAATTGCTCATGTTCATTTTCGCAGGTTTTGCATGGGCTCTTTGTAGCACCCGATTTTAAGAACAAAACCAGATACGTACCATATGTGAGCCCAGGAAGTCAAATATCACATATAGCTACAAATAAGGGTAATATCAATAGACAATGCTTAAATACATAGCATATTAGTATAGAGAATATAACCTCAAAGTATAGATAGTGGAAAGATAACCCCGATCTTCAGGCGAAGACTCCAATCCACAGGGACAACTGACTGGTTGATCACAAGCCTAATTCCTCCAAACTCTAGCAATCTGGTATCCATCCGGGATTTTTATCCAAATATGTGAAAAATAAAGCAAGCGTAAGTACATGTCGTACTCAACAAATATAACATGGGGTTCATGAGGCTCAAAAGGCTGACACTGGTTTAACTGCAATTAGCTTTTATTGAGTCATCTTTTAGCAATTGGGTGGCAACAAGTTTATCATAAGCCCATAAACACATGATCAGGTAAACATGAATAATGAATAGCATAAACAGTAATTATTAGTGAGCATCTTCATCATCAGTATCATCAGTGTTTATCATCATTAACCATTAATGATCATCTATTCCATAAGGGTTCCAAGGCCGCTCGTGACTGTGAGCACGGCTGATATAACAGTTTTACACTCTACAGAGGTTGTACACTTTCACTATGAGTCGTGATTTATCCTTTCGCCCGAGGTCGCGAGCCTCTTGACTAACTACCAAGGAAGGTTGGCAGGGTTCACTATGAAGCCTTTCAAAGGTTCATCTAACAAGTTAGGGCTACTAAGGTTTCCCCATCAATAGGCATGAACCCCCCTCCAAGGAGTGACTAACAAAATACAAAGAAACCAAAGTGCACCCTCTTGGCAGGCCGAGATCATACAAATCGGAGCCCCTCTTGTGCCATAAAGGTAACCACTAACAAGCTAGAAAAGGTCCTCATACTAAGCTAAAGCCAGTGCCATATAGCCCTCACAGCTGTACTGTAAGTTCCGGATGATCACTTACAGATAAGTCCTTAGGGAGAGGAATCTATAGCACAATAAAAATAGCCCAATGCTCTAGCCCCCTTGTTCCATGTTGCTAAAAAGCATCTTTTAATGTTTATTGCATATACCATTAGTCAAGTTACAAGATCATGGCTTTAGTTGAGCACTAGCATCATACTACCCAATGCAATACCCCGTAGGTATCAAGGTACAAGATATCAAATATCTAGGATATCCTTATTGGCAACAAGGTAGACACATGCAATATGAATTAAGTGATTAAAGGTGAATAGGTAACAAGGATGGTCCCATGCTATACTTGCCTTAAAATTAGATTCTTCTTCCAATCCAAATCTTCAAAGATCTGCTTCTTGATTCACCACGTATATCTCACCGATTGGACATGATCATAAAGCACCACACAAACATCCATGCAATCATACACGAAGCAAACAATATGTCTAAATTAGAACAGTACACCAATCATAGAAAAATAAGTAAAAGAGTTTGAAACATGATTCTACGCATCGCTACGAACACACAGTCGCGAAAAGCACTCTAATCAGAGCTACGGTTTGAAAGAAACGGCTTCCAAAAGATCTACTCATAAGAGAAAATATAAAACTATAAGCTTCATGTGTTTTAACTATATAAAAGTTTATATAAATTGAATTAAGTCAAATTTAGATTTGAATTATAAAACTAAAGTAAAACAAATCATATTTTATTTATAAAACCCAATTGCATAATTATTACTCAAGTTAGAATTTAAACCATGAAATTTCACAAATAGTAATATGGTAAACAATGTTACTAATGCGTAGATCTCATCACTATGAATCTAACACAACTTGAACAGGTCAAATCAGAGCTAAAATGTAGAAGATATGAATTAAACAAGATTTCCTTTAATAAAATAATAGATTAAATCTAACCTCAAATTTTAAAAGTTGAAAACATATCTAACAGTAGTATGAACATGTAGATTATGAAATTACGAACCTAACGCAAGTTGAACGGGTCAAATCGGAGTTAAAACGGAGATTTTATGGCTAAAACAAGATTAGTGGCAAAACTGTAAATAAGTGAAAACGTATTTTGGATCTAAACCGAAGAAACTACGCTTTCCAAAGAAGAAAACGTAATATGTGATTGCGCTTTGGACCGTGGGTTAAGATCCAATGAAGTATAAGGGTTTTTTTGCAAATTTCACAGCGAAGGGGTACCGGCTGATCTGGACCATCAGATCGAGAGTGGACGGCGGGGATTAGAGGAGGGAAGGAAGGAGGGGCGCGGCTGGTCGGAACAGTAAGGCCGGCGCGGTGGAAGCCATAGCCGGCGACGGAGCTCGTCGGCAAAACAAGAAAAAAGCCTTAGAGGGTTTTCGACGAGAAAACATGGGAAGAGAGAGAGAGAGCGGCGAGATGAACTTACCAAGGGGAATTTTGGCGGCGCGGAGCAAGTGAAGGCGGCGCTGTGCTTAGCGAGACGGGCGGCTCGTCGGCGGCAAAGATTTGATGGTGGCGGTGCGACTCGAAAGCGAGGCAGTAGCTTGCAATAGGGCACGGTAGGAGGCGGTGGACACAGGGCTCAGATTTATAGAAGCGGAAGCAGCGTGGCGCGCAAGGCAATGACGCAGGGCAGCCTCGGACTCTCAGCGGCGGTGGCGGTGGAGTCCGAGCAGGACACATCCGGAGGTGGAAGACACGGCTGACGCATGGGCCCATGATGGCAGTGACTACGTGATGGGGAGAGGAGACGCGGCGCGGCGCGGCCTGTGCGGGTGCCGAGCAGCTATGGGCCTCGGCTAGGCCGAGCGGGAGAAAACTGAGAGAGGGAGGGAGCAGGCCTAGCAGGCCGTCGGCCCAAGGAAGCAGGGCCGGTCGGGAGTGGAAGCTAGCAGCAGGCCGGACCAGAGAGCAGGCCGGTGGGGCCAAATAGAGAGCAAGAGAGAGAGAGGTTTTCTTTTCCTTTTCTATTTCTTTTCTTTTCTTATTTCAAATCCAATTCAAATATGAACCTATGCAAACTCAAATATTATTTCCAATTTATTTTTCAATTCAAAATAGGAGAAGAACCATTGTTAGGTTTTCAAAAATAAATTTTATAACTTTTTAAACTCTTTTATTTTTAAATTTTCTTTTCTTTTATTTCTAAGCCATTTTCAATTTCATTTGCTAAAGAAATTTTAACCATTTTGAATTTTCAATCAAAACCACCTAACCAAATAAATCAAATGCAATGGCATGTATGCTCAAACATGTTGCTACCTTATGATGAATTTTAATTTTAATGAAAAAATTTATTTCCTATGTTTTATGAGCACAAAAATACAAAATTACCTCATTTTACATCTACTTCAAAAGGAGCAAATTTTTGGGTGTTACTCTCTGGACGTCCAGGAATAAGATGGCGATAGAGAAAAGCCTCCCTAAGACCCCTACTGATGTCATCTATGTTGCACTCTTGTTGATGCAGAAATGGACCATTCTTCTTAAGGAGGAGGACAGACGCCGTGTGCTGCAAGTGAAGGAGTCTTTCCTAGGATGCCTGAAAGCATTTACTCCTAGCGTCTTACAGCCTGTTCGGCTGGGGCTGAAACGATCGTATACGATCGTGGATTATTACTGCTGGCTGGTTTGGTGTGAAAGAAAAATACTGTTCTGGCTGAAAATTTACGATCGTTTACGACCAAGCGAACAGGTTGTACTGATGTCTGCGAGCTTTAGCTCTTGTGTCTTCTGTTATCAGTAAGCTTCGAGTGCTAGATGTTTTGGTCCTCTGATTCTGTCATGTCTTGTAGATGGCAACCCCAGCAGATGATTTGTATCACATTTGCTTTCTTAAAAGCAGGGGTTAAACTCGTTTAAAAAAATGTCAAGTCACCATGTTGGTGGCATCTATCAAATTAATTGTCTATTTGCTCTGTCTAAAATCACAATATGATTTTTTTTCGGCAGGACAAGTTTTTGGCACTCTCTTATTTTGCTACACATAATTTTTTGACGTAAAGTTGATGTTTATTACATTTGTATTTGAAATACTTACTTAAAATTTGATTTGTAAAATAACTGTATATATATAGGATATTTTTGCAATAGTTACTTGTAGTTTTATTTTGAAATAGTTACATTTGTTGTTGAAATAGTTACTTACATTTGACGTAAATTGATTTTTTTCAATTGAATACACATTATTTTTGCAAAATAACTATATATATACCAATATTTTTCCAAGAGTAATAATTTTAAGTTAGCATCAGATCTATATGAATATAGGATATATACACTAGTGCACACAACATTTGTACTAGCAGCAACTTCAGAATTTTCATTAGCGGTTTTGTAAATCGTCAGTGTGAAAGACCAATGAAAATGGTGATGTTACATTCGCGTCAGTTTAGAACTATCCATGTAAATAATTTAAACTGGTGATATGCTTACACAACCTGCTAGTGTAAATGGTTTTTTAGAATTTATAAGTGGAGCAAAAAATAGCATTTTTTTATTTGGGAGAGGCCCGCCAACCAACCACCGTGGCCGCAAATCACAAGTCAAAGTCACTTGTGACTAAGTGGCTGATGTATTCCTTTTGTATTCAATTTAATAAATATTGTTGTAATGCATAAGAGATCTTAAACTCATTCAAATGAAAAAAATTAACTAGAAAGTTTTAGATCTCTTGGAGTACTGTAACTTTGGTTTAGTTCATTTCTCCATCAGAGATCATTTGAAAAAAATATAAAATTTTAAATTTTAAATCATTAATCCTAAAATAGAATTTTCAGGCCCTAAAAGATTTTAAATAAAAAATAGTCAAGTACAAAGTTGCATATCTTTTTGACTACTAAAACTTCGGTTTAGACCATTTCTCCATCCGAGGTCATTTGATAAACTCACAAAAGTTATTTCAAATTATTAGTACTAGCGGCACGTTAAGAAAACCGCCAGCGTAAACATATTTACACTGATAACATCCGCTAGTGTCACTACTACAGAAAAACTTTTTTGAGGCGGTCGTTTTGGGTTAACGGAGGCGGGCAAAGCGTCTGCTTCCGTCTAAAGGTCCGTTAGTCCCATTAACCGAGGCGGATGCCTTAACATGCCCGCCTCCGTTAATGTTTTCCAAAAAACCCAAAAAATCAAGAAACTTGCAACTTTGGGGAGTCAAACCCACGACCTACTATTCAATAGCAACATCTCTCTACCACTACACCACACACTCATTTCTTATCATAAATAATATGCTATCTTTTTACATAAATATTTCGTAATCTTATATTGGATATTTTGGCTACTAAATGAACTCAAATTTGTCAAGTACTACAACTTTGGTATAGGATTTATCTCCATCCGAGATTGTTTGAAATATTCAAAAAAATTGAATCTCAAAATATACGAATTTAAAACAAATATGTGAGATTCTAACCGACTTCAAATAAAAAACTTGTCACCATCAAACATATAGCTCAGATCTGCCACTACAACTTTGATATTAACTATGTGAACATTCGAGACTATTTAGGAATTCTAAATTTTATTACCAAAATCTATAAACTTAGAACACATATTTGGGACACTAAATGATGTCAAATTAAAAACTTTTCAACTACAAAGTTGTAGATTGTATTGGGAACTATAACTTTCCTATAGACCATGTCAACATTCGAGATTGTCTTATAATTTTAAATTTCAAATTTGAAAATCTGTGAACTTACAACAATATTTTGGGACCCTAAACAATTTCAATTCAAAAAATTTCAACTACAAAGTTATAGATCCCGTCGAGAGCTACAATTTTGATATAAAGTTTGTCTTCATCTGAGTTCATATGAAAAAATTATAAATTATATTTTGATATAACTATTTATGGAGGCGGACATCTTAACACATCCGTGCCTCCGTAAATTAATTTACCAAGGCGGACATTTTTGACCGCCTCCGTAAATCGATTAACCGAGGCGGATATTTTTTACCACTTAGGTAAATCGATTTACCGAGGCGGACATTTCTGACCGCCTCTATAAATAAAATGTCTGTCTCGGTAAATTCATTTTGCGAGACGGTGAACTGTGACCGCCTCCGTAAATAAAAACGTTTGTCTCCGTAAATCCTTAAATATTTTACGAGGCGATTGGATTTTGTGACTGCCTCAGTTAATGTTTGAGCAGTGCCTCGTAAACTTATTTGTGTAATAGCGTGTAAATCCAATTTACATTGACGATTGTCTTAAACCTGTGGCCAGTGTAAAAAGAGAATTTCTACTGACGGTAACCTTAAACAAACCACTAGTAGAGATGTATCTCCACTTACTGTTTATAGCCATGGGCCCATGATTCTATTTTTATTGGCGCTTGCTTTTTATGAGCCTTCCCGTGAAAAAAAAATCTTTAGCATCGACAAACACCATTTCTGTACTAGTGGCAATAATGCTCAGTGACGTGTTATATCTTCTATTTATTAGAACAATTATATTATATGCTATTATAACTATTGTTTTTTTTGAAATTACGGTACAACGCAAACGCTTACAACACATACACACTCATCTGTATGAATGCACGCATACAAACCCTAGGCTACATGCTGTTTCACCTGTCATAATTGTACATACAAAAACTAGGTTTCAGGTGTACCTAAAAAGAACATTTATAATACCCCAGGTTTTAGGTGTACATAAAAAACAATGTTATTATACCCTTAGAATTTTTTAATACCCATGCTTCAAATCGTCGGCTTGCGCTAGGTAACTTCGATATGCATATTCTATTTCATCGATATTGTTTGTTTGAGAGCTAAGCACGCTTGCCGCGCGGTGCATATTCTATTTCTACTAAGTTGGTCAATGGTTTCGGTCGCTAACTAGCTAGTTGCGAGATGCTGGCCTCGGATCCATCAAATTAAATTAAATTATGTTGCAAGTACAACTATAAACAATTTAAAATAAATAAAGTTTCTTTGGTTATTTGAAAATGGTTTTATTTTTTCCATTGATGATTCTACCCATTTGATGAATACTAGACCTCGTGCAAAAGATGAAATAAAGCTTTTTCTTTATCCAAACAATATAGTTTGTTTGAACGTGAACAACGATTGTGAGATTTAAAAAAAAAAACTAAATTCTTAAAATACCTTGGATCCAAACGGGACGATATCGATTCGGTTGACCCTGGTGTACGTATTTTATTGATTCTAGCGCAAACTCTGTGGGATCACGTGTTGCGGCAGATCACGTGTTACGGCGTACATGAATCAGGCCGGGTACCCGCTAAACAATTTTCCAGCTCTATCTTTATCTTCCAGTTGGCACTAGTTAATTAAGCTCGTTTTCAGGCTGTCACTAATAAAAAAAAAAGAAAGTGAACCTGCAAAAGAAATCACTATCTTCCATTTCCATGTTGGTTCGCAGATGCATCGCTTCAGCGACGAAACTACTATGTCAAGTCACAATTGTCGGCGGCATCTATCAAATTAATTAAGTGTCTATTTGCTCTGTCTAAAATCGCAATAAGATTTTTTTTTTCCAGCAGGACAACTTTTTGGCACTCTCTTATTTTACTACAGACAGTTTTTTTGACGTGAAGTTGATGTTTATTACACTTGTATTTGAAATAATTACTTACAAAATTTGATTTTATATATTACCTAAATGTTATTTTTTAAGACTTGATCAAACCACTCTCTAAGGTTATTCCCAATGCATTTGTATCTTGTATCCTATCATTGTTTCCAACGTTATCATGGCAATTACGACACAACTTACCCAATGCATAGTATCGTAGTGTTGTTTTCTTAGGCCAGTCTTGGTGAAGGATTCATATCCTAGTTTTAAATACACCCATATTTTGGAGTGATACCAGTTTTCCCTCATGGCTATCAATGGATAGCTATGTATATCAAAAGCCGGCTTAGAAGTAGTTGTGCGCAATCCCATTTTTAATGTTGTTTTGAAATTGTAAAGGAAATTAAATATTACATCAATTACCCCTCAGGAAAAATATATACCATAGAACATCTCTTAACTGAAACACCCGTGGAAAAGATATTAATTTTCCGATGTGGATAGATTTATTCTTTTTGTTTGGTCGCACAATTACAAAAATGTTGTTTTTTGGAGACAGATCTCCATATTAGCATAGTTGGGCATTTTTTTGAGCTACCTCTAAAATGGTCAGACGAGCTCTAGGCAAAAGCACACCTGTTTTGATTATTTAGAGAGCCAGACATGCTAAGTTGACCATCTCTGATAATCGACTATTTATAGAGACAATTAGCTTAGAACACTCATCTCTATTAATCAAGTAATAGAGGCGTGCTTCCTAAGATGACCACATATGTAAATAGCTATTTTGAAAGGCGGGATTTCTTAGGGTGCTATCTCTAAAATTTAATTACCAGAGGCGGCGCACACTTTAATGCTACCTCTAGAAATAGTTGTCTCGAATAAAATTTTAGTTATTTTTCATATATGAACTTAGTTGGAGATGAACATTCATACAAGAATTGTGTAGCTTGATGTGATCTACAGCTTCGTAGTTGAAATGTTTTTTTATTTGAAACAGATTAGAGTTCGAAAAGTTCAATTCAAATTCATAGATTTTAAATTTAAAATTTCCAAATGAGCTCGGATGTTGACATACTCTATACCAAGTTGTAGTTCCAATATGATCTACTACAACTTTATAATTAACGAGTTTTTGATTTCCTAAATATTTAGTTTATGTTCTAAGATTTCCATTGATGTTTTTTGATCCAGAAATGCTTTTGCCAAGAAAACGATTGAAATCTTGATCGGTAGAGAAATTCTCCGGATAATTGTTTGGATAGGATAAACGATTAAACACCGTTGGAAAGTGTGAGCCAACTTTGGATGAGGACTTCACTACTCTAGATCTTGATATCACTGTCGGTTCAAAAACCCCATTCACTGCCAGATTTTGAACCGTCAGTGGCATACCAACAGAGATGTGGGATTTACATCACTGCCGGTTCTTGGTTTTCAAGAAATCCAAAAAACAGACTGAAAAATAGAAAAGGGAAATTTTTAATTCTGGGAGAGGCCCCATTGGATAGCCACACGGTCGCGTGTTACAAGTCACAAGTCACGCGATTTTTAGGCACGCTTTGCGCCCACCGGTGCTCGAACCGCTGACCTCTTGCTTCGCATCTTCGCCCCTAACCACTCCACCTGCAAGTTGTTTGTGTTCAAATGAGATTTTCGTCCTAGCCATTTTATGTTTATTTGATTTTAAAATGAGTATTTGGGACCCTAAACGAATTCAAAAGAAAACATTGCCAACTACAAAGTTTTTAAACTTTTCGAGATCTACAACTTTCATTTTGGTAGTTTCTCCATCCGAGGTCGTTTACAAAATTTGAATTTCAAATTTAAGAAATTCAAACGTCGTTTTCGATGACAAGATGATTTCAAATCAAAAAATTGTCAACTACAAAGTTTCGTAACTTTTTGAGATCTACAACTTTCATTTTTGCTGTTTGTCCATCCAAGGTCATTTAAAAAATTCAAATTTAAATTTTTTGTAAATTCAAACGTAGTTTTCCTTAATAAGATGAATTCAAATAAAAAAGTATTCAACTACAAAGTTTCATAACTTTTTTATATCTACAACTTTCATTTGGGTAGTTTCTCCATCCGAGGTCGTTTACAAAATTTGAATTTCAATTTTTAGAAATTCAATCGTAGTTTTCCTTGACAATATGATTTTAAATCAAAAAGTTGTCAACTACAGAGTTTAATAACTTTCCAAGATCTATAACTTTTATTTTGGTCATTTGATCATTTATTTATTTGACATAGTGGTAGTAACATTGTTCACAAATGTTACATATCCCTCTTATAGTTTCATAAAGATGAAGAAAAGTTACTTTATCGGATGAAGAAATGACCAAAATAAAAGTTGTAGATCTTAATAAGTTCTACAACTTCTATGTCCATAATTTTTCAGCTGAAATCATTTAGTGTTCCAAAATAACGTTTGAAGTTGCCATTTTTTTTAAATTCAAAATTTAAATATATAAAACACAGTCACATGAAAAGATAGATAAAATAATCATAGTAAGAACACAATAAATTGATAGAGCATGATTTTAGAAATTTTTAGGAAAAAAATCATCAAATTTGAAGTTACTATGAGGGAGAAAGACTAATTACAAATTTTAGCCAGAGATTAAAAAGAGAAATCAGAGTTCTTCAATAATTTCAAAATTTAATTTTGAAGAGTATTTTCAAGTAGTAAATGATTTCAAATGAAAAAGTTGTCAACTACAAAGTTGCATAACTTTTCGGGATCTACAACTTTTGTTTAAGAGGTTTCTCTATCCAAGATCATTTTGAAAAATTCAAATTTAAAATTTTAGAAATCAAACGTATTTTTCGTTAGATAGATGATTTCAAATGAAAATATTTGGATATCCAAATGATGTCAAATTAAAAAATTTGAACTACAAAGTTGTAGATCTCGTCGAGTACTATAACATTGATATAAAGTTCGTCTTCATCGGATATCATATGAGAAACTTATGAAGTTTTCTTACAGCATATCACTGTCGGTTCTTGGCAAAAACGGCAGTGATGACCCAATCTCACTATTGGTCCTTGGCTAAAATCGACATTGATATGAACCAACAGTGAAGACCCAAATATCAGTGTCGGTTGGTCCTATCACCAGTAGTGATGGGCTTTCACTGTCGGTTTTTTAAAATACGGCAGTGATGAGGACGACAGTGATGTCCAATTCTGCAGTAGTGCTTAACAACTTCTGCAAAAGATTTTTTATTTTTACCAACATAAGTCCAATCAGCTGCTTGTTCGTCTTTCCTATGGGAGAATTCCAAAGACCAATTGGGGCCTCCATTGCCCCAGAGGAAGAAAAAGACCATGGTAAACCATGAAACCAACATCTTTGCAAGATAAGGAAAACGATACATCCAGCCGGAGAAGATGTTGGACTTGAAAATCCTTAGCAATGCCTCCAAGGCAAGACTGCAGAAGAAGACTCACAGAGTCTTCATTCAGATGAACAATTGATCTTCCAAAACTGGCAACCAGAAGGAAGATGGGATAGGAGGGGGAGGAGGGTGGGCTAACCGATCGACCAAAGCGAGTGGAGAGCGATTTCTGAAAGGCCAACCCCAGACCAAAGTCCAAATCCGAGAGGCCCGCCGAAGCCATGGCCACGGTTATATATATATATATATATATGTTGCTATGATCTATACCAAAAGTCGTAGTTGTCAACGTAATCTATAACTTTGCGGTTAGCAAGTTTTTTACTATTTGAAAACATTTATAGCCCTAAATATTCGTTTGAAAAATAATTAGATATTGAGATCCAATTTTTTGAAAATTCTAAAACGGTTTCAGATGGAGGCACACACTCTATCCCAAAAATTGTAGTTGAAACTTTATAGTTGAAACTTTTCTTTTCATTTAAAATTATCTAGGGCCTAAAATTAATATTCATCACAAGATTATATTTCTAAAAGTTAATAAAACAACGATAGTTTAACATCCTGTTAAAAAAGTTAAGAATAAATGTGTAGTGTAGTATAGTGCTGGGCAGCGAAGAGGTGAGGCCAGTAGAGGTCATGATGGGTTGAAATATATGCATGATCTCTTAATAACATATGTCGGCTTTAAGACGTGTCTTCCTCTCTTAATCGATTTACCGATGCAGTCTCGGTCTTTGTGAATGGGCCATTAACATAGATTATTGTTTGACAGAGGCGGTCATCAGGCCACTCACATCTGTTAATAGGAAGGTGTAGCACTCGGTTTTAAGAACAAAACTAGATACACGCCATATGTGAGCTCAGGAAGTCAAATCTCACATATAGCTATAAATAAGGGTAATATCAATAGATAATGCTCAATATATAACGTACTTAGTATAAAGAATGTAACCTTAGATAGCAAACAATAGAAAGACGACTCTGATCCTCGGGTGAAGATCCCAATTCCACAGGGACAACTGACTAGTTGATTACAAGCCTAATTCCTCTAAACTCTAGCAATCTGATACAAATCCGAGATTTTTATCCAAATAATTGAAAAATAAAGCAAGTGTAAGTACATGTCATACTCAACAAATATAACATGGGGTTCATGAGGCTCAAAAGGCTGACACTAGTTTAATTGCGATTAGCTTTTAATGAGTCATGATTTTAGCAATTAAGTAGCAACAAATTTATCACAAGCCCATGTAAACACATGATTAGGTAAACATGAATAATGAATAGCATAAATAGTAATCATTAGTGAGCATCTTTATCATCAGTACCATCAGTGTCCATCATCTATTTCGTAAGGGTTCCAAGGCCGCTTATGACCGTGAGCACGGTTGATATACTAGTTTTACACTCTGCAGAGGTTGTACACTTTCATTGTGAGTCATGATTTACCCTTTCATCTGAGATGATCAGCCTCTTGACCCACTACCAAGGAAGGTCGGCAAGGTTCACTATGAAGTCTTTTAAAAGTTCGTCTAAAAAGTTAGGACCATTAGATTGACTCGGCAAATAGATATAGGAACCTCCTTGTCGAATGGCACAATGACATGCAACCTATACACATAAGAGTAGAGGTTGTCCTATACCCAATTCATCAAGCCATTCTTACGCCATAAAGGTAACCTCTAACAAGCCAGAAAAGGTCCTCATACTAAGCTAAAGCTAGAGCCATGCGGCTCTCACAGTTGTACTATAAGTCCTGAATGATCACTTACAGATAAGTCCTTTAGGAGAGAAATCTAGAGCACCATAAAAACAGCCCAATGCTCTAGCCCCCTTGTTCTATGTTGCTAAAAAATATCTTTTAGTGCTTATTGCATAATCCATTAGTCAAGTTACAAGATCATGGTCTTTAATTGGGCACTAGCATCATACTACCCAATGCAATACCCCATAGGTAACAAGGAATCCAGGATATTAAATAGCTAGAAAAATTACTATGGTTGCCAAGGTAGACACATGCATATGAATTAAATGATTAAAGGTGTATAGGACAACAAGGAAGATCCCATGCTATACTTGCCTTAAAACTCTGATCTTTTTCTAGTCCAAATCTTCAAAGATCTGCTTCTTGATTCACCACGTATAGCTCATCGACGGGACATGTTCATAAAGCACCACACAAACATCCATGCAATCATACACGAAACAAACAATAGAACTAAATCAGAAAAGTACACCAAACATAGTAAACAACAAGTAAAAAGGTTTTAAAGACGTTCTACACATTATTACGAACACACAGACGCGAAAAACACTCTAATCGGAGCTATAACGAAGAAGTTATGAATTAAATAAGATTTTCTTTAATAAAATAATAGATTAAATCTAACCTCGAATTTCAAAAGTTGAAAATATATTTAACAGTAGGATGAACATGTAAATTATACAATTATGAATCTAACACAACTTGAACGGGTCAAATCGGAGTTAAAACGAAGAAGTCATGGCCTAAACAAGGCTAGTGGCAAAACTGTAGATAGATGAAAACGTATTTTGAATCTACTAGAAGGAAACTACGCTTTTAGAATAGGAAAACATATTCTGGGAATACGCCATGGACTGTGGGTTGGAACTTAAAATCTTGTGGGGGCTCTTATGCAAAATTAGCAGGCAAAGGGGTACGGTGAGATCTGGACTGTTGGATCTAAAGTGGATGGTACAGATTAAAACAGGGGGGAGAGGGAAACGGCCGGTGGCCAGAACAGTGTCGGCACGGTGGTTCCTCCATTGACAGCGGCAAGAAGCTCGCCGGCATACATGGTTAGGTCCCTAGAGGCCACGGTTTCGCAAACCAATGACACCGGGAGGTAGCGGGGACGATGGAGACCTCACCTAGGGCTTGCTCGCGGTCGACGGCCGGACTACGGTGATAGGCAGCGCGGCGGGGCAGACGGCGTGCTCCTATGAACAACGACAGCGTGGGGTGAGCAAACCAAAGCAAGAAAAGAAGAAAGAAGGGGCACGACGACTTCGCAAACTCGACGCGAAGCTCGGGATCGGCTTACTGTAGCACCCGGTTTTAAGAACTAAACCAGATACGCACCATATGTGAGCTTAGGAAGTCAAATCTCACTTATAGCTACAAATAAGGGTAATATCAATGGACAATACTTAAATACATAGTGTATTAGTATGAGGAATACAACCTCAGAGTATAGACAACGGAAAGATAACTCCGATTTTCAGGTGAAGACTCCACTTCCATAGGGACAACTCACTGGTTGATCACAAACCTAATTCCTCCAAACTCTAGCTATCTGGTACCCATCCAGGATTTTTCCAAAGATTTAAAAAGTAAAGCAAGCATAAGTACATGTCGTACTTAACAAATATAACATGGGGTTCATGAGGCTCAAAAGGCTAACACTGGTTAACTGCGATTAGCTTTTAATGGTCACAATTTTAGCATAGGAGTAGCACAAGTTTATCATAAGCCCATATAAACACATGATCAGGTAAACATGAATAATGAATAGCATAAACAGTAATCATTAGTGAGCATCTTTATCATTAGTATCATTAATGTTCATCATCTATTCCGTAAGGGTTCCTAGGCCGCTCGTGACCATGAGCACGGCTGATATACTAGTTTTACACTCTGTAGAGGTTGTACACTTTCACTATGAGTCGTGATTTACCCTTTTGCTCGAGGTGATCAGCCTCTTGACCCACTACCAAGGAAGGTTGGCAGGGTTCACTATGAAGCCTTTCAAAGGTTAGTCTAACAAGTTAGGGCCACTAGGTTTCTGTGCCCTACGAATGTAGGGCTCCCCTTCCGACAG